>NC_068422.1:65096312-65696312 GCF_023373465.1 Oncorhynchus keta
TTCACCATAGGAGAGAGCAGGTAACTTATAACCATAAACCTATGCTATATGTAGGTATGCTATGTTTTGTTTCTCCTTAGGCGTTACGGACCAGCTGCTGTGGTGGAGTAAGGCATTGTATTTGCTTCCTTCTAAACACAGTCAGTGAGGTATAAAGATCCATGTTACTCTGTGGCGTTGTTTTCTCCCGCCCGCTGTGAGTGTCAGTGTGTTGGTGTTGACCTCTCCAGCCTGTGATTGGTTGTAATGATGATGGTGTGGTGTTAGTGGGGTCTCTGGTGCAGGGCCGCAGGGCCAGTCAACCCTAGGCTGCAGAGCTGCATAGATGGAAGGATTCTCCCTGGGCTGAGGCAGCGAGAGAGAGAGAGAGAGAGAGAGGCCACTCAGGGGAAATGAGCCCTCTCCACTCATAAACAGATTCATCATCAGGCCTGACAAGCCACGCACCGCATAAAGATGAGCTTAAGTGCAGAGGGAGGGAAGAAGAGGGGGGGATAGGGAGAGAGAGAGGGAGAGTAAATGGGGGTAGAGAGCAAAGGAGAGATGACGTTCAATCTGAGTAAGGTGGAGATGAATAACAATAAAAACACATGCTTCAAGGACAGTTGTAGTAACAGAAGCACGCATATAATAAGTGGGATATTTCATGGTGAAACTGGCATAGTATTGTTGTATTTTATTTTTGACCCCACCCACTTACCCTGCCTCCCTCCACATAGGGACAGAGTGGACTTTTCAGGTGCACTTACTGTCATGTGGTTCGGGGATACAAACTAACACAGAGGGATGCTGACAGAATAGCATGTTCCTTCCATGGTGGAGGTGGACAGTAGAGGTGATGGGTGATGGGTACAGGGTGTGCAGCAGAGGGGGCAGGGAGTCTGGGCGTGGTGGAGCAGAGAGAGCAGCCAGGCAGCAGAGGAGATGACATGGACCTCTGAAATGGAGGAGCGGAGGGGAGCCGTACATCGGACTGACAGCCCATAATTATGGCCCATTTTCAGTCATTAAACTATGAAGAGTGAGCAGCACTCACACAGGGAAGGGCCCTGATTAATAATGAAGCCCTCTCCTGTCTAACACACACCCACACACGGATGCACATACACACATGTGCATGCACGCACGCAAACACACAGATGCTCCTCCCATACATGATTACATTCAAAATACCCAATTCTAAAAATGTATATATTCAGATAAAAGAAGGGACTAAAGACAGAGAGAAAGGGGGAAAAGAAAACCGTCCCAGTTGTTCCATGACAACAATGCCCATGAGTAATTAAATGTGTCTTCCACTTCCTGTTTACTACAGACTAGTCTGGTTTTATCCAGTTGGTGAGAGGCAGCTGGAGCTGTCCACAGCATGGAGGTGCTGAAAACTAAATGAGTCACTTTCAAGAGTTACTGTCCTATGTGTGACCAAACCCTTTAGAGATATGATCTACCTACAGCAGTCTGTAGAGTAGACAGTCCTCCCCCACATCTATCCATCCATGCTGCTCCTCTTCTGCAGGAGCCGGTTGTTTGTTCTACCTGCTCCAGGGCAGGTGTACAGTAGAGCTTTGGGCAGAGCTTCTGTCAGAGTCAGGCTGTTTGATGGCTGACACCCCCTCTCACCCTCCAGCCCCCCAAACCCCTGCTTCTGCCTGTTGTCAGGGGACCTCCATTGCCTTTGAACTACTCCACTGGCACCTTGCAATGATCAAGCTTGGAGCTGCTCCTCATATGAAATATTGAAAAGACAGAAGGGACATATTCTAGTAGTCTATGTGGGCCAGGAGTCTGGAAGGAAACAAAAGAGCAGATCAAGGAAAGAGAGAGTTATGGGAGGGAGAGGAGAGGAGAGGAGAGGAGAGGAGAGGAGAGGAGAGGAGAGGAGAGGAGAGGAGAGGAGAGGAGAGGAGTTATGGGATGGAGGAGAGGAGAGAGGGAGTTATGGGAGGGAGAGTAGAGGAGCTCTGATCCTTGTTCTGAATCCAGTGTGAGTTATGGTGGTTCCTATCTCTACAACAGCTTCACATTGTCTGTCAGATTTTGACAGAGAATATAACACTGCTTTTTGATTTTAAAGATGTCAAATGTACCCCTCTACCAGCTTTAAAGCGTCAATCAGCAGTTAAAAAATAACTAAGCTGAAAGATGGGGTTGGAGACATGTAACCACACTAAAATTCATAGACAGAGGTATCGATGCAAGGACTGATCTCAAAAAAAAAATGTTTTAACCATGTTTTGAGGCTATGTAGTGTTTGTTTACAGACATTGGAGTAAAACAAACTTGTATTTTAGGTTCTGTTGGGGTTAAAGGCAAACATGTTTCTATTTCTATGCTATGTGGAGGAAGCATAACTTTACCGAGGCACACCACACACCACACACCACAAACAAACACTTTGGAGGAGATTATTTGTGTGTCTATGTGTGCGTTTGCCTGGTTGAAGTCCCATCATGTCCCTCAGTCAGTCAGTACCTCAGTCAGTCAGTCAGCCTTGGGTCTCCCCTCTGGAGTCAGGCTTTGTGCCCAAGCATCACAAGATAGAAATTATTTGTAGATGGTCTAAATCTGTCTGTTGACTTTCAACAAGAAGGTGTCTATAGTCCATCTATAGATGCTCAACACACCATCTGTGGACATGTTACTGATAGTTTGCAGCGCATCTACAGATGGACTATCCAAAGAAAGTGTTACCAAAACCACACACTCTAATTCAGAACACAGCCTCTCTGATCTACGTTAGTCTGACTCCTCATTCCCTCTCCTAATGCTGCCAGTCTTATATTACCCCCTCTCTCACCCCTCCGCCCTGCCAGCCCATCCAGTCAGGCTCCGGTGCAGGTGCCCCCTCTGGCCCCACCACTCCCCCAGAGAGGGCCAGCCTGGTCCCAGCTGGTTGCTCTAACACATTCCACTGCAGCCTAATGACGGTGGGGACCAGTGGGCCTCTCTGACCCCAGCCCTAACACCCCTTCATGGCCCCCCAGGGACACAGCGGGGGGGGGGAGGGGGGAGGGGCGTGACACACATAAGGGAGGACACTCCAGGTGGCAGGATAGCGCAGGGAATTGGAAGTCATGAATATATTAACTGACTGGAGTAATGAATTCAAATTAAATTATACGTGCTGAGTGGAAGGCCTAGTGAACACGTCGGGATATTTAGGGGGCAAATAATTACACCTTTCAGACAAAATTATTTAAAAAAGGAACTGCACAAGACGTATAGCCACTGCTGTCAAATTCCCAACTCTAACTCAAGCTCTCAGAAAGTTAGCAATGGAAGAGGTGAAGGGTAGTTATTAGAACCCAGTGTGTGGAGCTGGATCAGTGGAGTTCTCCATCTCCCAGCAGCACCAGAACAACAGTGTCCTCCAGCCTCCAGCCCTGTGGTCCTGGGTTGGCTGATGCGGAGACTGACCCCATGAGGCAGGGCCAGGCCAGATCAGGAGGTGAGAGAGTGCCCAGCTGTCACTCTGGGCTGTGATTGGGGCACAGTCAAAATGGCCCTGGGGGTGACTGTCAGTCCAGAATTCCCTCAGCTTCAGGCTGGGGGCCAGAGGGTTGGGGGCCAGGAAGCTGGGGGCCAGAGAGTTGATTGGGCTTGGCATTAGAGGTAGGAACCAGGACAGCCTCTCCTGAAACTGTCCCTGGCAAAGGAGAGGAGGGGGAGGAGGAGGGGGAGGAGGAGGGAGGAGGCCAAGGTCCTCCAAACACCCTGAGGCTAGAAGGGAATGATTCCCCTCTCTTTTGTTCAGCTGATCCTGTAAACAATCAAAGTCCCTCTTGGCCTACTGAACACTAGTCTGTCCATACGGTACAGGACTGCTCTGTTCTGTTCCATCAGCAACCAGCCAACAGGATCTGCTGCCAGGGTAAATAGCAGCCAGATTTAAAGAGCTATTTTGATTTCCTCATGAAAGTATCATTAACTGCCCTGGACATCCCAGAGTCCTTTGTTTTCCTTATTCCCAGCATCCCCTGGGTCCTAATATGCGCCTGCTTTATGTGCTGTAGAATTGTGGGATGGCGGTCTGGTAAATAGCAGTCTAATCAGAGAGAGCTGGGGAGGATGACGCTGAATATGAAGGGGGGGGGGGAATGAAACACTTTCATTTGTTCTTGCATGGGGTAATGTGCAAATGACAAGAGCAATCTGAAATTAATGGAAGACAATGTAGGAGCTGCACGTCAAGGCCTTGTTTTAATTATTACTGAAAGCCAATTAAACCACAACCACACTGGCTGTGAATCTTCTGACTATTTGGCAAGATGGAGAGATGGAGAGAGAGATACTGTATGGAGGAGGAGGAGTGAGATTAGGAGAGATGGAGATGGGGGGATAACCAGCCTATCTCACACAGCCTTCAGCTTTGTCCTCTTCCCCTCTCTCTATCTCCCACAAGCAATCTGATTTTCTTATTCACTTGCTGTCCTTGCGTCCCCTTTCTACTTTCTTATTTCTCCATGCTTCTGCATCTACTCGGAATCTCCTTATCACACCTTCCTCCCCTAATCTCCGCTCTCCTTCTCCGCTCTTCTCCTCCATTCCCTCTCTCCTCTTTATCTTGTTCAACAGCTCATACCCTCTGCCTCTCACTCTGTGGAATTACAAGGATTAGGACCCTCTCCCGGCTGGCCCGTGGACACACACACACACGCGATAGGAAGAGGGCATCGGTTGTTTTGAGGTCTGATTTACACAGTCAAGGTTGAGTTTCATCATAGGACAGCCTCTCGATTTCCTTTCTTTGCTCTCTCTCTCTCTCCCTCCCCCCCTCTCTCTCTCTCTCTCTCTCTCTCTCTCTCTCTCTCTCTCTCTCTCTCTCTCCCTCTCTCTCTCTCTCCTCTCTCTCCTCTCTCTCTCTCTCTCTCTCTCTCTCTCTCTCTCTCTCTCTCTCTCTCTCTGCCACCTGACCTCCTCCACATCAGAATAGGCCTAGCCTTGATACATCACAAAGAGGGAAAACGTATTCATCAGACTCTTTTCTTCATAAAGTGTATGACATAGTGGCTTTGTGCCGTTACAAATAACAGAGAACTAAAGGCTATTCTCTCACCTCAGTAATCTGCACACTGAAAAGTACCACTGGACAGAGAATGTTTTCCAGAAAGCTGATCAACAAAACAGATGACAATTAAAAAAAGTATTTTGGACGAATAAGTGTTTATTTTCAGTAGAACAAGAATTTGTAATAATTAGTAAACACACAGGGTTTTTATCCTGATTTAACATTGACACTCTTTATTTCTAAACGTATATAAATACACTTATCTTACATCTAGCCTACAGTACATTCCAGATGACAGGTCTGTAAACGTCACTGTGTGTGTTATAAGCATATGCAACGTGGCTTAATTCAATGTGAGCTGTAGTATTTGGTTACAGGGGGAATATATTATGTACTGGGTGATGGGTGGGTAGGATGGGGACAGGATGAGGAGTACCATGTCGTTGGGTTCCGGGGGGGGGGCAGATTAGAAGGTGCGAGACAGCAGATGGGTCGATAAAAAAAAGCCCCCAGCTCCCGACACTGAACAACGACTGGGGATGATATTGAGGTGGCAAACCATTGTATGTATTGTAATAGATGTATTATAATCAGATAGTATGACGGGTCTTAATCTATAGCACCTGATTAATGAGGAAACGTACATTTTAAGAGTATGGAAAACGGCAACAAAAATCTTAAACAAATCTTTCTTGAAACGCCCCAATACATTACCAAACATATATCATCCCTCCACTCCACATAAAAAAAAAACAGATTGAAGACACGTGTTTAACATTTTAACCTAAGAGCCACTGACGTGCAAAAATACATAAACACAAGCATGTTTTTGTCTTTCTGTTAGTAACGTGTACGTGGATCATTTGAGAGAGGACGTGAGCAGAAGAGATGTTGACGGGAGATGAGATGAGCAAAGTCATGATGCCCCGACCATATGGATTAGCTCCTGTGATGCTCGTCTCGCTCCCAGATGGCGCCTGCAGCTAGAATAAGAGAAAAGCCATTGTTTTACCATCACAACGATTACAATAAGGGAACTGGAGAGAAAAAGGAACAAAAATTGTATGCATCAGAAATCCCTATTTTGAGCTGGTGTCCAGAAGGGATCTTTCCTGAGAGAAAACACCCAGTCGTCCAGTAATTAACTGATATGATAATGAATTCCCTAATTATGTCTGTCTATAGACGACCATGCTAGGCTGCTTACACCCTCTGCCCCGTGACCCGCTTTTGACAAACTGTCACTTCATCTCATCACATCATAGAAGGGCTTATCAAACATGACCTCGAAATAGACAGGCTTCTGCACACCCCTACCTCCCCAAGCGCCCCGTCTGCCCACACCGCACCATCTCTGGTCCTGAGTGGGTGTGTGGACATGGTGACACCTAAAGATGATTGTGCGCGCTGGGGGTAGACTGGAAGAGAGGGGGTCTGGCAGCAGTGCTTTGTGGGTATGAATTCCTCCTCTGACAGAGTAGTGTCTATTTGCCCTGGGTGCTGCGAGGATACGATGTGACGGGGCTGTTTTAGCAGGCGTGGCACGGCAGGAGGATTCTGTTGTCTGGCGAAGCTGTCATTACTCTTAGCCCTGTGAGTCCAAACACATTAAGCCCCAGTGAGAATGATGCCCCTTCACTCTCCATTTGACTGTGTGCTCAGATAAAACTCACATAACGACATGCCTGTCTAATTTCTGTGCCACTCACGCTGGCTCGCAAGTGATGATGATAATCTATGGTATTGTTGCGTTTTCAAACCATATGGTTTACAACCATTACGCTAACCTCACATGCTGTGTACAGAAAGAGGAAACGGGTAGAGAATAGGAAGGTGTATTTGTCGGTTTATGTGTAGTGACTAAATATGACAGAATAATCTGCCTGGTAATGTGTAGTACCTGTCATACAATACAACGCCACCTTCAGGGCTGTACATTATACTGCAAGTCCATGACCTTCTATGGGCTCACCCTCAACATCTCATAGTTCTCCTCTCCCAGCAGCTATACGGCGGAGTTACTACAATGTGGTTTCCATGACGACCAATGCTCTAACGTTTTCCATTTCTCTCACATCGACACTAGTGCTGCATTCAGGTGTTGAGACCTACCATACTGAAGAGAAATATAAAACACCACATGTAAAGTGTCGGTTTCTAGAGCTGAAATAAAAGATTTCAGAAATGTTCCATATGTCCCAGAAATGTTCCATATGCACAACAAGCTTATTTCTCTCAAATGTTGTGCACACATTTGTTTACATCCCTGTTAGTGAGCCAAGATAATCCATCCATCTAACAGGTTTGGCATATTAAGAAGATAATTCAAATGCATGATCATTACACAGTTGCTCTTTGTGCTGGGGACAATAAAAGGCCACTCTAAAAGGTTGTCCCACAACACAAAGCCACAGATGTCTCAAATTTTGAGGGAGTGTGCAATTGGCATGCTGACTGCAGGAATGTCCACCAGAGCTGTTGCCAGATAATTGAATGTTAATTTGAAAGTTAATTTCTCTACTAACGTCATTTTAGAGAATTTGACAGTACGTCCAGCCGGCCTCACAACCGCATTTCCATGTGTAACCACGCCAGCCCAGGACCTCCAGATCCAGCTTCTTCACCTGTGGGATCATCTGAGACCAGCCACCTGGACAGCTGATGAAACTATTTCTGTCTGTAATAAAGCCCTTTTGTGTGGAAAAACCCCATTCTGATTGGCTGGGCCTGGCTCTCCAGTGGGTGGGCCTTGCTCCCACGTGGGTGGGCCTATGCCCTCCCAGGCCCACCCATGGCTGCGCCCCTGCCCAGTCATGTGAAATCCATAGATTAGGGCCTAATGAATTTATTTCAATTGACCGATTTCCTTATATGAACTGTAACTCGGTAAAATTGTTTAAATTGTTGCGTTTATATTTTTGTTCAGTAGACATGGCAAATTGAACAAATATTGAATTGAGAGCTTTCTCTCTGCCTTTGTCTGTCTGTCTATCACTCTGGCACCACTAACACAGAGAGGCGGCTGCCTCTTGATATCATACTTGATGTCATTGCCCACATTAATAAATGCCCCTTTAAGAATGTTTACATATTTCACATGACTCATCTCATATGTATATACTGTGTACTACACTATCTATTCTTTACTGTTTATTGCATCTTAGCCACTCTGTCGCTGCTCATCCATATATTTTATACTTATATATTCTCATCCCATTCCTTTACTAGATTGTGTGTATTAGGTTTTGTTGTGAAATTGTTAGATATTAACTGTTAGAATACTGCCGGATCTAGAAGCATAAGCATTTCGCTACACTCGCAATAACATCTGCTAACCATGTGTATGTGACCAAGTTGATTTGATTTGATATATTAGCAAAATACAGGCCCAGATATCTACATTTGTGTACATGGAGTCATGCACACGCTGTATGTGTGCTCTCACACCTGCTTTTACAAGCGCACATTCACATGCACACCACACACACACAACAACACTAACACATACTCTGTCATTCTGTCTCCTCCTCGTTGTGACGTGTAACTCATCCATCTGCAGTGCTCTCTGGTCTTTTTCTCCTGTCACCATGGGGATCCACATCTGCTGGAGCAGGAGAGGAGAAGCAGCATTGCTGCAGAGCAGAGATACAAGAACCAGTGATCAGGGTTGCAAAGGGAGGGTATATTACTAGTAAACTACCAGAATGTTGGTATCTTTCAGGGATTTTATGTAATCTATCAGACATCTAGTGGCCCTTTTGGGTACTTCAGACTATCACAGGTGTCTGTAATTATCTCTGGACCTCTGTGCGGCTGTATCACGTGTGAAATATATTAAATCATTGAATAAGATTATTTAAAAAATAAAAAATGGAATGACAAAGCTGTAAAACCTGATCCTAAATATAAACCATCAACTTAGTGAATACCATTGGTGTTAAATATGAGGGTTTCAGCATTAAATATTCTTTATGTATTAATTTTTTTACAAACGTATTTTTTTTACTGTGTCAATAAGAATTTCTTGTCAAGGTTTAGGCGTCAAACTGGTGGCAGTTGTGAAAAAAAGTCAATAGTTAGAATAGCTGCAGAATTAAATGAAAATAATGCTATTGTTCAATAGATGCTTTTTTCATTAATTAGGCCATTTTCTCTTGAACCACATGGTCTATCTACTAGAAAATCATGGACAATATGGACACAGATATAAAGAAATAAATAAATACTATATATTAATAATTAAAAAAAAGTTAAAGTATAAATTGCCAAAGTTAAAATAGATTGCCATAAATGTTCTGTTAATTTCCAAAATTACTGACGTTTACATTTACATTTACATTTAAGTCATTTAGCAGACGCTCTTATCCAGAGCGACTTACAGTAATTTTGGTAAATTACCGGTAGAATTGCAACCCTACCAGTCATACACAACTCTGTCTCACCCTTCAAGGTGTGGCAGAGCTGCATCTGACGCTATGTCTGATCTTTATGTCTTATCTTTTCTATTAGGCAGTGAGAATTGTTCATGTATGTGCGAATCAAATCAAACTTTATTTGTCACATGCGCCATGAAATTCTTACTTACAAGCCTTGAACCAACAGTGCAGTTCAAGAAAGAGTTAAGAAAATATTTACCAAAATAAACTAAAGTAAAAAATTATAAAAAGCAACACAATAAAATAACAATAACGAGGCTATATACAAGGGGTACCGGTACCTAGTCAATGTACAGGTTAGTCAAGGTCATTTGTACATGTAGGTGGGGGTGAAAAAGTCAAATTTATGAATTCTTCAGCAGTCTTATGGCTTGGGGGTAGAATCTGTTAAGGAGCTTTTTGGTCCTAGACTTGGCGCACCAGTACTGCTTGTCAGAGAAAGCAGTCTATGACTTGGGTGACTGGAGTCTCTGACAATTTTTGGGCTTTCCTCTGACTAGTATATAGGCCCTGGTTGGCAGGGAGCATGACTCCATACGCACCACCCTCTGAGTGCCTTGCGGTCAGATGCCGAGCAGTTGCCATACCAGACGGTGATGCTACCGGTCAGGATGCTCTCGATGGTGCAGCTGTATAACGTTTTGAGGATCTGGGGACCCATGCCAAATCTTTTCAGTCTCCTGAGAGGGAAAAGGTGTTGTCGTGCCCTCTTCACAACTGTCTTGGTGTGTTTTCACCATGATAGTTCGTTGGTGATGTGGACACCAAGGAACTTGAAACTCTCGACCATCCCCACTTCAGCCCCATCGATGTTAATGGGGGCCTGTTCGGCCCACCTTTTCCTGTAGTCCACGATCATCTCCTTTGTCTTGCTCACGTTGAGGGAGCAGGGCCTCTGAATATTTCTGATAGAACCAGATGTAACGGAAGATAGGAGATGTTTTGGATGGAAAGACAAAAGAGAGACGGTTTGGGGTTGATGGAAAATGACGGAAGAGAGAAAGAGGGATGTGGAGGTCTGGAGAAGTTGCAGTGTCATGCAGGTCAGTGTAGAGTGTATCATAGGGGTGTGGCCTTGCTGGGCAAAACGCTTCCAACCCCCTTTTCACACACACACACACACACACACACACACACACACACACACACACACACACACACACACACACACACACACACACACACACACACACACACACACACACACACACACACACACACACACACACACACACACACACACAGAGTAATGGGTCTCAGCCTCCAGATGGCCCCCGACCCAACAGGTGATCCCTGGGCGGGGAGGGCTGAGAGGTCTGACATCTGCTGCCCACTCACTACACTACCCTCTCTGACAGACTGCCTACTCCCACCCACACACCCTGTGTTATCTCTGGACACGTACACTTACGCACCAATATTCATCCAAACACAGCCACCCAGAAACACACACATTGCATGAATTCAAGCAAAACACACAAAATGCCGCCAACTACAACACATAAATAAGCACAATGGATGCCGTATGGTAAAACACATGGCCTAACTCTACGTTCACACAGTGACAAACACGCGGGCGTTTACAGTGTAACACCTCCCCTGCTCACTGAGTCCTGTTTGTATTCTATGGGACCACAGCCCCAGGGCCAGGCATTATGTCTGTCTGTCTGTCTGTCTGTCTGTCTGTCTGTCTGTCTGTCTGTCTGTCTCCTCTGGTTTCTACAGCATCATCCAACACAGATCCAAGGACAATATGGTTTAATGCTCAAAAGGCTGCGGCTGCGTGATACAATAACGAATTAACATGCGTGGCCTTGGATGTTATGAAGGACACAATGAATATGGACGGCATTGGTTTTAACACTGCAAGATAATTAGAGGGCATTGATTCATTTTGGCTGATCTATCGCATCAATATGCATTCTGGTCTTTTAGTTCACTGTTGGCTTGTTTAATTGCTTATTCAAGTGAGATATTCAGGAGACACGCTTCATTGATAAAGCCACGATCATGGAGGGAAGTGGTTTTCTATTCCTACTGCAGCAAATTTGGAAACTTATTGCCAATTACTTTCAACATTGATTGGCAACTTGAAATACTTGGACAGATTGTTTTCTCTGCATCTGCTCACTCTGTTGCCTTGAATCTGTTTTGGAAGAAAATTGCTCCCTGGTCTCACACATCTTTCTCTTGGAAGTGGAAACAAAGGGATGTGGAAAGGATGCTTTGCACAACCAAAATAACCTTTGAGAATCATCCATGTTTTACAAACATGCTAGTTGTCAGAGCAATGCTTCATTCTCACATACTGTATGGGTGAAATCACAGTTTCTAATTTTAATATGCAATGGGAAAATACTCCCTTGTCCAAATTCTGGACATCCAGACAGTGTCCATCTCTCAGATGTGTACAGTACTATGCCAGATCACTGTATAAAACACAATTTTTCAGTTGATGTATTCATTGTGTCATTGACATCCTCTCCTTGCTGTGAGTGACAGTTCTCTGGGTGTGTCCTCATGTAGCAACCCAGGCAGGAGCCAGAGGTTTGGACACACATAAACAGATGATAGTGGCGGGCAGGGCGGGTAGCAGTGGGCGCGTCCTCGTTAGCACCAGAAGTGTAGGGCTAAATTGGGCCCCGTTGTCTCCCCTGATCTGCTCTGCCGTCACACCTGCTCTCCAACCCTGCAGCTGTCAGTCAGCCCTGTCAACACACACACGCTGCCCCCGCCAGGCAAGGGAGAACAATGGAGCCCCGATACAGAGGATCAAATCCATATCTCTCTCTCTCTCTGCCTCAGTCTTTCTCTCTCCCTCTCTCTTTCTGTCAGTCTTCTCTCCATCTGTTGTTAAGAAGACTACCGATGACCTGCTTTACAGTTACCAGGGCTGCTTCCTCCTCCAGCACACACACGGTTAATCCTCTCATTACTGGGCTTCACAGGCTGAGTGGGGACTAGGGGGAGGTGAGGAGGAGGTGAGGAGGAGGGGATTGACAGATGGCATATGGAGCATGTTCTGTCAGGGCAGAGGGAGACAGGGGTGCTTTTAAATAGACCATACCCCTGGCTGGGCAGGGCCTGGGCAGTCTGACTGGGATTACATTAACCAGATGAATACCTCAGCAGCGATGGTCCACCTCATGGTTCCTATGACTCCCCCCTCCAGCTCCGACTGCCACAGTCCCCCTCACACCATGTCACTCTACTGTTACGGGTCAGAATACGGCACACTAACAGTACATACTGTACTATACAGCCACATACTGTACAGACACTGGCTGTTGAAAATGTGCCACACTGTGGCGCGACAACGTATCTGATGACGTTTTGTTAGTGTGGCAATGTGTTGATATCTGTCCCTATTCAAATAAATCATAAATAAATACAATTGTGGAGATATTGCCAAATACCATATATTAATATATTACAACTTCTAACATTTGCATTTGATCTTTGTGTGGTGCACATGAAAAGGCAGCAGTAATCTATATTGATCGAAAAACAGATCGCAACCCCTTTCAACTCATTAATCATGGTGTTCAAGTCTCTACATTGGGTTTTTGTATATCTCCCAGTGAGCACTGGTAAGAATGAAAAGACAGACCAGGCATAAAAGAGAGTGAGGTCAAAGGGTCAGTGGGGTCATGACCTTATCTGCCAGTTAGCATGTACCTGCCCTGCACCATCTCTGGTCAACTCCTCTCAGACCATCTGTCTGGTCTGACCACACACAGCTGACCTCCGACCTCTCAGCCGCACCAGGCCATACATTTACATTTGACATTTTCATCATTTAGAAGAGACAGTAGGGTTAAGTGCCTTGCTCAAGTACACAGACACATTTTTCACCTAGTTGGCTCAGGAATTTGAACCAGTGACCTTTCGTTTACTGGCCCAACACTCTTAACCACTAGACTACCAGCCGCCCACCCCCATCGCCCAGCACTCCCCATCTCCCCCTGCTTCCATCCCTGACCGTCTGCCTGTCTAGTTCAGTCTCACGTCCTCTCTCTCTATCCCTGCTCTCTATCCCCCTCCTTCTATCTGAAACAGTGTGACCTCCCACCAGCACACTCACACACTGGCTCCCTCAACAATATTGCTTTTGAACAAGCTCCAATAAATAAACAATTACCAGAGAGGATGACTTATAAGGCTGAATTGCTTCACGATGGCGATGCGTTTCATTTCAGATTTCACAGTCCCCCGGAACAGAAGACATGAGGCCAAACCAAACATGCTCCCTCTTTCCCAGGCTCTGAGCCTGTTGTGTGTGAGAACGAACACACACACACACACACGCACGCACGCAAGTATGCACGTACAGCCAGCCAGGCAGGCACGCACGTACAGACCCACTCACCAACTTCCGCACCATGGCTGTTTTGGATGGTCTTTAATTGACTCATAGCCTAATGCTCCATTTTCATGTTAATGTATGGAAGTAACACATAATGACTAGAAGAGACATTCATCTCTATCTGGGGTTTACATGATCCCATAACTGCCTTGCAAATTAAATAGTTCAATCTACAGCCATATATAATCATTAGGGGGCAAGTGACCACAGTTTCAGTACACATCTAAAGTAATGGATTGATAAAGTTGTTATTGCAGTGCCCTGGAGTAAGTAAGTAGTCCTTCACAAGCCTGCCTGACCGCAACTCGCCATAACGACTAACATAAAAAATACACCTAGATCAATACATAGCGAGATAAAACAATTTGAGGGGGGTGTAAGTGCTGGCCTCAGGGAGTAGAGTCCTAACAAAGTGCTCATGTTCACCACTCCACCATGGGGATAACACTTCAGAAAGCTAGGGTCGCATTGTCCTATACTGTAGATGGGGTCAAATGAAACAGCAGAAAAAAAGAGAAAAATTGGGAACTTAACAGGTGCAGGACAGAGGAACGTATCAAAGAAAAAAAGAAATGGCCACAACTCTGGCATGGTGATTTAATCAGACGCACAAAAAAGACCACGATCCGAGTTGGATCTTCGTCATACACCACTGTGAAACACGCCTACTTAAATAACCTCTAGCGGAGACAAGAGTCCTTTGGGATACATTCCCTCAACACTGTTTCCAAGAGGAACTAGATATAAAACCTTTTCTATAAAATGTGTTCTACTCACAGGGTTCATGGCTATATAAGACACAGCTTATGTCAATTTGACGTCTAAGGTAGATGTTGGGGACGTTTTAGCTAACCCTAAACTTAACCCAAATATCCTAGCCTGCTACGTTAATTCTCCTAACCTGCTTCGTAAGTTCTCCTAACCTGCTATGAAAAGTCAAATCTGACATAAGCTGTATCCCTTCTAGTCAAAACCGCTCACAGGGTTTCCATTTTCCCTATATAAACACGGTATACAAAATGATTGACACATTTGTCTCACCTGTTTTTAGTCTATTGAACACCTATATTACTTGACATGGATATACAAACCAACATGTATTCATGTTTTTCCCGTATATGTCTACTGTGTAAAATGCATTGTTACGTTAATGTACTATATGTATTCAAATGACTGGATGTGCATGCCTCTAGAGGTTATTTAAGTAGGTTTGTTTTACAGTGGCATATGACCTGACGAAGATCCAACTCGGATCAAACGTAGACTTGGGCATCTGTTACAGTCACCATGGGAGCATACCAAAGTTGCATTCTTTTTCTTTTTCGTGAAATGAATCAGAACATGTTTCCTCCATAGTCTGTGATTACAGTATAGAACTAGGGCACTACTTTCCCCCTTGAGCCAGACAGGTACATCAACTCAGAATACCAGTATCTCAGATATTGCTGCAGGGAGGTGTGCAGACAAAACTCTCGCTTTTAATTTTGTTAGTCGATTTCCGTTTTCAGGCCATCACTGGAGATAAGCCAGTCGTGAAAAACTAGAAATGCCATTTCATATTTAATTCTTGTATCGTTTCCTCTGCTCCTGTCATCTCTGCTCTCTGCAGTAACCCTCCATTGTTCTCCTGCTGGTATTGTTCTGTGGGCTTTGCATCTGCGAGCCATGAGCCATTGTTCAGCGCCATGCCACACAAACAGAGCTCAATTAGGCAGACGTCCTTTCTGTAGCAACGAGATAGTTTTGGGCAGATCTCCATCGAAGCACCTGTCTCACACATGTTCAGCCCACTGATGGGTCCATAACTTCCCTCCTCTCAAATGATTACGATATAAATAGCACACGCTGCACATGTCTAGTTCCTAGAAAAAATGACTCATCTCATGAATACTTAAAATGAATAGTTAGATCGAAAAATGGAAATGGCACCCTCTCTTTTGTTGTGTTTGACATTCTATATCCTCAATGAGGATCTTTAATGAGAGAGGGCACGACTGGAGCATCATGCCTTACACCCCAAGTTTGTATCCCAGAAAAGAGCATTGTTGTTCAGGCTGTGGCCGGTCCATCTCTGGGTCCAACGGTTGACCTGTGGCTGGAAGTGAAAGTCCCCAACGGCTAGTTAGTCAGTCTGTGGGTTGGATGCAGGAAGTACAGAGCGGTGATTCCATAATGAAAGCCAGGCAGTGGGCTGGATCCAATCTTCTTAAAGAGGAACCATGTGGTAGTACCTTCCTCAAACACAAATCCACTAAGGGAAAAGCACACATGCATATATACAATAACACACACACACACACACACACACACACACACACACACACACACACACACACACACACACACACACACACACACACACACACACACACACACACACACACACACACACACACACACACACACACACACACACACACAGATTGATTGATTGATTACAAACTCACAGAAATGGTCATGTGCACTCACACACAATAGTACATTATACATGCTACACTGTTGAATTGCAATGTCATTATGTACCTCTATATGGGAACCTATTAGCTCTCCTTGCCTGTTAGTCACTGCTGGAACCCTTTCCTCATCAGTAGGACTGAATCTATGACCCCTGATCCCTCAGTTGCTGCTACATGTCACGGTGCTGTGACCAGGCCGTTACCATGGGACCCTGTTGCCTGTAGGGTGGTGAGATGAAACCAATGACCTCATTAACCCAGCCCATCAAAGATCCATTAATGGCCAATTCATTAGGCCCTTTCAAGCATCTCACCACCACAAATGTCTTAAAAGGGATATTTCAGGATTTTGGCAATGAAGCCCTTTATCTACTTCCCCAGAGTCAGATGAACTTGTGGTTGTGGATACCATTTTTATGTCTCTGAGTGCCTTTTGAAGGAAGTTGCTAACTAGCGTTAGCGTGATTGCTAACTAGCATTAGCACAATGACTGGAAGTATATGGTAACTGCTAGCATGCTAGTAGATACGATAGACTTCGTCATTGCGCTGACGCTCGTTAGCATTGGCTCGCTAAACTACCTCTAACTTCCTTCATACTGGATGCAGAGACATAAAAATGGTATCCATGCGTTTATCTGACTTTGAGAAAGTAGATAAAAGGGATACTTTGGAATGTTGGCCCTTTAACAAAACCAGACAGATAGCAAATAGAGAGGAAAACATGCCTAAGAATGTCATGTTAATATTCATAGGAGCATATTTCTCTCTGTGTGTGTGTGTTTTTGTTTGTTTGTGAGTGTGCGTGCGTGCGTGCGTGCAATGTAACAACGTGTGGCTAACACACAAGCATGTCACATGAAAAGCGAAGGGTTTTCTTGTTGTTTGCCATCACAGTACTTTTAGAGACTATAAATAAATAACTGAACCAGGGTTAGACAGTTTTAAGAGATATCCATATCCATCCAACTGTTGTGTCGCATCATAAGGTTAATTAATATGTAATAAGATCGGCCATCACCAAAGGATTTATTGTACCTACTCTTAGAAAAAAAAGGTGCCATTTGGAACCTAAAAGGGTTCTTCAGCTGTCCCCATAGAAGAACCCTTTGAAGAACCCTTTTTGGTTCCAGCTAGAACCTTTTTTGGTTCCAGCTGGAACCCTTTCCACAGAGGGTTCTACCTGGAACCCAAAAGTGTTCTCCTATGGGGACAGCTGAAGAACCCGCAACAACAACGGATCATATGGTAAAAGCCTCATTGTTATTATTTACAGCACAGTTTGGGAGCATGCTGCATATCAGCAGTAGAGGATAATTCACCTGACAACACAACAGTCTCCACCTCTTTAGAATGACATACCTTTCGGTTAAGTTTGTGATGGCATATCCTAGGGACACATAATAAGGTATGCTTGTCACAGACAGTTACTTAAGCAACGTGTGCTCAGCTTTCTGTTAATACTCAATCTGTGACTACTTCATGCAGTTTTACAGTACATTACAAATTACACAAACAGATAAAAGCAAACATGAGTGTATTAGAAGTCTCACTAATGTGTCTGTGTACGCATAATTCTGTTGAAAACAATTTGTTTTTACCTATTATCTGAAGAGACTTTAAAAAAAGACGTGAAATAAGAAAATATAATTATCATCTGTTTTGATCAACACAACTACTGCTATCTAATTCAACAGGGTCGGCTCTGATGCAATATGTTATCTTGTCACTGAAATAGATACTCTTAATCTGTTCACAAACTTCATGGCTTAAGAACTACAGCTAATTAACCAGACGTGAAAACAGGAATACATTTTAATATTGATTTTCACCGCCTCCTTTCTCCCCAGTGCAGTGTGTGTGTGTGTGTGTGTGTGTGTGTGTGTGTGTGTGTGTGTGTGTGTGTGTGTGTGTGTGTGTGTGTGTGTGTGTGTGTGTGTGTGTGTGTGTGTGTGTGTGTGTGTGTGTGTGTGTGTGTGTGCGCACGAGTATGATAATGAATATTTTAAGAGCACATTTAACACGGTGAAGCCATACTGCCTCAGAGAGGGATTTGCACCCACTCTCCAGCTAATGACCCTGGGCGCTTCCAGCAAGCTTCCTCATATTTTAAAGAAAGTCGATAGCGCACCAGCCCAGTCAGCAGCATTAAGATTCATACAGACGCCACGGGACTTGAAAAAATTAATAACACGCGTGCCTAACAATCCTTCCTGCGATTTAGTGGAGCACTGAACCCCTCTGCTTGAAATGCAAAGTGGTAATGAATACACAGACAAGATGAATTCTGAACACGCATCCCCCTCAACACACACACACTCACATCCTCTACCTACACACCCTCCTTCTCCACCACTACCACCACTCAAAGTACACAGAGGGAAAAAAAAGTTCAGAGCCTCTTTAAGACTTGAGATATGGTGCCTCTGAACAAAAGATTTTCACATTTCACATCACTGCCTGTGATGAATTTTTGAAGACTTCATATTTGCAGCTGTGGGGAGGCATTGACAGGTCCACTCGCTACAAGGTCGACTATCAAGAATCAATCCCAACAGCTCTCTGGTTGTTTACGACAGGCGTGAAGTGTTCACTAGTATAGAGGGCTTTCTGAGGCTCCCTTGTTGAAAAATGGGACAGGTCTGTCAGGAGCTGGCAGCTCACAGAATGAAGACAATAACAGCTGAGGGTGCAGTCACAGTGCACAGCTACACAGAGGAGTCTGTGTGAGGACACAAAACTAGAGGACAATGATGAAGATCCACTGTGGGATCAGAGAGAGGCTCTGTAGATACGGTGTGTGACGTTTCTGGATGGCGGGACAAGTTAAATATGTCTGACTGATTATGTCAGATCATTACCAAGAAATCCTGGATATTGATAAGACTATTCCCCTAACAAATATACCCTTGGGTTAACACTAAACAGTAAAAAGTTATAATGCTTGATTCCTTGTTAAGCATGTATGAGCCCCAGCCCCATCCCCAGCCCCATCCCCATCCCCAGCCCCAGCCCCAGCCCCAGCCCCAGCCCCAGCCCCAGCCCCAGCCCCAGCCCCAGCCCCAGCCCCAGCCCCAGCCCCAGCCCCAGCCCCAGCCCCAGCCCCAGCCCCAGCCCCAGCTCCAGCCCCAGCCCCAGCCCCAGCCCCAGCCCCAGCCTCAGCCCCAGCTCCAGCCCCAGCCCCAGCTCCAGCCCCAGCACCAGCTCCAGCCCCAGCCCCAGTCCCAGCCCCAGCTCTAGCCCCAGCCCCAGCTCCAGCCCCAGCCTCAGCCCCAGCTCCAGCCCCAGCCCCAGCCCCAGCCTCAGCCCCAGCTCCAGCCCCAGCTCCAGCTCCAGCCCCAGCCCCAGCCCCAGCCCCAGCTCCAGCTCCAGCTCCAGCCCCAGCCCCAGCTCCATCCCCAGCCCCAGCCCCAGCCCCAGCCCCAGCCACAGCCCCAGCCCCAGCCACAGCCCCAGCCACAGCCCCAGCCCCAGCCCCAGCCCCAGCCCCAGCCCCAGCCACAGCCACAGCCCCAGCCCCAGCCACAGCCACAGCCCCAGCCACAGCCCCAGCCCCAGCCACAGCCCCAGCCCCAGCCCCAGCCACAGCACTACAGCAGAGCTGGTACTGTTACATTCTCCCTGGGAGACTAGACAGCATATGGCACTGTCTCTCTGTGAACACACCACCCAAGCAGAGTGCCAGTCTCAGATAGAGGGGGAGAGAGAGAGGGGAGGAGGTGGGTAATGTAATGAGAGAAGAGTGAAGAGGAAGACAGACGGATGTCAAGCTTTGTGCAGAGAAATAGGATAGGGGAAATAAAAACAGTGCTCCGTGTTAAAAGAGGGAGATGTATGTTTCAGGTGATTTATTTCTCTCATGTCCACATAAACCGTAAACGTCATGTATTGCAAACACATGCAATGCCTTAGACATAATAAACACAATCCCTCCATTTGAATTTAGGAAGGCATTTGGCAATTTTCCTTAAATTAGGAACACATTGTGAAAGAGGACGTATATGGATTAAATTAAAGAATCAAAGTTGACATCTGGATGTAATATAACGTTTCCAAGTGCAAACCCCAAACACAGCAGGACATTTTGTGTGGTGGCTTGCGTTGATGCCTCAACTCTAAAAGCGTCTGCTAAACGACATATATCTCTGAAAGTTAGAGTTAGTCTGGGAGTACATTTAGGAAAAGTCCTGATTGTCGGTCCTGCTCCATTGTTTCCATTTCCTTGGAAGGATGTTGAAAGGGAAAGAAGGGAATCTATAAGTCATTAGTGGGGAACCATCAGCCGGTCCATTGCTCTATGAAGTTTATAATAAAGCCAGTGGAGCAAGCCCCTCGGTGTCTGATTGGTTGAGGATACCTGCTGGAGGAACCTTCACCAGTTATCACACTCCTATTCATCAGACTTCTTACTGTTTCTACCTGGTGAACTAACTGTACAGTCAACATACTGTCACTGTGTGACCTGGAGGAAGCAGCTCCCACCTGCCACAAGGCCATCATCTCAGCCCTGGCCTGGCCTGAGTTTGGTCACTTTGAATGAGTCCAAGCTCATATACAGTAAGTAGGTAGTAGGCTACAGAGCCATTAATCCCCCATGCAGACGGAGCAGCTCTCCAAGGCCATCAGTAGCTCACATCAGCAGCTCACATCAGCAGCTCATCACCAGCCTGGTGCTCCATATGTGCCTCACACACCAAGGTCCCCAGTGGGCCTCAGCCCTGTGCAATGATACTGTCTGCATGCCTGTCTGCCAACAAAGGGCATTTTTAAAGTCTCTGCCCTGGCTAGTGAGCTGCATGGCTTGTCTGCCAACCCCATGGTTGTTTGTTGGCCAGGTCAGTACTGGAGGGTGGGGAGACGGGGGTGTCAGAGGTCAGGCACTGAGCAGCTGGGCCAATGACAATGCACACATTATAGCCGATACTAGATTGGCAAAACATCACACACACATAAACATACAAACACATACAGTGCAAACAAAGATAAAGAGAGAGACATATACACCCCCACCACACGCCCCCCATAACCTAATTTTAGCAGTTGCCACACAAAGGAATACCCCTCAGAAGCAGGAGGGTTTTTCCAAATCCATCTCCAGAATGAGTGGGATTCTTGGGGGCCAGCATTGATGACATATGCTGTGGGAAGATGGGCAGACAGGAGATGGGTCCAGTGTCATATCTGCAGTGTGTGTTTCAGAGTCCCGAGTGGTGATAATTGCTTATCCCCCCACCACAGCACACATGTTTGGGATGCGGAACAGTTGGACGTGGCCGAGGGCTAAACTGGGTCAGAGCGACACAGATGGAGCCAAACTCCCAGTGGGTCACTATCAGCAGAACACGAAAAATAACGTCCTTTGAATCTTCACAGAAATGATCTATTTGCCTACAAAGTATTATTCGCTGTATAAAAAACCCCATCCAGAACGAAACAAGCACTTGAAATCCAAATTAGGTCACGTAGCTTGCTAGGGGTGAACCCCCAGGCTCCAAAGTCCTCTGGATGTCTGGATCACTTAAATATAATAGAAGATGTGTTTTTGTCAAAATTTTCTCCCTGATGTCAGGAATCACATATGTGGTTAATGCACAAAAAAAAAAGTTTTTTACACTTCAATCGAGACTTGAGAGGTTTCTTTTCATGTTACTTTGAAAGAACATGACAGAGTTATCCTGAGAAGAGACACTGTATATCCCTTACAACTGGTGTGAGGACTCTGTAAACACCGAAGGAGATGGAGCTGCTGACGTTTGGAAAGGGGTACAGTAGTAAAGCTCAGGGAATTGCCCCAGAAAGCTAGCATGTGGGCCTTTCATAGTAGATATTTTAATTAACGGTTCAGCATAAACCAAACATGTTTTTGCACAGATGGGGAGCATTAGGCATCAGTGAGGTCCCAGTCTAGTCCCAAAGAGTGTATGGAGCACAGCTATCCAGTCATAGCAAAGCATGTGATACAATTCCTCTCCAGACAGCGTTGTAAGAAGATAAACACTGTGTTAACCAAGGAGAGTGTCTCTTGTTCTGTTATTTATTTCCTCTGAGTTGAAAATATTTCTAAGAGCTTTTCTAACAAATTACCTCGGTGCCGCCGCATCGATTATTTTGAAAAGACTCAAAAGAGAGTGGAAAGGTCATCCATTCAATCGTAATCATTCCTTAGCAAAAGATTGAATGCATTTTTGTCGCTTTGTACAGCAAAATCCTCAGCTGGCTTTTGAAAGCATCAACAACTTCTCCCAACAAGAAAAAAAACAGTATCTCTGTCTTTCGCTGAGAATAAACCATCGCCCAAGGAGACGTATCCCAGTAAGCTTGGGCACAGCCCAAACGCAGTGGTCCCGGCCGTGGTGGTTAGTTTGTGGGTGGTGTGAGATAGTCAGATGTTTACAGTGCTGCATCTCTTGGATGGAAGTCAAGCTTGCAGCTGCAGCTCAGAATAATTCATCGCCCCCTCCACGCCCGGGAGGATCCACAGGTAGTTGATGAAGTGGCAGTGCCAAGCGTCCCAACTGGCGAAGACAAAGCGCAGCTGCTGAGAGTCAACGCGGCCAGATGCCGCTGCCGACGTACCATGTGTTCCAAGTGGGGCAAGAGGGGGAGAGTAGAGGCGCTTGCCAAGATCATTCTCACATGGTGCCAACCTGACACATGTTCTGGCACTCCCGACGGTTTCTTCTCCCAGCTCGCTCCTCTCCTTCCCTCAGATATGAGGGGGTCCTCTCTCACTCTCACACACTCTCTCCTGTCTGAAGTCTTGTGCCAGTCCTGTGCCAACCGAAAGGGGAGTTGGCGCCCGCTGCCGGCCAAGTTGCACGCCCGCTCCGGAGCTCCGTCAAAACGGCAGGCGCTGGCTGGCATCCTGAGAGGAGAGCGGAGTGCCAAGCGTCTGTTCGCCAGGTCGCCATGCCCCCCATTGTGTCCATCCCAGTGTGTCTCTCCAGAGCAGCTCCATGTGTAGTGCTGAGTGGCTGGAATTCCAGATCTGCCTTATGGTATGTGTCAGCAACATGGCTGACCCCGACATTCGCAAATAAGCCGTTTTAATCCAAACAAACATGGTATTTGTGACCAAAGTACAAACGTAGAAAACAAAAATATGTATCCACATTCGACAGGTTATGTTGTATCTGTATAGCGGTGTCAATTACTGAGCCAATATTGTGATAAAGGGATGCTCTATGAAGATGATATAGCTGCTGGTGGCATCTTCTCGACTGGCGTTTCCTCTGTGAATGGAATGGCTCTCCCTTTGACGATACTACTTCTGAAACTGGAGGGGAGTTTTTCTGAGACAAAGCCTCCAGTTTCATAGGAACATGCCATCCTCGTTTGCAATGTAGGGGTTCAGGGAAGTGAAAACTTTTTGAATGAGTGCCATGTCTGAACAATTCTTATCTGAGGCCCGCGACTGCCAGCTGGTGGCTGAATGTGCCCGGCTCTGTGAGATGATGCCAAGCTAGTTGGCACACTGGAGAACTGGCATAGAGTGATCTAATGCCAAAACAACTCTGTGTGGTGCATATCCCACTTTCTCTCCTCTTCCATCTCCCTCATGGCCAATGTCTCAGTTTGAATTGACACGTGTTCACAACAGAAGTCTTAGTGAGATTCTCAACAACAGATGCCACCAGGTTGAGGCAAGAGGAGGTGGAAAGAGATTCAAGTTTGCAAACTCCAAACATTGAGATTTTACATAGTTTACATTAATGAATGGGTTACCAATAGTCATAGAGGTTATTTTAAGAGGTAAGTGAAGTCTTCTACCACTTGATTCCTCACCACTCTTGATCCAGGAAAACAAATCCCCCCCCCCCCCAAAAAAAATAGAATGACCAAATTGCATAAACATAACTCAATTAAATGTACAACAAGGTTATTGGCTCTTTTGTGTTAAAGTGGAGTAGCATCTCCTCCAACTCCACACCTTTTCCTGGACAGTGTAGCCTAACATCATAATAAAGCACAGATACATCTGTGTTTTAAAGTAGTCAAGCATTGCAGAATGAAAAGGACTTGTTTGTACTATTGTTTATATATCCTGCAAATTTAACAAAACCTGGATTTTCAGTCTCAGATTGCTTTGGTCCGTGTTTCACAACCAGAACCCTAAAATCTAGCTCCAGTTTCCATTCGGAGTTTTATTGTGACGCACCGTCACAAGAATAACCGATGTTTGGGTAAGGTGAATATTTACATTAGCAGTAGGTTTGAATTACCAGGTTAGCCAACATTGCACTCTTTGAGAAAATGGATGTCGTTTAAACACACTAACATCGCATGTTAGAATGTAAAACACAGTCGGGTTTTCTCGCTAAAATCACAGTCTTCACCAGCATGTTCTAGCTAGCTAAGCTAGCTGCTATTTATGAGCATATTCATTGAGTGGTGTTACGTTAGCTAGCCAGTTAGCTGCACCATTACTCCCATGTCCAAAGTTCAAGTCAGAGTTACGTCACTGTATCTGTAAAAGCTAAACTGTATACCAAAGTGATTAAAGCAAAAACCAACAGTGTGCTCACACCACAAATGGATTATTATTCTGTGCCACTGCCTGTCCCTGAAGGATTTGTCCTTTCAAAATAAACAGCTTGGCATAGCAAGATATTTGCCAGCAGTCTAGCCTGCACAGTATTCATAGAGGTGTCACTGTGGATAAAGGCTAACTGCAAGCCTGTCAGAAATACAGTCTTATCACTATAGCAGGGATGGCGTCTATTCTTATGAAAACAATTTCACTTAGCCTATGTTAATTATGAATCTCTCAAAATGAACAGGTATTCCAATGTGACCATTGTGTGGCTTGACATCATGAGGATGGACTTTTTATGAGGATTACATTGGTAGCTTTGAGCAGCATAGTGTCCCATCATGTTGCCAGGGGCAGTACGTCACTCAGTCCCTCTGTGGCGCTCTGCTTTGGCCTCTGGCTGCTTGCAGTGTGAGGCAGGGCCAGGGAGATGGCTGCTGAGACAGGTCCTGAGGAGAGCATACACCTCCACAAGAGCAAGGCAGGCTGCAGCAGGGGACAGTGCCCCTGTGTTTTCCAGAGCCCAAGTGTACAGGGACAAGCTGGCCATAGTGGACGACAGTGGGAGCCACAGCTACAGGGACTTGTACGGCAGTAGTAGGGGCCTGGCTGGGCGTATCAAGGCAGCTCTGGACTGTCCCTCTGGGGACCTGCAGGGGAAGCGCATCTCCTTCCTGTGCGCCAACGATGCCTCGTACACGGTAGCCCAGTGGGCATCCTGGATGTGTGGCGGCACGGCCGTGCCTCTCTACAGGGAGCACCCTCCGTCTGAGCTGGAGTACATCATCTCTGACTCCCAGAGCTCCCTGCTGGTGGCTGGGCAGCCGTACGCAGACACCATGGAGCCCCTCGCCCACAGACTGGGACTGCCCTACCTGCAGCTGCCCCCCACCTCCAGCCTCAGCTCCCTGCTGGAAGCCCCAGAGAACCAACCTGAGCCTGGCATCACAGACTGGGCCCAGCGTCCTGCCATGATCATCTACACCAGCGGCACCACAGGCAGGCCCAAAGGGGTTCTCCACACTCACAGCAACATTCAGGCCATGGTAAATTGATTATTCAGTTGTTATATGCATGAATTGTGAGCATAAGATGAATACTATTGTTATTCTGTACACTGCTTTTTATCATAATGATGTACTGAGGCATGTTGAATATTTGATCAGTCTGAAGGTTGGACTGAATTTTGAAAGTTAAACTTCAGCTTTTTTTTCATTACTGATACTAACCAGGTTTCGATCCAACCTTTTCAGGGCTCCTGAGTGGTGCAGCAGTCTAAGGCACTGCATCTCAGTGCTTGAGGCGTCACTACAGACACCCTGGTTCGAATCCAGGCTGTATTACAACCAGCCGTGATTGGGAGTCCCATAGGGCGGCGCACATTTGGCCCAGCGTAGGCCGTCATTGTAAATAAGAATTTGTTCTTAACTGACTTGCTTAGTTAAATAAAATAACAATTTAGAGTAAAGTACGTATCGGATAAAATAATGTCATGACAGTCCTGATGGAAACATAATACGCTAGACAAGGTGTCGGTAAAATGAATAATGCAACAAATGTAGGTGGAAACGCTGATTAAATATTGATATAATAATCATCATATCAAAGTAAACTTAGAGTCACGTGAGGACATGTTGTGTGGTCATCCCACTACAACTCGTTGGGAAACCATGCAGTTTATAAAGCTTCAGGTGAAATAAGTTATGATTAATTTCACATGGTGGTGAAAGTGCAAGGTGATGAGCTTGATGCTGCTTTCAATGCTAAATATCGAGGGTCTTATTCTTCTGACATGATCACCGGAGCTTGTCTGCCGTTTGACAAATCAAAATAAATATCGCTATTTTTTCCATAATCTCATCTTGTAGGCCATAACGCAAAATGTTTTGAGACAACTGTCAGTAGAGTTGAAAATGCAATGGTAACCCATTTAACTTTATTTTTATTTGGTACATGGAAATTTAACCGCAAAAAAAAACATGTTTATATGTACTTCGTCATCACGCACAGCCTGTTATCTGCAACAGGTCAATTAGATGGAAACACAACTCATATTGTTTTTGTATTTTAGTATTTTTTTATATTTTCGCATGAACACCTGTCGCCAATTGGATGGAAACGTAGTTAATGTTAGTATTTTTTAAATGTTTTATTTCCTGGTGTCGGTACTGCGAACTTCAGAGAAGTCTTTTTCTCTTGAAGTATTAATAGGGTTTCTGCTGAGACATTTTTCTGTAGCCCTTTGGTAGTACGTAAGGGTGGGTTGTCGGGGGTTACACATACGACGGACACAGTGTCGTTTTGCTTTTGTTCCACATGAGCTTTCTGAATAATCGGCCAAATTATTTCATTACATGGGGCACTTCAGGCTGTGGAGGATTTATTTTGGTACATTTTCAACCAAAATTGACCTGCATGTCCAATAGAGTGGAAAATTAGATCACCCTCAATTAAGGAGCTTCATTTGGAAATGACAAGCCCAGGGAGGGAGCTCGGTGAGGGAACACGGAAGAGATGGTTCCTGGAAGGTTGAGCGCTTAGGGACACTATCCATTCCCTCTGCTCCTTCCAGCTATCTGGCCCTGCTGACTAAAGACAGGGGTTTACTCTCTTCTTGCACGGTGGTTACATCCATAATTATGTTTGATAAGGAGTGAAAGAAACCTTCAGGCAGGACCACCATGAAAGCTTTTGAGTGAGCTACCCATCATTATATAGAAAGGAAATGTCCAAAGAACTGGAAGGAAAACATTGTATGACCTAATAGCTCAGTGGATCTCTCATGTCTCCCTCTCTCCCAGGTTCAGGGTCTGGTGTCAGAGTGGGGCTGGTCCAGAGATGATGTCATCCTTCACACATTGCCCCTGCACCACGTCCACGGCATCGTCAACAAGCTGCTCTGCCCTCTCTGGGTGGGTGCTACCACCGTCATGCTGCCTACCTTCCAGCCTCAGAAGGTACATTGCAACTATAGTACACTACTACTGGTACTACTACTTCTAACATGTTGTTTCAGTTGACTCCCACCTCATGTCCTGTCTGTGTGCTGTCAGGTATTCTACTGCAGTCTGCCTTGTGTGTGTTAGTAGTAAGTAGTGCTCTGTAAGGGACTTGCGGGGATCCAATCCACAGACCTGTACAATGGAGACACACCGGGGTGGGAGGCTGGTGGGGAGTAGACGGGGGCTGCTGTTCAACCTTATCGGCTAGTTGTCAGCAATTGGCGCTAATTGTAGCAGGGTTGCTGTGCTGAAAGCACTGGGCCGGTAGTGTCAATAACAGAGCTGAGCTGACATGGACAGGTCCATGATGCCCCCTCTGCCTCATCCCGCCGGGCCACTGGGGGTCAGGAGTAGAGGCAGCCAGGCAGGCAGGCAGGCAGTGCTCCCCCCCCAGACTGTCACACTAAGCGTTTGGGGCTGGGTGATGGATTGCCCTGTGTGGCTTTGTATCTGACCACGCCAACTCACAGCACAGGCTTTAGAGCCAGATCAATCGATGAGGTGACATTGAAGGATGATAGTGCTTGTTTGGAGGGGTGGTGGTGGAGTAGGTAAGGGGGGCGGTGTCAGAGGGGTTTTAAGGTCTAGGAGAACTTAATGGGAGTCAAAGGTATGATTGACAGGTAAGGTCTGTAAAGGACAACCAATAAAGAGGAGGTTTACTGTAGTATCAGAGCATTTCACTTTCTTTGTACCTCACCTGACCTTGTGTACAAAATAGACAACATACGCTTTGCTCTCATCCCTAAGGACGCCTTGTAGATTTTTATTTCATTTTCTTGAAGTCATGATGAGATACAAATCAATATACTGTAATATATTAATGTAGCTCCAGGCTTTTTCTGAGTGACTGTCTAATACACCGGTTTGACATTTTACTGAGAGTACACTATATTTACAAACCTTGTCGACACCCCTTCAAATGAGTGGATTTGGCTATTTCACCCGCACCCGTTGCTGAAAAGTGTATAAAATCGGGCACACAGCCATGCAATCTCCATAGACAAACATTGGCAGTGGATTGGCCTTACTAAAGAGCTCAGTGTCTTTCAACCTGGCACCATCATAGGATGCCACCTTTCCAACAAGTCAGTTCGTCAAATTTCTGCCCTGCTAGAGCTGTCCCAGTCAACTGTAAGTGCTGTTATTGTGAAGTGGAAACATCTAAGAGCAACAACGGCTCAGCCACAAAGTGGTAGGCCACACAAACTCACAGAATAGGACCGCTGAAACATGTACTGTTGCGTGTAAAAATTGTCTGTCCTTTGTTGCAACACGCACTACAGAGTTCCACACTGCCCCTGGAAGCAACATCAGCACAATAAATGTTAGTATGGACTTTCATGAAATGGGTTTCCATGGTCGAGCAGCTGTACGTACACAAGCCTAAGATCACCATGCGCAATGCGAAGATTCGGCTGGAAAGGTGTAAAGCTCGCCGCCATTGGACTCTTGAGCAGTGGAAGCGTATTCTCTGGAGTGATGAATCACACTTCACAATCTGGCAGTCCGACAGACGAATCTGGGTTTGGCGGATACCAGGAGAACACTTCCTGCCCAATGCATCGTGCCAAATGTAAAGTTTGATGACATTCCAGACGGTTCTGTGCTTCCAACTTTGTGGCAACAGTTTGGGGAAGGCCCTTTCCTGTTTCAGCATGACAATGCGCCCAAGGTCCATACAGAAATGGTTTCTCGAGATCGGTATGGAAGAACTTGACTGGCCTGCACAGAGCCCTGATCTTAACCCCATCGAACACCTTTGGGATGAATTGGAATGCTGATTGCGAGCCAAGCCTAATCGGCCAATATCAGTGCCTGACCTCGCTAATGGTCTTCCCAGAAGAGTGGAGGCTGTTATAGCAGCAAAGGGGAACCCAACTCCATATTAATGCCCATGATTTTGGAATGAGATGTTCGACAAGCAGGTGTCCACAGACTTTGGTCATGTAGTGTATGATAATTGTGAAAAATACATGCATTATTGCCTCTAATGGACATACCTGTGGTTGGAACTAGATGAAGGATAACCAGTACAGACAGACCAGGAGACAGAGAAGGGAGGCTAGACATGGACATTGAGTGCTGACTGACTGAGGTAGTGTGTGTTTGTGTGTGCAGGGCTTTTTCTGGATCATAATGGGGCATAGCTGGTGGGTGTGGTCGCTATCCGGAAATTTTAGAGGCCCTCTTGTAGGCCGCAGTGACAAAATGTGACAAAATGTATCTGTTTAAAGCTAATTTCCGGATATTCTACACATTTTGCCATGAGGCTGAGAATTAAAGCACATTTCCAGCAATTCTACACATCTTACCTTTGGGCTGAGAGAACATTTGAGGTTTTAAAGCTAATTTCCTGCAATTCTACACATTTCACCATGGCTAATGCTATCTGAGTGACTCAAACATTATAACAAAATCAATGGGGGCCCCATGCCATGAAAAAAACACTCCTGAATGCATCATTGCATAACAGTTTTGATTCTCCCTGACTGTCTAGCTTTTATTTTGTTGATTGTTAGTTCTCAAAGATGATCTTATTTAAAAATATATAGGTCTGTCTTTTCTACATTCTTTATATCTGGTTTTAGTTGTTTAAGTTTACTCTGAAAACATTTTTCCATCCCGAATATATATATATATATATATATATATATATATATATATATATATTTTATTTTTATTTTTTTTAATTTAAAAAAAATTTTTTTTTATTGGAGCTGGTGGGAGGAGCTATTGAAGGATGCGCTCATTAAAATGGAATGGTGTCAAACATGTGGGAACCACATTTATTCCATTCCAGCCATTACAATAATATATAAATAGTTGAAGTCGGACATTTACATACACTTAGGTTGGAGTCATTAAAACTCTTTTTTCATCTACTCCACAAATGTCTTGTTAGCAAACTATAGTTTTAGCAAGTCAGTTAGGACATCAACTTTGTGCATACAGACAGATTATTTCAATTATAATTCACTGTATCACAATTCCAGTGGGTCAGAAGTTTACATACAAAATTATGTCATGGCTTTAGAAGCTTCTGATAGGCTAATTGACATAATTTGAGTCAATTGGAGGTGTACCTGTGGATGTATTTCAAGGCCTACCTTCAAACTCAGTGCCTCTTTGCTTGACATCATGAGAAAATCAAAGAAATCTCCCAAGACCTCAGAAAAATAATTGTAGACCTCCACAAGTCTGGTTCATCTTTGGTAGCAATTTCCAAATGCCTGAAGGTACCACGTTCATCTGTACAAACAATAGTACGCAAGTATAAATACCATGGGACCACGCAGCCGTCATACCACTCAGGAAGGAGATGCATTCTGTCTCCTAGAGATCAACGTGCTTTGGTGTGAAAAGTGCACATCAATCCCAGAACAACAGCAAAGGACCTTGTGAAGATGCTGGAGGAAACAGGTACAAAAGTATCTACAGTGGGGCAAAAAAGTATTTAGTCAGCCACCAATTGTGCAAATTCTCCCACTTAAAAAGATGAGAGAGGTCTGTAATTTTCATCATAGGTACACTTCAACTATGACAGATAAAATGAGGGGAAAAAATCCAGAAAATCATATTGTAGGATTTTTTATGAATTTATTTGCAAATTATGGTGGAAACTAAGTATTTGGTCAATAACAATACTCCTTAACAGGTGTGCCTGTTAGGTGTACCTGTTAATTTCTTTCCCTCTTAATGCGTTTGAGTCAATCAGTTGTGTTGTGACAAGGTGGGGGGTATACAGCCCTATTTGTAAAAGACCAAGTCCATATTATGGCAAGAACAGCTCAAATAAGCAAAGAGAAACGACAGTCCATCATTACTTTAAGACATGAAGGTCAGTCAATACGGAACATTTCAAGGTACTTTGAAAGTTTCTTCAAGTGCAGTCGCAAAAACCTTCAACCTCCACATGAATGGAAGACCCAGAGTTACCTCTCCTGTTGAGGATAAGTTCATTAGTGTTACCAGCCTCAGAAATCGGACAAATAAATGCTTCACAGAGTTCAAGTAACAGACATATCTCAACAGCAACTGTTCAGAGGAGACTGTGAATCAAACCTTCATGGTCGAATTGCTGCAAAGAACCCACTACTAAAGGACACCACTAATAATAAGAGAATTGCTTGGGCCAAAAAACACGAGCAATGAACATTAGACCGGTGGAAATGTCTTTGTGAGACGCGGGTGAACGGATGATTTCCGCATGTGTTTCCCACCGTAAAGCGAGGTGTTATGATGTGGGGGTGATTTGTTGGTGACACTGTCTGTGATTTATTTAGAATTCAAGGGGCACTTAACCAGCATGGCTACCACAGCATTCTGCAGCGATACACCATCCCATCTGGTTTGGGCTTAGTGGGACTATCATTTGTTTTTCAACAGGGCAATGACGCAACACACCTCCAGGCTGTGTAAGGGCTATTTTACCAAGAAGGAGAGTGATGGAGTGCTGCATCAGATGACCTGGCCTTCACAATCCCCTGACCTCAACCAAATTGAGATGGTTTGGGATGAGCAGAGTGAAGGAAAAGCAGCCAGCATATGTGGGAACTCCTTCAAGACTGTTGGAAGCTGGTTGAGAGAATGCCAAGAGTGTGAAAAGCTGTCATCAAGGCAAAGGGTGGCTATTTAAAGAATCTCAAATATAAAATCTATTTTGATTTGTTTCACACTTTTTTGGTTACTACATGATTCCATATGTGTTATTTCATAGTTTTGATGTCTTCACTATTATTCTACAATGTAGAAAATAGTAAAAATAATGAAAAACCCTTGAATGAGTAGGTGTTCTAAAACGTTTGACCGGAAGTGTGAGTGTTACCCTTCAAAAGTTTTTATTGAAACAATAATTGTGTCCTTCAAACTTTGCTTTCATCAAAGAATCCTCCATTTGCAGCAATTACAGCTTTGCAGACCTTTGGCATTCTAATTTGTTGAATGAATCTGAAGAGATTTCACCCCATGCTTCCTGAAGCACCTACCACAAGTTGGATTGGCTTGATGGCCACTTCATACGGTCAAGCTGCTCCCACAACAGCTCAATAGGTTTGAGATCCAGTGACTGTGCTGACCACTCCATTATAGACAGAATACCAGCTGACTGCTTCTTCCCTAAATAGTTATTGCATAGTTTGGAGCTGTGCTTTGCGTCATTGTCCTGTTGTAAGAGGAAAATCCCTTTTACCCTGTACAAATCTCCCACTTTACCACCACCAAAGCACCCCCAGACTATCACAGTGCCTCCACCATGCTTGACAGATGGCGCCAAGCACTCCTCCAGCATCTTTTCACGAATGTTCTTCTTTGTGATCCAAACACCTCAAACTTACATTCGTCTGTCCATAACATTTTTTTCCAATCTTCCTCTGTCCAGAGTCTGTGTTCTTTTGCCCATCTTAATTTTTTATTTTTATTGGCCAGTCTGAGATATGGCTTTTCTTTGCAACTCTGCCTAGAAGGCAGGCATCCTGGAGTCGCCTCTTCACTGTTGACGTTGAGACGGGTGTTTTGCGGGTACTATTTAATGAAGCTGCCAGTTGAGGACTTGTGAGGCTTCTGTTTCTCAAACTAGACACTCTAATGAGCCTGTAATCGAACCCACAAATGCTGATGCTCCAGATACTCAACACGTCTAAAGAAGGCCAGTTGTATTGCTTCTTTAATCAGCACAACAGTTTTCAGCTGGGTTAACATATTGCAAAAGGGTTTTCTAATGATCAATTAGCCTTTTAAAATTATAATCTTGGATGAGTTAACACAATGTGCCATTGAAACACAGGAGTGATGGTTGTTGATAATGGCCTCTGTACGCCTATGTAGAAATTCCATAATTAACAATGTCTACACTGTATTTCTGATCAATTTGATGTTATTTTAATGGACAGAAAATGTGCTTTTCTTTCAAAAACAAGGACATTATTAAGTGACCCCAAACTTTTGAATGGTAGTGTGGTAGTGTATGTATGTGTAAAAATTAAAGGGAACACTATATATAACTAAATAAATAACACATCCTAGATCTGAATGAATGAAATATTCTTATTAAATACTTTTTTCTTTACATAGTTGAATGTGCTGACAACAAAATCACACACAAATTATCAATGGAAATGTGTATTTGGAGTCACACTCAAAATTAAAGTGGAAAACCACACTACAGGCTGATCCAACTTTGATGTAATGTCCTTAAAACAAGTCAAAATGAGGGTCAGTAGTGTGTGTGGCCTCCACGTGCCTGTATGACCTCCCTACAACGCCTGGGCATGCTCCTGATGAGGTGGAGGATGGTCTTCTGAGGGATCTCCTCCCAGACCTGGACTAAAGCATCCGCCAACTCCTGGACAGTCTGTGGTGCAACGTGCCGTTGGTGGATGGAGCGAGACATGATGTCCCAGATGTGCTCAATTGGATTCAGGTCTGGGGAGCGGGCGGGCCAGTCCATAGCATCAATGCCTTCCTCTTGCAGGAACTGCTGACACACTCCAGCCACATGAGGTCTAGCATTGTCTTTCATTAGGAGGAACCCAGGGCCAACCGCACCAGCATATGGTCTCACAAGGGGTCTGAGGATCTCATCTCGGTACCTAATGGCAGTCAGGCTACCTCTGGTGAGCACATGGAGGGCTGTGCGGCCCCCCAAAGAAATGCCACCCCACACCATGACTGACCCACCGCCAAACCGGTCATGCTGGAGGATGTTTCAGGCAGCAGAATGTTCTCCACGGCGTCTCCAGACTCTGTCACGTCTGTCACATGTGCTCAGTGTGCTTTAATCTGTGAAGAGCACAGGGCGCCAGTGGCGAATCTGCCAATCTTGGTGTTCTCTGGCAAATGCCAAACGTCCTGCACAGTGTTGGGTTGTCAGCACAACCCCCACCTGTAGACGTCGGGCCCTCATACCAACCTCATGGAGTCTGTTTCTGACCGTTTCAGCAGACACATGCACATTTGTGGCCTGCTGGAGGTCATTTTGCAGGGCTCTGATAGTGCTCCTCCTGCTTCTCCTTGCACAAAGGCGGAGGTAGCGGTCCTGCTGCTGGGTTGTTGCCCTCCTACGGCCTCCTCCACGTCTCCTGATGGACTGAACTGTCTCCTGGTAGCGTCTCCATGCTCTGGACACTACGCTGACAGAAACGGCAAACCTTGCCACAGCTCGCATTGATGTGCCATCCTGGATGAGCTGCACTACCTGAGCCACTTGTGTGGGTTGTAGACTCTGTCTCATGCTACCACTAGAGTGAAAGCACCGCCAGCATTCAAAAGGGACCAAAACATCAGTCAGGAAGCATAGGAACTGAGAAGTGGTCTGTGGTCACCACCTGCAGAACCACTTCTTTATTGGGGGTGTCTTGCTAATTGCCTATAATTTCCACCTGTTGTCTATTCCATTTGCGCAACAGCATGTGAAATGTATTGTCAATCAGTGTTGCTTCCTAAGTGGACAGTTTGATTTCACAGAAGTGTGATTGACTTGGAGTTTCATTGTGTTGTTTAAGTTTTCCCTTTTATTTTTTTGAGCAGTGTGTGTATATATATATATATATATATATATATATATATATATATATATATATACTGTACCAGTCAAAAGTTTGGACACACCTACTCATTCAAGGGTTTTTATTTGTACACTTTTCTACATTGTAGAATAATAGCGAAGACATCAAAACTATGAAATAACACATATGGAATCATGTAGTTAAACAAATGAAAATGGGCAGAGAATCACGGGGCAGTTATCTGTCCAAGAAAATGTACTTCCTAAATAGTTATATGATTAGGGTATAGTTTACTACACTGCGTAGATGTAAATATTAATCACATATATTTGTCCGTCTGAAAATCTTCCCTCCTCTAAAAGGTATGCTATGAAAATAGCTCAAGTCTCTCCAACTCTGCTCTCTTCAAACTACATACAGTGGGGCAAAAAAGTATTTAGTCAGAAAAAATATGAGAGAGGCCTGTCATTTTCATCATAGGTGCACTTCAACTATGACAGACAAAATGAGAAAAAAAAATCCAGAAAATCACATTGTACGATTTTTAATGGGGGGGGGGGGCAAAAATGCAATTTCAGAATGTAGGGGGGACATGACCCGTCTCCAGTGACAGTTGCGTCCCTGGCTTTAATATATTATCATTAGCAATGGGTATATAAAAAAACGGACTTAATTAACTTACTGTGTGAAGAAAAAATTACTTTGAAGCTCAACTTAATAGTGGTTACCTGGTGAGTTAAGACAATCAGACAATCCCAAATGGGCACTTTCCTACATTTCCCCGCAGCAGGCCAGGTACTTCTATCACGTTGGGGGCGATGAAACAACGGAAGTCCACTCATTTTCAATTGAGGAAGCGAAGTGGGCTTGGGGACCGTTGGGCGATGCGAGCCTGGGGTGTGAACAGGGCCAGAACCACAGTTGGGGAAAGTTGAACTTTATACTAATACTCAGAGAAATCGTGTCGCTATTGATCAATCGAAGCTCTCTATAGTTTCCAGCCACTATTGGTTTGGCTGTTGATACCTAGCATTACCTAGCCTGCTTGCTAGCACCAACATGAGGGCGAAGCAAGCGTGGCTATCCAAATGTACGTGTTAAAAGGATCTCGCCCATGTCTTCGCCACACACTTCTCCCTTCTTGTCTCAACATTTTAAATCATACTCAAGACACATTATCTTCACACATATTTTAGTTGCTTTTCACCGACAGCCACAACTCATCAACTAGGCCTATTGCCATGTGCACTGCCCAAATTGCAGGCTTCCCAAATAGGCAGAGGCCTATAAAAGCTTATGATTTGAAACAATCAACAGCAAAAAAAATTGAGGAAGCTGATGATCCTCGACGCTTCTGTGGCGAAGTCATGTTTTCTGGTGAAGTATTTTGAATGATTTGATTTATTTCTGTATAGACTGTAAATAGGCCTATATAGCCTCATTTTGGCAAATGTATTTGCCATTTCCTTCCTGTTCTACTGGTGTTCATATCATCTTTATTTTCGTGTCCATGCAGAAGCCAAAAGCACAATCCCAGTCATATTAACAACCCATCCTCGTTGTTGCATCTTTAGATTTCCCCCTCTAAGTTTCTAACTGAGATTTTCATTCCTGTCACATATGGAACAGCTCTCATCAGGTGAACTGTTTAGAATGGTGTTTTCCCACTAATTGCATTTTGGCAAATATTTTATTGGCTTCTTCATTACAGGAATTGCATGTTCTGTTCAGATGAATTACCATGATCTAAATGTGATTTATTTATTTCTGAGCACAGTGGGTAGACACCCTAATTGGTTACACAACCAATTCATATGGGTCCGGTAAATTTCTCAAATGGCCAGTAAATTCAAATCTTCCCGGTCACGTTGTCCGGCGCAACATGTTCCTAACGGAAACCCTGGTGTGTCTGTGTGAGTGGATGGAGGAATGGTTGGAAGTCCCTGTGCATGACTGTCTCTGACCCCAGAGGAAGGAAGGACTGCTCTGCTCGGTTGATCAAGCAGAGGAGTGGGTGTGTGGCTCCAGCAGGCCCCCAGTGTCCGGTCTGGAGCGTGAAATGTCGAGCTCTGCTGGTCGGTACCAAAAGCCCTGGTCTGCCTTAAAAAGCCTATGTAAATTATGATCGCCCCTACGGGGAATAATTTTTCGCAAATTCGCAACAAATCAAGATATTTTTATATTCAGACTACTACATTTGTCATCACATAGGATCACGTGCTGACAGTGTTGCCATCTTAGCGACTTTGTCGGTATATTTAGCGAGTATTCAGACCCTTCTAGCGACACATTATCAAAAAACCGACTATCGACATATCTAGCAACTTTTTGTGGTGTTATTAGAGATTTTAGGAGACTCAGGTGAAAGCATGTATCGTTCTTACTCTTCTCAATGAGCAGCGGGTGCTGCCGTGGGGCCCACCCCTGTCCCAAAGCACCCACAGGCGGCCCAGTTCTTGCGCAGCAGTCAGAGCAGGAGATGTTCACCCCTGCTTTCTCAGACTCTACTGCTGCTACCCACTTCAAAGTGCACAGAAATGGTGTTCTAGCTCCATACTTTCTGAAAAAGTTGGTCGCGGATGTGGGTGACCAGCGTTTCAGCCTCCTCCTCGATGAGTCCACAGATGTAAGTGTTTCTAAGTACCTGGGGGTTGTGAAAAGGTACTTTAGTGACACCAAGCAGACAATTGTATCAACATTTCTGGGGCTTGTTGAGTTGGAGGGAGGATCTATAGCACGTGCTGTTGTGGCCTAAATCTATGCCCGTGCTTTCCTCTAGAAGTGTTGTCTTAAAAAAGAGAAACTCCTGGGGATAGGGACTGACAATGTCTCTGTTATGATGGGGATTAACAATGGGGTCCATAAAGTGCTAAAGGAGTATGGCCTCAAATATCTGGTTCTTATTCGCTGTGTACCACTCTCTGCAGCTTGCTGTAAGTCATGCTTCCAATGACGCCATCCCCCGTAGTGTGGGGTACTTGGTACAAGAGACTTATAACTGGTTTTCAGTGTCTCCAAAGCGCAGGGAGGCCTACAAGGCCATATATGAGACCATCAACTGTGGGGGGAAACCTTTACAGATAACCAAGGTGTGTGCCACATGTTGGCTCTCCATTGAACCCGCGGTTTCACGCATTTTGGACCAGTGGGAGGAGCTTAGGCTGCATTTCGCAGTCACCAAGTTCAGTGAACACTGCAACATGGCTGAGGTTTTATACTCCATGTACAGTGATCCTCAAAACATATTGTATATGACTTTTTTGATGTCAGTGCTGGGTGAGGTACAGTTGGCCATCAAGGCTTTTGGGGGAGAGCAAGTAGCTCCTCTTAAGCAACTTGACAGCTTGGTTAGCCTGATCAAGTCTGTGAGCAGCAGGGTGCTGAATCCACTGGCAAATGTTGATGTTCTCAAAGGGCCAATAGATGGATACATCAGTCCCAAACCGTACCTTGGTTACCTTTTTGAGTCTGAGGCAGCTGAGCTCCACCTCGCCTGAGGATGAAACAATGTCCAAAAGCGGCAAGTAGCCTTCACCATCCCCATCACTAATGAGTTGAGGGTGAGACTGCCGGACAATATCAAAGCATTGCAGTACATGTCAGTTTTCAATGTGGAGGAAACTCTAAAGCACAATAATAGCCCTGGAGAAATAGAAAAAAATAGCCAAGCTCCTTGGCTACTCCCCTACAGAGATAGACAAGATTGTCCAGCAATAGCGTGCCATCCATCTTAGTAAATGGAATGAGACAAAAACACACTGGGCTTCTGGAGTGAGATTTGGAAGTTCAGGGATGCAGCTGATATTGACCCGTTTCAAGAACTTGCCATGGCTGCTGTGTCTGTGTTGTCATTGCCACACTCGAATGCTGAAGTCGAGAGAGTATTCAGCCAGATGAATGTGGTAGAAAGCAAACTTAGAAATCGGATGTCCTTGCAGACCCTTAACTCCATCCTGTACATTCGATATGGATTGAAGCTGTTTGGTGAGGCTTCTATGAGCACCAGCTGCCTGATAATGTTTTGCAGCTTTTTGGCACATCAGCTGCTTACTCATTTAAGTCAGCTCCCTCAGTTGCTGAACCTGCCATAGAAAGCCCTGACGAAAATGACGATGGCCCACTCTTTCTGTGAGCCAGCACAGCCTGTGTGTGTATGGAGGGGGGTCTGGAAAAAAAAACAATTAACCTGAATTAGGGCCAGATTAGTTAACCTAATTTTCTCACATTGCCATTGACAGTTTTTTCTATTGTCTCTTTTTGGTCCATTTAGATGGTTAATGTAGATTTTATACAAAAAAATGTAAAAAATGTTATGGTTAAAAATGTTAATGTTTTACTGTGACTTGTTGTAGGCTCCTAAGCGGACCATAAGGTTAAAAACCAAACCAAATTAAGAAAACTAAACAAAAAAACAGAAATAAAAAAAATGTAATTAAATAAAAAATTTAATAAAAAAACTAGTAGTTCCGCCAGAGTGTCTCTTTTGGATCACTTTTGCCGGTCCCAAGCCCGGATAAACGAGGAGGGTTGGAATTGTGACATTAAAAAAAACAAGAATCGACAGAAGAAAGTTCATTTGTAGTTCTAAACATATTTAGGGTGTTTTTTACTCACTTTTTGTCTCTCCCACGACGTTATTCCTCTCTCCTACAGCGTCCATCACAATTACATGCACCTGGCCAATTATGCAAATGAGGTGAAAATATTAATTAGCGACTTTTAGGACAGTTGGCAACACCACGGGCTGACACAGACCAATTATGGTCCGACAGGCTATGAGGAGGCTCGCGGCAGGTAGCCTAGTGGTTAGAGCGTTGGACTAGTAACCAAAAGGTTGCAAGATCAAATCCCTGAGCTGACAAGGTAAAAATCTGTCAAATCTGTTAACTCAATGTTCCTAGGCCATCATTGAAAATAAGAATTTGTTCTTAACTGACTTGCCTAGTTAAATAAAGGTAAAACATTTTTTTTAAATAAATGCCATAGACATTAAGGTTGACTCTCTCAGGCAGGATTAAAAGCATTACATCGACCATGATCCTTTGCTAGTTATGGTCACTTTAACCATGATTCTTAGCGATTTTTGGGGGGGTGCCATTCAGCCTCATTCAGCAATATGGCGGGCTTCAAATACTTCTGGCTTCGTGCGCCATCGGGAGATTTCCATAGGAATACATGGATGACGTCAGTGCTAGCACTATCTACTGGTTGTAATGTCAGTGGGCTCCAGCCATGAGTACAGTAGGAGAGATAACAGAACATACCAGGACTGGAATCATGGACCAGAGGCCAGGAGAGCAGAGGACTTGAGGTTAATGGCGGAGAGTTCATGATCCATCCTCACACAACTGAACTGACTGCAACATTATGTGGTGGTGGTGGAGAAAAGGTATTGACTACAGGGCTAGTAGAGAGTAGCTGGGTGCTGCTGGGTTAAGGGCTGTTTGGGATGCAGGCTGCAGCCGAGGGTCTCCAATATACACTCCCCCAGGTGGAGGGCAGCTCTTTGACGGACATAAATTGGCTTTTCCCCCCTCCTGAGTGGCTGCTGGGGGAAGCGCTCCACTGCGCTTGATCGACACGGCCCAGAATGCCCAGAACAGACACAGGAAATAATATTCCCCTCTGAACCCCGCTATCTAGTCTGTCCGTGTGTGCGCGTGGTTGTGGATGTGTGTGGCTGAGCAGATAGATAAAGTTTTGTGAGTTTGTGTGAATAGATGGGTCTCTGTGGGATAGTCCACACTTCTGCCTGTTTATTTAATACATAATTTTTAAACCTTCATCTATTTTGATATTGCAATATTTAGAGCTTGATGAAGGGAAGAGGAGCGACGAAGCAGGTAAGTTGAGAAGGGGGAGAAAGCTTAAGGGAGTAGGAAGTAGAATAGGGTGAGTTAAGAGGACAGGGAGGAGGGGAAGTTGAGAAATTGGTGGCAGATGAGGAGGGAATCTGTGTGGGGGGGTGATGGAGTGAGGGACAGACAGAGGAAGACTGATAAGAGTAGGGGCAGTGAAGCAGGAAATTATGAAATGGAGAGAGTGAGAGTGTGTGAGAGAGGGAGGAAGAATGAGGGAGGAGGTTCTAGGAGGGAGAGACGTGCACATGCCTCCCAAGGGGGACAGAGCCAAGGAGAATCTGTCGTTCACCTTCAATTAATTCACACTGTCCTCCCACTGTGTGTTGGGGGTGCAGCCAGGCGTGCCGGGGGTGTGTATGAGGGACTCATAATATCTGTGTGTATGTGTTTGTATGTGTGCATACTGTGTAAGTAGCTTTGTCCTTGCGTGAGTGTATGCGAGATGCTTATGTATAAATGTGTAGCCATGTATCAGTTATTCTCTGTTTATGTGCATCTGTCTCTGTGTACGACTGAGAAAGAGGAGGAGGGCGACTGCCCCTGGGCTTCTTCACAAATGCTCTTGGAACAAAAATATGAAAAAAATACATGTAAAGGGTATTTTTAAAAGGCAAACGTGACCCAGCGTTACGACTGACCTCAATAACATTCCTGTTGAATTCCTCTCTAAGAAGCTGTTAGACTGACCTTTGCCGATCCTGTCAACGTTTTTGTAATAAACTCGCCTGTTGACAGTTTTCATCTTCAGCCAGGCCCTCGCCTCGCTCTTCATTCACTGTAAATAATGTACACACAATACCATGGCACCCTATCCATCTGCTTTACATATTGTGATCTGGATGTGATGGTTTTGTTGGCATTAATATGGGGTGGCTAATCCATCTACGCACAATGTAAGAGACTTTTTATGACTCCCTCCCTCCCCCTCAGGTATGGGAGGTCCTGCTCAGCTCCAAGGCTCCTATGGTGACTGTGTTCATGGCTGTTCCAACCATCTACTCCAAGCTGATCCAGCACTATGAGCAGCACTTCACCCAGCCACGCGTCCAGGACTTTGTCAGGGCTGCCTGCAAGGAGAGAATCAGGTAACAAGAACCTTGTAGTCTACTTGTACTAGTGTCAATACCACAGGAAAGGAGTAGATCGCCATCAGTAGCAGTATCATAATATTCATATAAGTGGACTAATATCTTTAACAAGCTCATTGCTTATCTATTGTGATGAAATTGCATACTTACAAGACATCTTCAGAGCGAATGGGTTCTCATGAATCTGGACAGTGGTTTCTCATTCCGTCAGAGAGGGAAGCGATAGTTTGAAGGAGAAGGGATATGTGTCAGATCAAAGGGATGGGTTTTAAAGAGAGACGGGGCTTTGTAGTGAGATGTGACAGACGCTTTCTCCAAATGTACCAGGGCTTATGTTCAAGAGAGAGAGTGAAGAAAGCAGTGGTAGATGGAATAGAGTTATAAACTCTATATAAAGCCCAGCACTTATGTTACCTCAACCTAAAGTTGTAAAGCTACCGGTCATTTACCAAAGTGACCTGAATCTTCTGTGATTTTGGTAATTAACAGAACATTTAAGGTAACTTTGATAATGTATAATTGAATAACATTTTTTATTTATTGAAATGTTCATATAAAGTATACATGTTTTTATGCTTCTAGCAGATAGACCATTTGGTTCAAGAGAAAATGGCCTAATTAAAGAAAAAAGCATCTAATCAACAATGGCATTGTTTTTAATGAACTCTGCAACTCTTGAAACGATTTACTTTTTTCACAATTGCCACCAGTTTGGCGCCAAAACATTTACAACAAAGACATATTGACATAGTAAATAAATAAATATTGCTGCTGAAATCCCCTCTGATTTGGCCTTGATTTTCGATAAGAAATGCAGCGGCACTGACTGAAACAAGCCAAACAAGGGTTGGGTGTGGTTTAATGGAGGTGTCAAGGGGTGTGGTTTAATGGAGCTGTCAAGGGGTGTGGTTTAATGGAGGTGTCAAGGGGTGTGGTTTAATGGAGCTGTCAAGGGGTGTGGTTTAATGGAGGTGTCAAGGGGTGTGGTTTAATGGAGGTGTCAAGGGGTGTGGTTTAATGGAGTTGTCAAGGGGTGTGGTTTAATGGAGTGGTCAAGGGGTGTGGTTTAATGGAGGTGTCAAGGGGTGTGGTTTAATGGAGGTGTCAAGGGGTGTGGTTTAATGGAGGTGTCAAGGGGTGTAGTTTAATGGAGGTGTCAAGGGGTGTGGTTTAATGGAGGTGTCAAGGGGTGTGGTTTAATGGAGGTGTGTCAAGGGGTGTGGTTTAATGGAGGTGTCAAGGGGTGTGGTTTAATGGAGGTGTCAAGGGGTGTGGTTTAATGGAGGTGTCAAGGGGTGTGGTTTAATGGAGGTGTCAAGGGGTGCGGTTTAATGGAGGTGTCAAGGGGTGCGGTTTAATGGAGGTGTCAAGGGGTGCGGTTTAATGGAGGTGTCAAGGGGTGCGGTTTAATGGAGGTGTCAAGGGGTGTGGTTTAATGGAGGTGTCAAGGGGTGTGGTTTAATGGAGGTGTCAAGGGGTGTGGTTTAATGGAGGTGTCAAGGGGTGCGGTTTAATGGAGGTGTCAAGGGGTGCGGTCTAATGGAGATCTCAAGGGGTGCGGTCTAATGGAGATCTCAAGGGGTGCGGTTTAATGGAGGTGTCAAGGGGTGCGGTTTAATGGAGATGTCAAGGGGTGCGGTTTAATGGAGGTGTCAAGGGGTGTGGTTTAATGGAGTTGTCTTTGTGTGTTTGCAGGTGACAAGTGTTTGTACATTCACATTCAAAACAGTACACAGTTGCAGTCGCTCACCTTTCTAGATAACTTGAAACAGTCAAACCAGGTCTTGAAGTCACATAGGTTAGCTTGTACTAGACAATTTCTTTCTCCAATTAGCTTCAGCCGGCTGGTGTGCGACCGTGGCAAAGTAGGTTTGACATTGGATAGCCTATCTGTCGGGCTAGTTAGGGACCTTAAAATAAATTACACAATGTGAGTAGGACAAAATTATCATGTTGCACATTAAATGCTTTCAATATTGTATATGAATTTCTACAATTTAAAGTTGGTTTGAGGTTCTGTCATTTTAAAATATTGTCCAATGTACATTGTGTAATTTACTGATGGTCCTTCACTAGCCCCATAGGGAACGTCAAACCAAATTGGCCATGGGTATTATGATTGGGTCGCGTACAGCTGCTCTCCGAATGAATGATTACTTGCATGCTGTGGGCATTTGGGCAAGATTAAAATAAACCTAAGGAAAACTGGTATAGTAGCCTTCATTCCGTCACATACCATTTTATCCCATCATCTCGCAAATCTCTGTTTTGGATGAGACTGACTTTATGACCAAAATGATCCTATTTACACTTTGTAGTCAATCTTGACACTGGAATATATGTTTCTGACTCATCAATGCCACTTGGCTGTTTTCAAAGCGTTTAAGGGTAATCGCTTTTTCATTTTTAAAAATAGGCTGCCAGTTGGGGAATCCTGGGATAAAGTTTTACAGCTTTGTCAAATGTTTGTTGTTGTTGAAAATCATCTTATTTGTTTATTTGACCTATGATAAGGCCACACAGAGGGCCAGAGATCATTAGACACCTGTAATGATCTGAAGTACTCCAAAAGGCCACTAGATGTCATCTTGTAAAATTCACCCAAAAACTTGAAAGTCACCAACATTCTGGTAGTTGACCAGTAAACTTAAAAAGTTTACAGTAATATACCCTCCCTTTGCAACCCTATGCAAACTACCTGAAGCTACTCCAGTCAATGCTAAGGGCATTGAAAAGAGATGGCTTCATCAGAGCCTGGGGCTTTACTGAGTGTGACCCAGACTGGCCCCTCTGTCCCCAGGCTGATGGTGTCTGGCTCGTCCGCCCTGCCCCAGCCCACCCTGCTACGCTGGGAGGAGATCACAGGACACACCCTGTTGGAGCGCTACGGCATGACAGAGATAGGCATGGCCCTGTCCAACCCCCTGAAGGGTCCTCGCATCCCAGGTACACACACACACACACACCATTGACCACCACCATTTTCCTTTGTACAGTGATGTCATAACCTCACACACATCCAGAAACTGTATGACAGTGAGACTGTCTTTAATTCATATTACAACATGCAGACAGTTGTTAGGCTCTGTTGGAGCGCTGTCTTTTTGTCCTGTCTGACAGTTGTCTCAGTTGTCTGAGGAACATGGTGTGGATCAGACTATTTCTGTCTGGTTTACCTATGTTCTTATTCCAGGTGGTTTAGTATCAAAGCTCTATGCTGCTGTTGTTGTTGTTTCTGGTTCCATCCTCCGGTGACTGGAGGGCTGTGTTCCTTTCTTCAGTCTTTCCGTTCCCCTTCTAGTCTTTTGAGTGGAGGATCTTCAAAGCAGCGGTATGACAAGGCAGGCTAATTTTGACTGTCTGTAGCCCAGCTAATGCGGTCTCTGTTGTTGTGAGCGCCTGTTTGAAATAAAGAGGCAGGTTCTATTTAATCCTGGGAGGTGGTTATTAAGACCAGCTCTGAGACGCTGCGGTCGTATCGACGTCTTTCCAGCAGCAGTCTATGAGACGCTTGTGGAAGAGCGCATGTGATGCCGTCTCCTTTTTAAAGTAGGTTAAACAAATCAATAACAACCACAGAGCTCTCAGAAAAGAACACTCTTCCTCCACCGCACGCCGCCCCTTCAAAACAACTGTCAACTGTTAACCAATCAAACAGTGTTTTATTATGAATTTATTTATGACAATCTATTGAAGACATGTATTGTTATTTTATGAGTGAGTATACACACAGTTGTGTAATAATACACAAATAATGGTCATATTTGTATCGTGTTGGTGGTTGTAATTTGATTCATGTTTGGCTTCACACTGAGGAGCAGGCTATACCCTAAAGCTATCTCTCTCTTAAGCTATTCATCTCCATCTCATTTGTATTTTTTTCTTTCATCCTGTTCCCCCCCCCCTTCTTTTGTTTCCCCCCTCTAACACCAGCCCTGGCAGGAGACACATGTCCCCTTTCAGCAGAATGACTTTGAGCATCTCAACCTCCACCCTTTCACTTCACACCCTTTCACCCTCCCCCTTCTCTCCTCTCCCCTTTCCCCCTCTCTCTCCCCTCTCCATCTCACTTTCTCCCTTCCCTGTGCTTTGTGTTTAGGGGAGGTTGTGGGGAGGTTGTTGGGGGGTTTGAGCAGCAGTGCTCCAGCAGGGCACCAGGGGGCGCAGGGCTGTCAGCTCCCCAGGGCAGTCCAGAGAGAGCACAGTGTGAAGGAAGGCTGCTGAATTATGCATGGGGAAGGCAGGCGTGGAGCTGCACCGCACACAGCTCTCTGCTCCTCTCCCTTCCTCCATCCTCTCCTTTTCCTCCTACTCTCTGCCTGGCTGGTCTCATTTGAAAACTCTAGCTGGCAGGTTGTGTGTGTGGCTGGCTGGCATGGCTGATGCTGCAGTCGTAATTAGAGGTTCAGATGGGCCCACTGATGGAGCCTTGTTAATGGGCCTCTGTGCAGTCAGGGGAGCCATTGTGTTTCTGACAGGGCTGTCGCCACAGGGCCGGCTACATTCCACTACACACACACATACACACACACACACACACACACACACACACACACACGTACACACACACACACACACACACACACACACACACACACACACACACACACACACACACACACACACACACACACACACACACACACACACACACACACACACACACACACACACCTACTGTATATCTGTAAAGCTATATTAATTCAACTCTGCTTTAATAGGCGTGAAGAAAAGGGCAGTAATGAGGACGTCTGCATAATAAGATGTTATCTTATTCCTAATACCACTGGAATGTTGTTGTTGTTATTGTTTGAATTGATTATTTTTGAGGGCTGCTGTTGGGCGTATCATTTCATTAGTCGTTTCCAGCTGTCACTCAACGACCTTATGTCCCTCTCAGTGCTGTCCTCATTCCCCTGCATGGTTAGTAATTGTACCCTGTGTGGAATGTGGGTAGAACACGGCTCTGTAATATTCCTGTCTTCTATTTAGAGTTTCTAGTCACTCGTTTAGCCCTCTTCCCCTTTTTGTAATTCCCCTCCAGTCTTTCTGTTCTGCCTGTAGCCTTTGAAGTGGCAGTCAATCTCAATTCTCAGTAAAGTAACGGTGACCTGAATGTTACATGGCTCCAAAATATGTCTGGCCACCCTCCTGAATGGAGAGAAAAAGCGAGGGAGACGGAGAGGGGAAGAGAGAGAGAGATTGCTCGGGCTCAAGTATAAATGGATTTTGGTTAGTTTTGTGATTGAGGAGAGAAAGCTCTTTTTATCACCCCCGTCGTTGGCAGCTTTCTGCTGTGTTTGGAGGGTGAGGAGGAATGAGGACACGCTGACGATTACCCAGCACACTGGGAAACAACCCTGGGAGAAAAACTAAAAGACAGGGACCGAGATGGACGTCATCCTCTCACACAAAAAAAACTAAAATGAAGGGGACAGGAGGGATAGGACAGGAAGTGACTTTTGAGAGAAGACAGAGATAAACTAGGCTGGTCTGGTTTTGAAACAATGGGAGGAAAGTTTGTATCTCTGTGTTTCTCGCTCTGCTGATGAAGTGGAAATGGAGTGTGTTTGATTGGCATTGCCAATCAGGGCTAAAGTTGATTAGATAAATTTGAAGCAGGGAGTTATTTTGTAATTATGGCCTGTCTGCACTGTTCTTTATTGGGAGAGCAGTGGCCTGTGAAATGACATGGCCCACAGTGTCACACAGAGAGCAGGCTTCACAAAGGTTTCCTTCTCTTTTGGCGGTGGCAGTCATTAGAGCTTATCTCTCTATAGGTCACACAGACAGAAGGAGAAAATGCCTCAGGAGAGGGGAATCTGTGTGCATTCATATGTGTTGGTGGTCACATGTAGGAGAAGGATTGTCATTAAATCACTATATTTTTATTTTTATTTGTTGATGCAAATATTTTGGGGGTGAAAATGGTTTTATTTACAACCATTAGCATTAATTGTGATAGTGTAATTAGTTCCATTTTGTATACATGATGTGAGTATTTACCTGTGTGTGTGTGTGTGTGTGTGTGTGTGTGTGTGTGTGTGTGTGTGTGTGTGTGTGTGTGTGTGTGTGTGTGTGTGTGTGTGTGTGTGTGTGTGTGTGTGTGTGTGTGTGTGTGTGTGTGTGTGTGTGTGTGTAGGTGCAGTCGGTGTCCCTCTTCCAGGAGTGGAGGTTCGTATTGTCATGACGAACGCAACCAGCACCACCATCGCCGAGGGCAACAGCAGAGAAACTCAGGTATTCAGCAGTCCGAAACACTCACATCCAGAGATACAGTAGGACTCCCAGATTCTGTGGAAAAATATCTTTCTAAAGAGTGTATTCATGTTGTTAAAAAACATATACAGTTAGCATGTCCAGGACCCTGTCTGTCTTAGCCACCCACTGTAGTGTGTGTGTCTGTCTTTAGGTGCGACCAGGGTTGGAGGGGAAGGAGGGGGAGCTGATGGTGCGAGGAGACCAGGTCTTCACAGAGTACTGGAACAAACCAGAGGCCACCAGGGAGTCTTTCACTGAGGACGGCTGGTTCAAAACGGGTACAGTACACTGTCTGTCAGGAACACACCGTCATCTCATGATTTATTGACTGGTATGCAGCTAAACAGGCTCATAACTTGAGACTAGTGAATGTTTCACATGACCACCAGGTCTGTGGTGGCTGGGGTTCACCATGTTCTCTCTACTTCGACAATTACACCCAGAACACTGGATGAGGCACGTTGTCAGAACTATGTTTGTCATGACCTCTCTTTCTCCAGGAGCTGTTTTTAAACATTTAGGAAGAAGGCGTCTCGCTCCCCTTCAGTGACTGGCTTGTGATAAATGGAGGATGTGTGTTTTTGGTGCTGGGAGGCATTTCTTCTCTCTAAGTGGTTGTGACTCCTCTGTGGGTTGGGGAGAGGAAGAGCAGAGCCGTCAGTGGTGCAGAGGCCGACTAGGCCCTCTCTGGCCCAGTGCATTCCCCCAAGGAGTCCCGCTTTAGTAGAGGGCTACATGGAGAGAGGAGCTGCTCAGAGAGAGAGAGAGAGAGAGATGGGCAGGGATAAAGGATGGAGAGAAGTGGGCAAGAAAGAGTGGAGGATGTACAGATGGAGAGGGGGCTGCAGGGGGAGAGAGGGAGAGAATCAGGGAGAGCTGGCAGGGAGGAAGGAGAGGGGGCTGCAGGGGCAGAGAGGGAGAGAGTCAGGGAGAGCTGGCAGGAAGGAAGGAGAGGGGGCTGCAGGGGCAGAGAGGGAAAGAGTCAGGGAGAGCTGGCAGGAAGGAAGGAGAGGGGGCTGCAGGGGCAGAGAGGGAGAGAGTCGGGGAGAGCTGGCTGGAAGGAAGGAGAGGGGGCTGCAGGGGCAGAGAGGTAGAGAGTCAGGGAGAGCTGGCAGGAAGGAAGGAGAGGGGGCTGCAGGGGCAGAGAGGGAGAGAGTCAGGGAGAGCTGGCAGGAAGGAAGGAGAGGGGGCTGCAGGGAGAGCTGGCAGGAAGGAAGGAGAGGGGGCTGCAGGGGCAGAGAGGGAGAGAGTCAGGGAGAGCTGGCAGGAAGGAAGGAGAGGGGGCTGCAGGGGCAGAGAGGGAGAGAGTCAGGGAGAGCTGGCAGGAAGGAAGGAGAGGGGGCTGCAGGGGCAGAGAGGGAGAGAGTCAGGGAGAGCTGGCAGGGTGGAGTGGGTTTAATTGGCTTTTAGGGCTGGAAGGACAGAGTTCCAGTGCGCCGCACGCTGCTGTCACACTCCATTAGGCCCACTGGCCGGATAATGAGAGCCAGCACAATCAGCTCCCAGCAGACAAACCAGCCAGCCAGTCAGTCCCATAGCCAGCCACTGCTACTGCCAAGCACCCTGCCTGCTTGCCCACCCGCCTGCCTGCCTGTTCCATCCTACATACAAATGCACATACACACAGTCACACTCACCATCACCTCAGGCAGCCTGCTTGCCATGGCGACCCTGCATCCACCAGCTCCAAAAGCAGCTATATCCTCACTACCAGCTGAGGTTGGTGGGACAAGCAATAGGAGGACAGGCTCATTGTAATGGCTGGACTGGAATTCATGGAACGGAGTCAAACATATGTTGGAATTGTTTGGTACCGTTTCATTTATTCCATTCCAGCCATTACAATGAGCCTGTCCTCCTGTAGCTTGTCCCAGCAGCCTCCTCTGCTCACTACAGCACTACTTTACCTTTACTTTGACATACCTTATATGCCCAGGCCTATTCACTATATTCTGCTGCCCACCCCCCACTGGAGGTGTTAGGAGTGTCAGATATGTTGTCACCTCATCTGAAGGCTTGTGGCCAGTTCGTATAGTTGAATAGAGAGGCTGGAGAATGTGCGCGGAGGGCCTTACTGTAATGATCAACTCATGACACAGTGTCAGTTTTCACAGTGCTATTTCCTGTCCAGTGCCTGGTTCTTTGTTTGTCACTGTGTGTGATCTTGGCTCTGTTGGTAGGCAGGGTGAAAAGGTGTGAGTTTCAAGACGAGTACTACAGTGCCTTGCGAAAGTATTCGGCCCCCTTGAACTTTGCGACCTTTTGCCACATTTCAGGCTTCAAACATAAAGATGTAAAACTGTATTTTTTTGTGAAGAATCAACAAGAAGTGGGACACAATCATGAAGTGGAATGACATTTATTGGATATTTCAAACTTTTATGAACAAATCAAAAACTGAAAAATTGGGCGTGCAAAATTATTCAGCCCCCTTAAGTTAATACTTTGTAGCGCCACCTTTTGCTGCGATTACAGCTGTAAGTCACTTGGGGTATGTCTCTATCAGTTTTGCACATCGAGAGACTGAATTTTTTTCCCATTCCTCCTTGCAAAACAGCTCGAGCTCAGTGAGGTTGGATGGAGAGCATTTGTGAACAGCAGTTTTCAGTTCTTTCCACAGATTCTCGATTGGATTCAGGTCTGGACTTTGACTTGGCCATTCTAACACCTGGATATGTTTATTTTTGAACCATTCCATTGTAGATTTTGCTTTATGTTTTGGATCATTGTCTTGTTGGAAGACAAATCTCAGTCCCAGTCTCAGGTCTTTCCTTCAGGTTTTCTTCCAGAATGGTCCTGTATTTGGCTCCATCCATCTTCCCATCAATTTGAACCATCTTCCCTGTCCCTGCTGAAGAAAAGCAGGCCCAAACCATGATGCTGCCACCACCATGTTTGACAGTGGGGATAGGTGTTCAGGGTGATGAGCTGTGTTGCTTTTACGCCAAACATAACGTTTTGCATTGTTGCCAAAAAGTTCAATTTTGGTTTCATCTGACCAGAGCACCTTCTTCCACATGTTTGGTGTGTCTCCCAGGTGGCTTGTGGCAAACTTTAAACGACACTTTTTATGGATATCTTTTAAGAAATGGCTTTCTTCTTGCCACTCTTCCATAAAGGCCAGATTTGTGCAATATACGACTGATTGTTGTCCTATGGACAGAGTCTCCCACCTCAGCTGTAGATCTCTGCAGTTCATCCAGAGTGATCATGGGCCTCTTGGCTGCATCTCTGATCAGTCTTCTCCTTGTATGAGCTGAAAGTTTAGAGGGATGGCCAGGTCTTGGTAGATTTGCAGTGGTCTGATACTCCTTCCATTTCAATATTATCGTTTGCACAGTGCTCCTTGGGATGTTTAATGCTTGGGAAATCTTTTTGTATCCAAATCCGGCTTTAAACTTCTTCACAACAGTATCTCGGACCTGCCTGGTGTGTTCCTTGTTCTTCATGATGCTCTCTGCGCTTTTAACGGACCTCTGAGACTATCACAGTGCAGGTGCATTTATACGGAGACTTGATTACACACAGGTGGATTGTATTTATCATCATTAGTCATTTAGGTCAACATTGGATCATTCAGAGAGCCTCACTGAACTTCTGGAGAGAGTTTGCTGCACTGAATGTAAAGGGGCTGAATAATTTTGCACGCCCAATTTTTCAGTTTTTGATTTGTTAAAAAAGTTTGAAATATCCAATAAATGTCGTTCCACTTCATGATTGTGTCCCACTTGTTGTTGATTCTTCACAAAGAAATACAGTTTTATATCTTTATGTTTGAAGCCTGAAATGTGGCATAAGGTCGCAAAGTTCAAGGGGGCCGAATACTTTCGCAAGGCACTGTACTTAAACTCTCCCTCACTTCCACCGACTTCCTCTCACACTCATACCCTTTTCACCCTCACACCTGCTCCCCCTCTTACACTCTCCCCCTCTCCGCCTGCTCACGTCTCCATCTAACACTCCTCCCTCTCTCTCTTTCTTTACCCTCACCTGAACTAGCTGTCTGTCTCTCACCATCTCCATTTTTAACCCTCTCATCTTCCTATTGGATTTTTTATTTTTTTTATTTGACTAGGCAAGTCAGTTAAGAACAAATTCTTATTTACAATGACGGCCTACACCGGCCAAACCCAGACGATGCTGGACCAAATGTGCGCCGCCCTATGGGACTCCCAATCACGGCCGGTTGTGATACAGCCTGGATTTGAACCAGGGTGTCTGTAGTAGAGGTCGACCGATTAATCGGAATGGCTGATTAATTAGGGCCGATTTCAAGTTTTATTAACAATCGGAAATCGGGCGCAGATTTGCAGATTTTTTAATATTTTTTTTTACCTTTATAAATACCTTTATTTAAGTCAGTTAAGAACACATAGGAACGGTGGGTTAACTGCCTTGTTCAGGGGCAGAACGACAGATTTTCACATTGTCAGCTCGGGGGATCCAATCTTGCAACCTTACAGTTTACAACCTTACAACTAGTCCAACGCAATGACGACCTGCCTCTCTCTCGTTGCACTCCACAAGGAGACTTTTGTTACGCAAATGCAGTAAGCCCAGGTAAGTTGCTAGCTAGCATTAAACTTATCTTATTAAAAAACAATCAATCATAATCACTAGTTAACTACACATGGTTGATGATATTGCTAGATATTATCTAGTGTGTCCTGCGTTGCATATAATGTGACTGAGCATACAAGTATCTAAGTATCTGACTGAGCGGTGGTAGGCAGAAGCAGGCGCGTAAACATTCATTCAAACAGCACTTTCATGCGTTTTGCCAGCAGCTCTTCGTTGTGCGTCAAGCATTGAGCTGTTTATGACTTCAAGCCTATCAACTCCCGAGATGAGGCTGGTGTAACCAAAGTGAAATGGCTAGCTAGTTAGCGCATGCTAATAGCGTTTCAAACGTCACTCGCTCTGAGCCTTCTAGTAGTTGTTCCCCTTGCTCTGCATGGGTAACACTGCTTCGAGGGTGACTGTTGTCGTTGTGTTGCTGATTCGAGCCCAGGGAGGAGCGAGGAGAGGGACGGAAGCTATACTGTTACACTGGCAATACTAAAGTGCCTATAAGAACATCCAAAAGTCAAAGGTTAATGAAATACAAATGGTATAAGCGAAATAGTCCTATAATTCCGATAATAACTACAACCTAAAACTTCTTAACTGTGAATATTGACGACTCATGTTAAAAGGAACCACCAGCTTTCATATGTTCTCATGTTCTGAGCAAGGAACTGAAACGTTAGCTTTCTTACATAGCACATATTGCACTTTTACTTTCTTCTCCAACACTTTGTTTTTGCATTATTTAAACCACGTTTCATTATTTACTTGAGGCTAAATTGATTTTATTGATGTATTATATTAAGTTAAAATAAGTGTTCATTCAGTATTGTTGTAATTGTCATTATTACAAATAAATATCGGCCGATTAATCGGTATCAGCCTTTTTGGTCCTCCAATAATCGGCATCGGCGGTGAAAAATCAGAATCGGTCGACCTCTAGTCTGTAGTGATGCCTCTAGCACGGAGATGCAGTGCCTTAGACCGCTGTGCCACTCTGGATTTTACCCCGTGTGCTCACCCTTTACCATACACACAGTCTCCCTCAGAGAGAGAGAGGGGTAAGGAGAGAGGATGAGGGAGATGAAGAGAAAAGAACAGGGAGAGCCAAGAGCTCAACATGGTTTCTGTTTGCCTGGCGGTCTCTTTAATTGGGTAAGTGTGGCCCTGCAGCAGCCTGACTGGCACCTCTATGGATAAGCTGTCACCCTGTTGAGCGCTCACTTTGCGCCCATCTCCGCACCATGTTTGTTCCCATTGATTTTCCTCAATTCTCTTTGTGTCAACTCACTCGCTCGGCCTCTCCTCTCTCCAATCTGCCCTGCTTTTCAACATACTCCTCAGTAGCTCCCTTTCAGCTGTCTGTGTCTGCTAGATTACCTACCAGGGAGGGGGACAGAGTGTGTGTCAGTCTCCTTAACTGGCCAGGGGCTCCAGGCCACCTATTGAGCAGATCATTCACACTGGTTTAGAGTTACTGACTGTTTGACTGGGTTCTACCATGCCAATGGCCTCCCAAGTATACAGCACTAATGATGAGCCAGTCTCTGGACATAGTAACTGAAACCTGCCTCCACATCCCTCTATAGGGATCTTAACATCATTTCAACCTCGGGACAACCATGGTGACACACAAGCACCCAGACGGTGTGAGGAATGCTGCCAAGGCCTAACGCCATCATGAATTCATAACCAGCGTTGTAGATGGATCGTTATCTTCGACTCCCTCCATAAAATATTGACTGTGGTCAGATTTCTTCTGCCTCTGGTGTTTGTGTGCAGGCTGCCTGCCTGTGTGGTTAGGCTCTAACGAATAAGGTTTTTCCATTGTGCCAGTGCAGACCTTAAGACTGTCCCTCGTAAACAAGACCATTAATTTTATTAGCCATAGCGCTGCGGAGATAGAAATGGAAAGGGGGAGAGGTAGAGGAAGAAAGAGGGAACGACTGGGAGAAGTGGGGATCAGCAGGACAGCTGACATTTTTTCCCCGGGAATGGATTATACGCTGAAAAACAATAAATAATTATACCTATCAATAAATAAAGATGACTGGGAGGGAAAGCATTAGCAATTTTCCAAATGCTGCGTGCACATACCTATGAATAATGGAGGGGTCCTAAAAGTTGGCAGTTCTCAGGTAAGCACTGTTTGGGGACTGCACATTAGCCTTGCTGTGCTCGTAATAACAGGCAGGCTTGGATGTGGGTGTGCAGGCCACTGAAGGGAGTGGGGAGAATGCTAACTAGAGTGAGAGGAGTGGAGTGGAGCTCATCTCAGGGCAGAGAGGAGAGCAGAACCTCTCTGCACAGAGCTTCAGAGTACCTGTAGTGAAGAATGGGAGAAAGTCCCCAAATAGAGGTGTGCCAAGCTTGTAGCGTCATACCCAAGAAGACCCAAGGTTGTAATCGCTGCCAAAGGTGCTTCATCAAAGTACTGAGTGAAGTGTCTGAATACTTATGTAAATGGTTTTAAAAATATATATTTTTAAAATATCTAAAAATAACAGTTTTTGCTTTGTCATTATGGGGTATTGTGTGTAGATTGATGCGATTTAATCCATTTTTAAATAAGGCTGTAAACGATTTAATCCATTTTTAAATAAGGCTGTAATGTATCAAACTGCACTGTAGATACTGTATATTTGATTTGTTTTATGATACTTATATAATATAATCCAAAATAGTATTGCAATACTCTCGTGTCATTTTCTTTTACCCCCGATCACTAGTCTGTGGGCCGTTGATTTTGTGTTTAGTTTGTACTGTGGCCGGATTTTGCATTCAATCTGCAAATATTTGTTACATTTGTGTGTGTGTGCTCAGTGCGTGTTAGGTTTTAAAGTTTTGTCAGTCTTAACCTCTCAGCTGAGGTGAAACTAGTGTCTGCAGGACAGTCGGCAGCCTTATTTTCCAGGCAGGCAGCCATCACTAGTGATTTAAGCATTCCTCCATTGCTCCCAGCAGTGTTCTTTACCTCCCTCTCCCTTCCTCCCTCTTCCCTCCCCTCCCACCCTCCCCAATGTCACATTTCACCTCCGGTCACAACGCGGCGCCCCGCCAATGTCACATTCCCCTCACGGCTCTACCACCCAGCCTCCCCTGTTCCATTTCCCCTATGGTAAGGCTACACTTCCATTCCAATGAAGTGTTCCAATCAAGGTGTTGACATGTGGAGCAGGATATGTGGTAAACCACCAGTTCTACATTGAAATGCTATTAACATTCTGTGTGCCCCAAGAAGAAACAAAGACAGCCCACATTAGATTTATTGACCTACTCTACTTTTGTCTTGGCATTGATTTTCTCTTTTTAGTGGAAAGACTGATAGATAAATAGTGAATATTTTCTGAGCTGGCTGTCAACTGTAGACATGCTGTGGCTGATGGCAGATGGAAGGGGATGGAGGGGGAGGGACCTCTGTGCTGTTCTGCTAGAGTTGGCCATGAGATGAGAGGGGAGGATGGAGATATAGGTAGGATGGACGGAACAGGCTGTAAGTATTTTTAGACTCACTGATAAGGCAGGATAATGCCTACAGTACATTGATTGGCAAACCAGCATTACCGCTACAGTGTAGGCAGTGTGCTGCCATGTTGATCTCTGCTATGTCTTGGCATAAATGGCAACTTTTTAGATTCTAGGGAGCTTCTGCACCAGCTCTGTGTGTCAAACATGGTGAACAGTTCCATGCAAACTGTAGTCAAGTAGTTAGAGTAAGTACACGCCAGATCTCCCGGGAGAGGTTATCAATCGTAAAAGTTTGCTCGCTATCTCGCCAAGACGACAATCAACCGCGAGCAACGTAGTCAGGAACATTAACATAAAGCAATTCTCTCCCTTTAATTGCATTGTACTATACAAATGAGATCACTCATCCGAGTGCCAAGCCGCTTTCTTGTATGATATTAATTACGCAAAAAAAAGGAGCTGTGACAAAAGTTAAGGATGATAAATAACATCAGAGCTGGTGATTTTTGTCGGCGGTTGTCTGTTATTCATCCTCATTAGCTGTTCCATTTAGCCGCCTGGGTTTTAATGTTGGCATTAATATTAATGTCTCCCTGCTTTGTGTTGACTGTTGTTCTTAAAGAGAGATGGCTGTAAACAGAGTAGCAGACCCCCCATTCATCCAGCTCCGATAAGGCCTTCTCCTCTTGCTGTGATGCTGGATGTTCTCACTGAGAACATGGCTACTGGCTTATCTTCATCACTGCGTTACTTAGTTAGTTGATGGCGTCTTGTGTGAGGTGAAAATGCTGACTGACTGATACAGGACCAACTTGATGTCTTTAAACTTGCAACTGGCACAGAAAATGTACCACGTGTTCCATGTGTCTCTCTCTTTTAACACCTAGAGCAGCGGCGCCTGGAGTTGACAGGAAGTGTGTGTGACGCTGAGCGTGGCCTTTGTCATTTGTCTCACTCTGCCCTTTCTAGAGTCCCCCCCTCACCAAAACCTCCCACAGTGTAACCTTACCACTGAGTGTGCCCAGAGCACTCAAAGACAAGTGTTAGTGTATGTTTGTGCCTCTGCGTTTTTTGTTTTGGCTTTGGGCAGTGCTGACTGTCACTTCCCTGCCTTTTCCCTGTCTGACTTCCAGCCTGGCTTGAGATCATGGTGGCAGGCAGGGGAGACAGACACTGGCAAGGTGCTGAGAGGAGAAAGGAGAGGAGACACGTCACTGCAGACCAGGAGACTTTCTCTGCGCCACCATCTTCTATTCTATTCCACGTTTTTTCATTTCTTCCGTGCCATCCATCGTTTTTTTCCCATGCCTACGAAGGAGATGAAAGCCCGGCGCAAGTAGGCTTCTTATCGATTATCGTTTTAATCGTCCATATCTCCACTCCTCCTCCACTTGTCCTCCACAACAGTACAGAGACTGAGACTGGGATGTCAAATCACAAGTATTCTTCAGTGTGTCCAAAAGCCGCCCTCTCCATTTTTATCAGTGTCTTCTCCAATCACTATTCCCACTGGTCCCTAATTCCAAACAGGCGCTGTTTCTCTCTCCTTATTTTCCCGTTCCTCAAAGATATAAGGTCACAACAGCCATCGTCAAGTGAGCACCAAGTGTGTCAAAGTCAGCTGAAGAGTGTTTGACTGTACTGAATGTTAGTAATGTGTCTGTCTGCTGTGTTGTGTAGTCCCCTTTCCCCTCAGACATCATGGAGCCGTAAAGAAGGGTGAAGTGAAAAGCTTTGCATATATTCCCCTCCAACCCCATGGCATCCCACTTATCTGTAGTAATGTAAAACATGTTCTCATTCTACTTTCTATTTACATGAGAACGGGGCTACACGCCTGTGACTCAATTATTCCTGGCTTTTGGGGTTTTCTTCCTTAAAACCGAAGGGAAGGAAGGGGAAACTGTAAATACACTATTACTGATGTTAACACCCATCCAGTTCCTCTGCTCCCCACCTCCTCCCCCAATCCTCCTCTCCTCCCCCGTTGCCCCGGTCTATCAGTGCAGAGCAGTGGTCTGTGAAGAAATTCCCAATATCTAAATTTACACACTGTATCAATCTTGTTTAATAGACTGGAAAGCTTATTGCTCCGGCGCGGAGCCGGGAGAGAGGGCAGCGGTGATAAATTGCGGCGTCCCTGCGACAGCCGCCCGTGATGTATAATGAAATATTTATGATTTATCCCGGCTAATAAACTGAAATGAAGTGCGTGATGTATGGGAACAGATGGGCCCTCTATTGATGCTGTGCTCGACAGAGGCAGGGAGGAGAGAGAGAGAGAGAGAGAGAGAGAGAGAGAGGAGGGCAGGCAATGGGAGAGGAAGAGACACTGTATGAAGGAGGGGGGAGGGGGGAGAGAGAGCAAGAGGAGAGAGAGAGAAAGGGGAGATGGAGAGGAGGGGATGGAGGAGTCGCAGTACTGAAAGAGGCAGGATGGGATAGAGGGATGTAGAGAAGAGTTGAGAGGATAGATGAATGTATTTTGGGAGGTTGAGATGATTAAGTGCGCGAGTGATAGAGAGGAGATGAGACTGTAACTAAACTGGTTTTGATTTATGCTTAAGTCTTTATCTAGTATTTCCTTACCTTGATACCATATACGATGGCAAGTGTGTACTATGCATATGATAATGTACACTGACATCAGTTATAGAATGTAGAGGTCTGGTAGAAGTGAGACTGAATAGAAGGTAATGTCGTAGTTCTCTTCTCCTGATGCTGTATTTCTAATGAATGAGGGGTGACCTTGAGACAGAGAGAGGCTGGGTGACCTTGTGGATGTGTCAACAGCTGCCTCTTCCACTGCACTCCTCTACCAGTCACCACCCACCAGCCCTGGACCAGGCCCTGTTCTCCAGCACCTGCTTAACCCCCCCCCCACCAAAACACCTACACCTCTCACATACCCCAATACACCGCTACACATCTCACATACCCCAATACACCCCCACACCTCTCACATACCCCAATACACTCCCACACCTCTCACATTCACCCCACTACACCCCACATCTCTCACATACACAGCTACACCTCTCACATATCCCAATAAACCCACACACCTCTCACACTGCCCAATACACCTCTTACATACACCCCCAGACCTCTCACACACCCAATACACCCCACACCTCTCACATATACCTCTCACACACCCCAATACACCCCTACACCTCTCACATACACCCCCACACCTCTCACACACCCCAATACACCTCTCACATACACCTCTCACACACCCCAATACACCCCCACACCTCTCACATACATCCCCACACCTCTCACACACCCCAATACACCCCCACATCTCTCACACACCCACACACCTCTCACACACCCTAATACACCCCCACACCACACACAACCCAATACACCCCCAATACTCCCCCACACCTCTCACACACCCACACACCTCTCACACACCCTAATACACCCCCACACCACACACACCCCAATACACCCCCAATACTCCCCACATCTCTCACACACCTCTCACACACCCCAATACACCCCCACACCTCTCACACACCCACACACCTCTCACACACCATAATACACCCCAACACCACACAAACCCCAAAACACCCCCAATACACCCACACACCTCTCACATACACCCCCACACCTCTCACACATCCCAATACACCCCCACACCCCTCACACACCCCAATACACACCCACACCTCTCACATATAGCCCCACACCTCTCACACACCCCAATACACCCACATACCTCACACACCCCAATACACCTCTCATACACCCCAATACACCCCCACACCTCTCACACACCCCAATACACACCCACACACCCCAATACACCCCAATACACACCCACACCTCTCATATACACCCTCACACCTCTCACACACCCCAATACACCCACACACCTCACACACCCCAATACACCTCTCATACACCCCAATACACCCACACACCTCACACTCCCCACACCTCTCATACACCCCAATACACCCCCACAACTCTCACACACCCCAATACACCCACACACCCCAATACACCCCCACACCTCTCACACACCCCAATACACCCCCACACTTCCCACACACCCCAATACACCCCCACACCTCTCACACACCCCAATACATCGACACACTTCTCACACACCCCAATAAACCCCCACACCTCCCACACACTCCAATACACCCCCACACCTCTCACATACACCCCCACACCTCTCACACACCCCAATACACCCACACACTTCTCACACACCCCAATACACCCCCACACCTCCCACACACCCCAATACACCCACACACCCCAATACACCCCCAATACTCCCCCACACCTCTCATACTCCCCAATACACCCCAATACACCCCCACACCTCTCACATACATCCCCACACCTCTCATACACCCACACACCTCACACACCCCAATACACCCCCACACCTCTCATACACCCCAATACACCCCCACACCTCTCATACACCCCAATACACCCCCACACCTCTCACACACCCCAATACACCCACACACCTCACACACCCCAATACACCCCACACCTCTCATACACCCCAATACACACCCTACACCTCTCTCACACACCCCAATACACCCCCACACCTTTCACATACACCCCCATACCTCACACACCCCCCACACCTCTCACACACCCCACACCTCTCACACACCCTAATACACTCACACACCCCAATACACCCACACACCTCACACACCCCAATACACCCTCAATACTCCCCCACACCTCTCACGCACCCACACACCTCTCACACACCCTAATACACCCACACACCTCACACACCCCAATACTCCCCCACACCTCTCACACACCCCAATAAACCCCCACACCTCTCACACACCCCAATACACCCACACACCTCTCATACACCCCAATACACCCCCACACCTCTCACATACACCCCCATACCTCTCACACACCCCCACACCTCTCACACACCCCAATACACCCACACACCTCACACACCCCAATACACCCCCACACCTCTCATACACCCCAATACACCCCACACCTCTCATACACCCCAATACACCCCCACACCTCTCACACACCCCAATACACCCACACACCTCACACACCCCAATACACCCCCACACCTCTCATACACCCCAATACACCCCTACACCTCTCACACACCCCAATACACCCCCACACCTTTCACATACACCCCCATACCTCTCACACACCCCCACACCTCTCACACACCCCCACACCTCTCACACACCCTAATACACTCATACACCCCAATACACCCCCACACCTCTCACATACACCCCCATACCTCTCACACACCCCCACACCTCTCACACACCCCAATACACCCACACACCTCACACACCCCAATACACCCCCACACCTCTCACGCACCCCAATACACCCCCACACCTCTCACACACCCCAATACACCCCACACCTCTCACACACCCTAATACACCCACACACCTCACACACCCCAATACACCCCCAATACTCCCCACACCTCTCACACACCCCAATACACCCACACACCTCTCATACACCCCAATACACCCCCACACCTCTCACATACACCCCCATACCTCTCACACACCCCCACACCCCTCGCACACCCAAATACACCTCCACACCTCTCACACACCCTAATACACCCACACACCTCACACCCCAATACACCCTCAATACTCCCCCACACCTCTCACGCACCCCAATACACCCCAAAACATCCCACACCTCTCACACACCCTAATACACTCACACACCCCAATACACCCCCACACCCACACACCTCACACACCCCAATACACCCTCAATACTCCCCCACACCTCTCACGCACCCCCAATACACCCCACACCTCTCACACACCCCAATACACCCCACACCTCTCACGCACCCACACACCTCACACACCCCAATACTCCCCCACACCTCTCACACACCCCAATACACCCCCACACCTCTCACACACCCCAATACACCCACACACCTCTCATACACCCCAATACACCCCCACACCTCTCACCTACACCCCCATACCTCTCACACACCCCCACACCCCTCACACACCCAAATACACCCCCCCACACCTCTCACACCCCCTAATACACCCACACACCTCACACACCCCAATACACCCCCAATACTCCCCCACACCTCTCACACACCCCAATACACCCCCACACCTCTCACACACCCCAATACACCCACACACCTAAATACACCCCACACCTCTCACACACCCACACACCTCTCACACACCCTAATACACCCACACACCTCACACACCCCAATACTCCCCCACACCTCTCACACACCCCAATACACCCCAATACACCCCCACACCTCTCACATACACCCCCACACCTCTCACACACCCCAATACACCTCACACACCCCAATACACCCCCACACCTCTCACACATCCCAATACACCCCACACCTCTCACACACCCCAATACACCCTAATACACACCCACACCTCTCACACCCCCCAATACACCCACACACCTCTCACACACCCCAATACAGCCCTACACCTCTCACACACCCACACCTCTCACAACCCTCAATACACCCCTACACCTCTCACACACCCCAATACAGCCCTACACCTCTCACACACCCCAATACAGCCCTACACCTCTCACACACCCCAATACAGCCCTACACCTCTCACACACCCCAATACACCCCTACACATGTCACACACCCCAATACACCGCCACACTTCCCACACCAATACACCCCCACACCTCTCACACACCCCAATACATCGACACACTTCTCACACACCCCAATAAACCCCCACACCTCCCACACACTCCAATACACCCCCACACCTCTCACATACACCCCCACACCTCTCACACACCCCAATACACCCACACACTTCTCACACACCCCAATACACCCCCACACCTCCCACACACCCCCAATACACCCACACACCCCAATACACCCCCAATACTCCCCACACCTCTCATCTCCCCAATACACCCCAATACACCCCCACACCTCTCACATACATCCCCACACCCACTCATACACCCACACACCTCACACACCCCAATACACCCCCACACCTCTCATACACCCCAATACACCCCCACACCCTCATACACAATACACCCCCACACCTCTCATACACCCCAATACACCCCCACACCTCTCACACACCCCAATACACCCACACACCTCACACACCCCAATACCACCTCTCATACACCCCAATACACCCCTACACCTCTCACACACCCCAATACACCCCACACCTCACATACACCCCATACCTCTCACACCCCACACCTCTCACACACCCCCACACCTCTCACACACCCTAATACACTCACACACCCCAATACACCCCCACACCCACACACCTCACACACCCCAATACACCCTCAATACTCCCCACACCTCTCACGCACACACACCTCTCACACACCCTAATACACCCACACACCTCACACACCCCAATACTCCCCCACACCTCTCACACACCCCAATAAACCCCCACACCTCTCACACACCCCAATACACCCACACACCTCTCATACACCCCAATACACCCCCACACCTCTCACATACACCCCATACCTCTCACACACCCCCACACCTCTCACACCCCAATACACCCACACACCTCACACACCCCAATACACCCCCACACCTCTCATACACCCCAATACACCTCTCATACACCCCCACACCTCTCACACACCCCAATACACCCACACCCTCACACACCCCAATACACCCCCACACCTCTCATACACCCCAATACACCCCTACACCTCTCACACACCCCAATACACCCCCCACACCTTTTCACATACACCCCCATACCTCTCACACACCCCCACACCTCTCACACACCCCACACCTCTCACACACCCTAATACACTCATACACCCCAATACACACCTCTCACATACACCCCCATACCTCTCACACACCCCCACACCTCTCACACACCCCAATACACCCACACACCTCACACACCCCAATACACGCACCCCAATACACCCCACACCTCTCACACACCCCAATACACCCCACACCTCTCACACACCCTAATACACCCACACACCTCACACACCCCAATACACCCCCAATACTCCCCCACACCTCTCACACACCCCAATACACCCACACACCTCTCATACACCCCAATACACCCCCACACCTCTCACATACACCCCCACACCCCTCGCACACCCAAATACACCCCCACACCTCTCACACACCCTAATACACCCACACACCTCACACACCCCAATACACCCTCAATACTCCCCCACACCTCTCACGCACCCCAATACACCCCAAAACATCCCACACCTCTCACACACCCTAATACACTCACACACCCCAATACACCCCCACACCCACACACCTCACACACCCCAATACACCCTCCTCCCCCACACCTCTCACGCACCCCAATACACCCCACACCTCTCACACACCCAATACACCCCCACACCTCTCACGCACCCACACACCTCACACCCCAATACTCCCCCCACACCTCTCACACACCCCAATACACCCCCACACCTCTCACACACCCCAATACACCCACACACCTCTCATACACCCCAATACACCCCCACACCTCTCACCTACACCCCCATACCTCTCACACACCCCCACACCCTCACACACCCAAATACACCCCCACACCTCTCACACACCCTAATACACCCCACACCTCACACACCCCAATACACCCCCAATACTCCCCACACCTCTCACACACCCCAATACACCCCCACACCTCTCACACACCCCAATACACCCACACCCTAAATACACCCCACACCTCTCACACACCCACACACCTCTCACACACCCTAATACACCCACACACCTCACACACCCAATACTCCCCCACACCTCTCACACACCCCAATACACCCCAATACACCCCAATACACCCCAATACACCCCCACACCTCTCACATACACCCCACACCTCTCACACACCCCAATACACTCACACACCCCAATACACCCCCACACCTCTCACACACCCCAATACACCCTAATACACACCCACACCTCTCACACCCCCAATACACCAACACCTCTCACACACCCCAATACAGCCCTACCACACCCACACCTCTCACAACCCTCAATACACCCCTACACCTCTCACACACCCCAATACAGCCCTACACCTCTCACACACCCCAATACAGCCCACACCTCTCACACACCCCAATACAGCCCTACACCTCTCACACACCCCAATACAGCCCAACACCTCTCACACACCTCAATACACCCCTACACCCTCACACACCCCAATACACCCCCACCTCTCATACACCCACACACCTCACACACCCCCACACCTCTCACACACCCCAATACAACCCCACACCTTTCACACACATACCCCTCACACACCCCCACACCTCTCACACACCCCAATACACCCCCACACCCTCACACACCCCAATACACCCCAATACACCCCCACACCTCTCACACACCCCAATACACCCCCACACCCCACCCCCACACCCTCACACACCCCAATACGCCCACACACTTCTCACACACCCCAATACACCCCCACCCCACTCCCCACACCTCTCATACACCCCAATACACCCACACACCTCTCATACACCCCAATACACCCCCACACTCTCATACACCCCAATACACCCACACACCCTCATACACACACCCCCACATCACACACCCCAATACACCCACACACCTCACACACCCCAATACACCCCCACACCTCTCATACACCCCAATACACCCCTACACCTCTCACACACCCCAATACACCCCCACACCTTTCACATACACCCCCATACCTCTCACACACCCCCACACCTCTCACACACCCACACACCTCTCACACACCCTAATACACTCACACACCCCAATACACCCACACACCTCACACACCCCAATACACCCCAATACACCCCACACCTCTCACACACCCACACACCTCTCACACACCCTAATACACCCACACACCTCACACACCCCAATACACCCCCTACTCCCCCACACCTCTCACACACCCCAATACACCCACACACCTCTCACACACCCCAATACACCCCAATACACCCCACACCTCTCACACACCCACACACCTCTCACACACCCTAATACACCCACACACCTCACACCCCAATACACCCCAATACTCCCCACACCTCTCACACACCCCAATACTAAATACCCCCACACTCTCACACACCTCTCACACACCCTAATACACCCACACACCACACACACCCCCAATACTCCCCCACACCTCTCACACACACCCACACCTCTCACATACACCCCCACACCTCTCACACACCCCAATACACCCACACACTTCTCACACACCCCAATACACCCCAATACACCCACACACCCCAATACACACCCCCCACACCTCTCATACACCCCAATACACCCCCACACCTCTCATACACCCACACACCTCACACACCCCAATACACCCCCACACCTCTCATACACCCCAATACACCCCCACACCTCTCATACACCCCAATACACCCCACACCTCTCACACACCCCAACACACCCACACACCTCAATACACCCCCACACCTCTCATACACCCCAATACACCCCTACACCTCTCACACACCCCAATACACCCCCACACCTTTCACATACACCCCCATACCTCTCACACACCCCCACACCTCTCACACACCCACACACCTCTCACACACCCTAATACACTCACACACCCCAATACACCCACACACACCCCAATACACCCTCAATACTCCCCACACCTCTCACGCACCCCAATACACCCCCACACCTCTCACACACCCCAATACACCCCAATACACCCCACACCTCTCACACACCCACACACCTCTCACACACCATAATACACCCACACACCTCACACACCCCAATACACCCTCCTCCCCACACCTCTCACACACCCCAATACACCCCACACTTCTCACACACCCCAATACACCCCAATACACCCACACACCCCAATACACCCCCAATACTCCCCACACCTCTCATACACCCCAATACACCCCCACACCCTCATACACCCACACACCTCACACCCCAATACACCCCCACACCTCATACACCCCAATACACCCCACACCTCTCACATACACCCCAATACACCCCCACACCTCTCACACCCCAATACACCCACACACCTCAATACACCCCCACACCTCTCATACACCCCAATACACCCCTACACCTCTCACACACCCCAATACACCCCCACACCTTTTCACATACACCCCCATACCTCTCACACACCCCCACACCTCTCACACCCCCCACACCTCTCACACACCCTAATACACTCCACACCCCAATACACCCCCACACCCACACACCTCCACACCCCAATACACCCTCAATACTCCCCCACACCTCTCACGCACCCACACACCTCTCACACACCCTAATACACCCACACACCTCACACACCCCAATACTCCCCACACCTCTCACACACCCCAATAAACCCCCACACCTCTCACACACCCCAATACACCCACACACCTCTCATACACCCCAATACACCCCCACACCTCTCACATACACCCCCATACTCTCACACACCCACACCTCTCACACACCCCAATACACCCACACACCTCACACACCCCAATACACCCCCACACCTCTCATACACCCCAATACACCCACACCTCTCATACACCCCCACACCTCTCACACACCCCAATACACCCACACACCTCACACACCCCAATACACCCCCACACCTCTCATACACCCCAATACACCCCTACACCTCTCACACACCCCAATACACCCCCACACCTTTCACATACACCCCCATACCTCTCACACACCCCCACACCTCTCACACCCCCACACCTCTCACACACCCTAATACACTCATACACCCCAATACACCCCCACACCTCTCACATACACCCCATACCTCTCACACACCCCCACACCTCTCACACACCCCAATACACCCACACACCTCACACACCCCAATACACCCCCACACCTCTCACGCACCCCAATACACCCCACACCTCTCACACACCCCAATACACCCCACACCTCTCACACACCCTAATACACCCACACACCTCACACACCCCAATACACCCCAATACTCCCCACACCTCTCACACACCCCAATACACCCACACACCTCTCATACACCCCAATACACCCCCACACCTCTCACATACACCCCCATACCTCTCACACCCCCCACCCCTCGCACACCCAAATACACCCCCACACCTCTCACACACCCTAATACACCCACACACCTCACACACCCCAATACACCCTCAATACTCCCCCACACCTCTCACGCACCCCAATACACCCCAAAACATCCCACACCTCACACACACCCTAATACACTCACACACCCCAATACACCCCCACACCCCACACCTCACACACCCCAATACACCCTCAATACTCCCCCCACACCTCTCACGCACCCCAATACACCCCCACACCTCTCACACACCCCAATACACCCCCACACCTCTCACGCACCCACACACCTCACACACCCCAATACTCCCCCACACCTCTCACACACCCCAATACACCCCCACACCTCTCACACACCCCAATACACCCACACACCTCTCATACACCCCAATACACCCCCACACCTCTCACCTACACCCCATACCTCTCACACACCCCCACACCCTCACACACCCAAATACACCCCCACACCTCTCACACCCCCTAATACACCCACACACCTCACACACCCCAATACACCCCCAATACTCCCCACACCTCTCACACACCCCAATACACCCCCACACCTCTCACACACCCAATACACCCACACACCTAAATACACCCCACACCTCTCACACACCCACACACCTCTCACACACCCTAATACACCCACACACCTCACACACCCCAATACTCCCCCACACCTCTCACACACCCCAATACACCCCCCAATACACCCCACACCTCTCACATACACCCCCACACCTCTCACACACCCCAATACACCTCACACACCCCAATACACCCCCACACCTCTCACACACCCCAATACACCCTAATACACACCCACACCTCTCACACCCCCCAATACACCAACACCTCTCACACACCCCAATACAGCCCTACACCTCTCACACACCCACACCTCTCACAACCCTCAATACACCCCTACACCTCTCACACACCCCAATACAGCCCTACACCTCTCACACACCCCAATACAGCCCTACACCTCTCACACACCCCAATACAGCCCTACACCTCTCACACACCCCAATACAGCCCAACACCTCTCACACACCCCAATACACCCCTACACCTCTCACACACCCCAATACACCCCCACACCTCTCATACACCCACACACCTCACACACCCCCACACCTCTCACACACCCCAATACAACCCCACACCTTTCACATACACCCCCATACCTCTCACACACCCCCACACCTCTCACACACCCCAATACACCCCCACACCTCTCACACACCCCAATACACCCCAATACACCCCCACACCTCTCACACACCCCAATACACCCCCACACCTCTCACATACACCCCCACACCTCTCACACACCCCAATACGCCCACACACTTCTCACACACCCCAATACACCCACACACCCCAATACTCCCCACACCTCTCATACACCCCAATACACCCCCACACCTCTCATACACCCCAATACACCCCCACACCTCTCATACACCCCAATACACCCACACACCTCTCACACACCCCAATACACCCACACACCTCACACACCCCAATACACCCCCACACCTCTCATACACCCCAATACACCCCTACACCTCTCACACACCCCAATACACCCCCACACCTTTCACATACACCCCCATACCTCTCACACACCCCCACACCCTCTCACACACCCACACACCTCTCACACACCCTAATACACTCACACACCCCAATACACCCACACACCTCACACACCCCACAACACCCCAATACACCCCACACCTCTCACACACCCACACACCTCTCACACACCCTAATACACCCACACACCTCACACACCCCAATACACCCCCAATACTCCCCCACACCTCTCACACACCCCAATACACCCACACACCTCTCACACACCCCAATACACCCCAATACACCCCACACCTCTCACACACCCACACACCTCTCACACACCCTAATACACCCACACACCTCACACACCCCAATACACCCCCAATACTCCCCACACCTCTCACACACCCCAATACACCCACACACCTCACACACCTAAATACACCCCCACACCTCTCACACACCTCTCACACACCCTAATACACCCACACACCTCACACACCCCAATACTCCCCCACACCTCTCACACACCCCCATACACCACCTCTCACACACCCCAATACACCCCCACACCTACACCCCAATACACCCACACCCCAATACACCCCCACACCTCTCACAATACACCCCCACACCTCTCACACACCCCAATACACCCCACACCTCTCATACACCCACACCCCCACACCTCTCATACACCCCAATACACCCCCCACCTCTCACACCCCAATACACACCCCTCAATACCCCCCACACCTCTCACGCACCCCAATACACCCCCACACCTCTCACACACCCCAATACACCCCCCACACCTTTCACATACACACTCTCACACACCCCTCTCACACACCCACACACCTCTCACACACCCCATAATACACCCACACACCTCACACACCCCAATACACCCTCAATACTCCCCCCACACCTCTCACGCACCCCAATACACCCCCACACACCAATACACCCCAATACACCTACACCTCTCACACCCCCACACACCTCTCACACACCATAATACACCCACACACCTCACACACCCAATACACCCACTCCCCCCACACCTCTCACACACCCCAATACACCCCACACCCAATCACACACCCCAATACACACTCCCCCCACACCTCTCACACACCCCAATACACCCCCACACCTCTCATACACCCACACACCTCACACACCCCAATACACCCCCACACCTCTCATACACCCCAATACACCCCCACACCTCTCATACACCCCCCCCCACACCTCTCACACACCCCAATACACCACACCTCAATACACCCCACACCTCTCACACACCCCAATACACCCACACACCTCTCACACACCCCAATACAGCCCTACACCTTTCACACACCCATACCTCTCACACACCCTCAATACACCCACACACCTACACTCACACACCCCAATACAGCCCACACACCTCACACACCCCAATACAGCCTCTACACCTCTCACACACCCCAATACAGCCCTACACCTCTCACACACCCCAATACACCCCAATACACATGTCACACCTCTCACACCCACAATACACACCATAATACACACCTCTCACACACCCCAATACACCCCCCGACACCTCTCACACACCCCAATACACCCACACACCTTAAATACACCCCCACACCTCTGCCTCACACCCTAATACACCCACACTCCTCACACACCCCAATACTCCCCACACCTCTCACACACCCCAGACACCCTCACACCTCTCACACACCCCAATACACCCCCCACCCTTACACCCCACATCTCAGTCCTAATACACCCATCCTCACACAATGACCCACTTCCCTCTCATCACCCCACAGCCCCAGCAATACACCCTAATCCCACCTCTCACACCCCCAATACACCCACACACCTATCACACAATACAGCCCACACCTCTCACACACCCACCTCACAACCCTCAATCACTACACCTCCACACACCCCAATACAGTCCCTTCACACACCCCAATCATACCTCTCACACCCCAATACAGCCCCTTACACACCCAATAACCAGCCACATGTATCACACCCCAATACACCCCTACACCTCTCACACACCCTAATACACCCCGACACCTCTCACACAGCCTTCATTTCCCTCTCTCTGCCTCAGCTGGGAACTCTGTAATGATCCACCAGAACTCTCGCCTTCTCTCCACACCTCCCCCTCGCCACATCTCAGTCCCACACTCATCCTCCACAATGACCCACTTCCCCTCCTCATCACCCCCCAGCCCCAGCTGATCCCTCACACTCAATAACCAGCCCCTTATCACACTCAATAACAGCACCTTATCACACCCAATAACCAGTCCCTTATCATACTCAATAGCAGCCCCTTATCACACCCAATAACCAGCCCCGTATCACACTCAATAACAGCCCCTTATCACCTTACACCAATTGGTCAATACAGCCCTTATCACACCCAACCAGTGTATCACACTCAATAACCATCTAAAACACACATAAACTCCCCCTTCCACACACCACTCCCAAACAGGCACACCCACACACCCCTCCAGTACTCCCCCGTGGTCACACCAGTAGGTGTCTATCATGGCTCTTCTGTCTGAGGTCACAGTATGCCAGTCAGTCAGTGTTCCTCTCCTCAGCCTCTCTCTGAACCCTGGCTGGTAGGTGTGGCGTTTCCACTGAGAGAAAGTGTTACCTAGTGATGAGGTGTCAGGTGGCCTGGATGTCAGCCAGTTCCCAGATATGGTCCACGGATGTTTGTGTTTTCCTATATTATATATGCTGCTGTTTTTACAGTGCCACAGAGACGGCCCGGCACACCTAAGTCTTGGCGTTGTGCTGCTAATCAGTGGTGGGCATGGGGGAGGTAATTAAGGGGAACTCCAGCTGAGCTTCTCTCTCTCTCTCTCTCTCTCTCTCGCTCTCTCTCCTCTCAGCTATTTGCCCAAGAGATAGAGGCAAAGCAGGTTGAATGCATCAGCAGCCTATGTGTGCAGCATCCAGTATATTGCCATTCACCTGCTGATTGATGGAGCTCTCCGTCTCAGCTGTTCTGCTATGGTCTGTGGACTGTGGTCTGTTTACTGTGGTTCCTCTGAGTCTCTGACACACTAATGAAGCAAGCCTGTGTTGTGGTACTGTGACTCTCTGAAACACTGAGCAGGCCTGCTTCACTATGCCACCCACCCTCTCTCCCTCCTCCACACACAAGCCTGTGTTACATACAATATGCCAAGTCATGTGACAACCCGGTGGGAGTAGGGGTTGAATGATGGAGTGTGTGTTTTTCCGTGCATGGTAGATGTGCACACCTATGATAGACGAGGACTGTTAGGCAATTTTTGTTTTTGTTTTGCTGTGTTTCTCCTACGTTGAAGCCCAGTCTCCCTGTGCTTGTATGGTGTCCTGCAGGGGACACAGCGGTCTATAAGAATGGAGTGTACTGGATCATGGGCCGCACCTCAGTGGACATCATAAAGAGTGGAGGCTATAAGATCAGTGCTCTGGAGGTGGAGCGACACCTGCTAGCCCACCCTGATATCACAGGTAAACACACCCTCTATTGGCTCCTTTATGGTGCTTTTCCACTGCAGTGACTTACACCGGCGCCTGGCCTGAAGACTCAGGCTTTTGTGTTCCCATGGTTGGCACCATTAGACTGGTTGGGTTTAAACAACATTCATAATTTTACTCGTTGAAATATTACACTAGCTTTCAGGATGTATCTTATTTCTGGGTGTTATGCTGATGTGTGGTGACCCTTGACCTCTCAGATGTGGCTGTGATTGGTGCTCGGGACGCCACCTGGGGACAGAAGGTGACAGCGGTGGTGCAGCTGAAGAGGGGGCGGAGCATGACCCTGTCAGAGCTGAAGACCTGGGCCAGGTAACAGGCAACACGAAGGACATTAATGTCACACTAGTTTTATAGCACCATAAAGCAGCGTTATTAAAACCATTTATAAACACTATAACTCCCAATAACTGTAGAAGTATTTATTTCAAAACCATTCATTGTACCACATCCATAAAGGTGCTTATAAATTGTAGATCCACTGTATTACAGACGTGTGCCAGACCAAATTCTAATAGATATTCCATTTATTGGTATGTCTGCTAGCTAGCTGTGCTTTGTCATGCTGCTCCATTCCATCAAACATTTGGTGTTCAGGGTTCTGTGGCTTTACTCTTTGGGAACATGCGACAAACCTTAAATTGTGTGTTTTTGAAAATAGAATTGCGTCCACCGCATTTATTGAATTAGAGGAAGACTTCACTGCTCAGTCCCCCGGGGAGTCATCCAGACCTGTTTATAGTAACTGCTGCTGAAGCCTCAAAATCAATAGCAATCTAACTACTGGAGAGACAGAGAGAGAGAGAGAGAGAGAGAGAGACCACTCTCATTTAACTGAAGGGGCCAAGGGCAGATGTGGACTGATGAAGAGAGCTGAGGAGAGAATAGAGAGAGAGTGAGGATGAGGAAATGAGGGATTTTGATGGAGGACTGTCTGTCTGGCAGGCAAGCCGTTGCTGTTTCGGTCTTGGCTTCTTTTTTCTCTAAATGTCACTGTGGTTTATTTTGCCCCCCAACATTGGCAGAAGACACATGTCCTTTTCTGTGGAGTGGCTCAGGGCATCTCTCTATCTCTCTCTCTCCTTGTGCCCCCCCTCCCTCTTTCACTCGCTGTCTATATTCTTTATTTTTGTCTCCCTCTCTGTCTCTCTCCCTCCATCTGTCTTTGTCTTTCTCTCTATCACTCTCTGCCCACCCCGTGTGTGTGTGTGCTCGTGTGTGTGTGCTCGAGTGTGTGTGCTCGTGTGTGTGTGCTGTGGGCTCCATATGGTGTGGGGGTGTGCAGGCCCTACTGCTGTGCCCTGCTGGTCCTGCATGGTGGATTAGCAGCGCTGCCTGTCTGCCAATGACCCTGCCCCCCCACCCACAGGTGCTGCCTGCGGACGGGCAAGAACAGGGCCAAGGCAGGGCCAGCCAGGGTGAAGGAGATGGAGAGGAGGGAGGGGGGGGGGGGCAAAAAAGTGCATGGATGCTCACTCCTCAGTGCCCCGGCTTCAGCTGTCACCCTGTATCTCTGTCAATCGCTGTGTTCCTCACTGGCTAGTGCAGACACACACATACATACACAACAGGCAGAGCTTCCAAGAGATGGGTGTGTGAACAAGCCCCATTAGACAGACACACACACATATATAGTTGTGTGACACAGTCATGAAGTCATATGTATAGCGAGTAATGCAGAGAGAGAGAGAGACAGACCCATCTGCTGCGAGGGACAGAAGTATGATTTATTGATTGACTATTCTCTGTCTATCGCCACAACACAGCCATTAGATAATAAAAACGCTTCAGGCTTCACGGCTCAACATAACAACCATGCATTCAAAATGGCAGACATTTAATTAGCTCAGCCTTGTGTTTTTGCCTTGACTATTTTGTTTTTATTTCATGCTGATTACATTGTTTTGTATTAACCAAATAGGAAATGTCTTGAAGCAGTCTGGGGGATATTACCGTGGGAGAGAGACGCTCTAGTGTGTATGAAGGACGTTCTCTTATCTCTCAAACTGACTGCAACACCAGAGGCTCAGCCTTTGTTCCACTGTAATTGTTATTGTGTGTACACTCAAGTAGTGTCTCGTGGCTTTGTGCCTGTGTGTGCGTGCCTGTGTGTGCGTGCCTGTGTGTGCCTGCCTGTGTGTGCGTGCCTGTGTGTTAAGCAGTAGAAGAGTTAATATGTGCATGCCTTTATATGTGTTTCAGTCCTGTGTGTTAATTGTCATGTGTTGTGTTTCAGTCCTGTGTGTTAATTGTCATGTGTGGCGTTTCAGTCCTGTGTGTTAATTGTCATGTGTGGTGTTTCAGTCCTGTGTGTTAATTGTCATGTGTGGTGTTTCAGTCCTGTGTGTTAATTGTCATGTGTGGTGCTTCAGTCCTGTGTGTTAATTGTCATGTGTTGTGTTTCAGTCATGTGTGTTAATTGTCATGTGTTGTGTTTCAGTCCTGTGTGTTAATTGTCATGTGTTGTGTTTCAGTCCTGTGTGTTAATTGTCATGTGTTGTGTTTCAGTCCTGTGTGTTAATTGTCATGTGTTGTGTTTCAGTCCTGTGTGTTAATTGTCATGTGTTGTGTTTCAGAGAGCACATGGCTCCATACACCATCCCTACAGGCCTGGTCCTTGTGGAGGAGATGCCAAGGAACCAGATGGGGAAGGTCAACAAGAAGGACCTACTCAAGCACTTCTTCCCCAGCTAACTAGTAGAGAAGCCTGCACCTCCTTCATGGCCCACCTCCTCCACGACACCTCCTTCCAGCAGGAGCAGAGACCCTCCTCATACTACAGTAAACCATCGAGATGAGCTCCAAGTGACTGACTCACCAGACAGTGGTCTGGGGAAGAATGAAGAGACCTCATTGAGGATCCCACTAACTACACCACTGACCCCACTCAGCTCAGAGTTACCGTAGGACTGTTCACTGCTGGGCCTGGAGGCACTGAGCTCAACAGTGCTGTCTTACACGTGATTAAACTGCTGTGGAGATATATTTAGTTTGGCTGCCATGACAGAGAACTGATTTAATACGATAAGGCTGTGGTGCCTTCTTTAAAGACTGAGTGCTGCGATCATTAGCATGACTGGGGATCATGGCATGAATAATTATGCCAACACACAAGTACATTAAGAAACCGTGAAAATGATAAGAGCAGCAAGAGATCCTTGACATTATACACAGAAGAAGAGAGGGGAGTACAGTGCATTCTTAAATTGCTTATAATTACAATCCAGTTGGATACCCTTGAATTGGCAATGAAGTTTATTTTAATGTAATAAAATGGATGATGTATGGAAAGGCCGTTTTTGGTGTTTGGTTTATTGATTGCAGCCTTGCTTAATATTCAGCTACTGTGTAAGGGGTGACTTATCGAGTGTGTGTGCAGGTAGGTGTGTGCAGCTGTGGTTACACAGGTGTGATGAGAGCCTAGAGGCAGAGAGGAAGGGGTCTAGATAGAGAAGTGTCCCACAGCTGGGAATCCTCCAACCTCCTCCCTCTCTTCTCCATTATCCGCCTCTCCCTTCATCTCTCCTACAGGCTACTGTGAGAGATAGTGACTACGCCATTCATTGTTTGCCACCGTCATCATGGGTCAAGAACGGATAACTTGAGCATTCCCTCTTAGCAGAACGGTGACATTTCTATACTGAGTAAAAGATATAAACGCATCACGTAAAGTGTTGGTTCCATGTTTCATGAGCTAAAATATCTCAGAAATGTTCCATATGCACAAAAATGTCTCAAATTTTGTGTGTAAATTTGGTTGCATCCCTGTTAGTGAGCATTTCTCCTTTGCCAAGGTAATCCATCCATGTGACAGGTCTGGCATATCAAGAAGCTGATTAAACAGCATGATCATTACACAGGTGCACCTTGTGCTGGGGACAATAAAAGGCCAGTCTAAAATGTGCAGTTTTGTCACACAACACAAGTTTTGAGGACACGTGCATTTGGCATGCTCACTGCAGGAAAGTCCACCAGAGCTGTTGCCAGAGTACTTCATGTTCATTTCTCTACCATAAGCTGCCTCCAAGGTCGTTTTAGAGAATTTGGCAGCACGTCCAATTGGCCTCACACCGCAGACCACATAACCACTCCAGCTCAGGACCTCCACACCCGGCTTCGAAACCTGCGGGATCGTCTGAGACCAGCCACCCAGACAGCTGATGAAACTGTGGGTTTGCACAACCAAAGATTTTCTGCAAACTGTCAGAAACCGTCTCAGGGAAGCTCATCTGCGTGCTCTTCGTCCTCACCAGGGTCTTGAACAACTGCAGTTCGGTGTCGTAACCGACTTCAGTGGGCAAATGCTCATCTACGATGGCCACTGGCATGCTGGAGAAGTGTGCTCTTCAGGGATGAATCCTGGTTTCGACTGTACCCGGCAGATGGTAGACAGCGTGTATGGTATTGTGTGGATGAGTGGTTTACTGATGTCAACGTTGTGAACAGAGTGCCCCATGGTGGCGGTGGGGTTATGGTATGGGTAGGCATAAGCAACGGACAATGAACACAATTGCATTTTATCTATGTCAATTTCAATGCACAGAGATACCGTGACGAGATCCTGAGGCCCATTGTTGTGCCATTCATCTGCCGCCATCGCCTCATGTTTCAGCATGATAATGCACAGCCCCATGTTACAATGATCTGTACACAATTCCTGGAAGCTGAAAATGTCCCAGTTCATCAATGGCCTGCATACTCGCCAGACATCACCCATTGAGCATGTTTGGGATGCTCTGGGTCAATGTATACGACAGCGTGTTCCAGTTCCCGCCATTATCCAGCAACTTTGCACAGCCATTGAAGAGTGGGACAATGTGATGGGTCATGCTGTATGGGGCAAATGGTGGTCACACCGGATACTGACTGGTTTTCTGATCTACGCCCCTACCTTTTTTAAGGTATCTGTGAACAACAGATGCATATCTGTATTCCCAGTCATGTGAAATCCATAGATTTGGGCATCATTTATTTATTTCAATTGACTAATTTCCTTATATGAACTGTAACTTAATAACATTGAAATTGTTGCATGTTGCGTTTATATTTTTGTCTATAGTAATACAACTACACATAATGACTCCATGGATTCTGAGAAAGACAGACTCTATAGTACTCCTACCATTGATGTGTTGGCTTGTTAAGAGCAGCCAGAGGCAACATCCTGTTCAATTTGAATATAGAGTTTGTGTATCATTTAATATACAATTTGTTAGTCTGTACACACCCTTGAAAATAGCAGAGTAAAATTCAGTTGGAGGTGTCGGAGGCAGGGGGAGACCTGTGTAGTTAGCCGATGTATCAGAGCCCCAACATTGCTTCTCTTTGTGTTTGCATCTTTGGGAGTGATCTTGTATAAATGATGTTACGGTATGGCGCAGCTCCATATCAATAAATCAGCACAATTACAGTGTGTGTGTCAAGCAGCAGGCAGGCAGGGCTGGAGCCTGGCAGCATCAGGCTGGGAGCCAGTGGTGCTGCTGGGCCAACCTGGGATACTGGCTCCCTGAAACCTGGCAACCTGCTAACATAGACACACACCTACAGTGCAGCATGGAGAGAGAGGTACAGTAGAGAGAGGAAGACAACACACACCTACAGTACAGGATGGAGAGAGGGAGGACGAGAAGGAGAGAAATAGGAATAAAACAAGTATGGAGTAAATGGACAGGAAGGGAGGAAAACAAGAGAGTGGTAAAGAGGTGGGAAGAGAGAGTGGAAGGAATGAGCCCCCTCCTCTTCCTCCTCCACCCACAGTCACCAGAGACCTGATTAAAAGAGCAGGTCTATCGATCTGTGGGCTGGCAGGGCAGGATGGATGTGCTGGGAGGATTGCTGGGGCACCAGTGGACAGGCTCTGTGCTCGCAGCGCCCACACCGTGGCTGGTCCTGGCCGGCATGGCAGTCACTCAGGGTGGGCCCAACATTCAGGTGGTGGGAGGTCACTTCCAGGACTCGTGATGGAGTGCTTGTGCCCTTGGACTACTTCCTCCTCTTTTCCCCCCTTCTCTCCCAAACACACACACAGATGCACACACCCCCACCCCACTGGCTGTGTAGCCGCTGGAGCGTGGTGGTCGAGGTTGTCTGCAGATGGCTGCTTATTGGGCCCCAGGGCCCAGAGGGGCCACCAGGGAGAGGAGGCAGGGAGAAGGGCAAGCGCTGCCCGCCTCTGCCGCGTTTCACTGGGCTCATCTTGTCTCCTGCACGCCTGCCTGCCTGCGATGAATACTGCTATAGCTGCATGCAGAAAGACAGACAGCCTCTCCCCTAACACACGGCGAGAAGAAAGAGAGGGAGGAGACTAGAGCAAGCCAAATGTCATCGCAATCTAACACTGAATTGAAATGAGCGAGGGGGGTTTAATATTTGAAAGGGTGTGGGCTTTCAAAGAGAATGCCCTGCTGCTTTGTATGGATACCTGGCTAATTGAGAGCTTTTGTATTTCCACTCAGTTGTTGAGCTCAAGGTGTTTCTTCATTTTTCTCTCCATGTTTCTTTTTTCAAACTTCTCTCTTTTGAGTCTTCTAAGTCACTCGGCACATGAAAGGGATCCATCATAAATGATTCAGAGAGAGAGAGAGGTTCATGCTGGATCCTCTTTGAACACTCCTACTGCAGAGTAAACAGGTCTGACTGTTTGAAGTAATTGCGAGATACAGGGAATGAAATGTATTAAAAACATGATACATAAATGGTATGTACTGGGAGGGAGAGGAGGCGAAAACAACAGCCTGCAAACATATACAGTCAAACGTGCACACGTACACACTTTTGACAATAACAAAAGGCTGTGTTCAAATGAACATTGCAGTGCCCGAATGCCAAGCCGGTGGCTAATTGATTAATGTGACAGAGCTAATAAAACGTAGTGGAGTGAGGGATGGAAGGATGACAGGCCTCATGTTATCTCTCAGCCGCTTTCCACCCACGGGACATGGTGGGGGCACACACCCCTCACCCCCCCGCTCACCCCCCAGTGTCTTCTTGGGCTATGTGCTGTGGAAGCCAGCTCACTCAGGCAGTACAGTGCTGCTGTTTGCATGCTAATGTTTATTCTGTTCTACCTCTGTGGCTCTGCCCAAGGCTTGGTTTTCATTCAACTCCTGCTGACTTGGGATCTCTTTTAAAGGGACAGAGAGCAATCGACTCTTCGTCACCACTGACACAATGTTACAACTGGCTCAGCTCTCATGGGGATTGGCTGTGAAGTATACTTTATTACAAGAATAAAGTGTCCTGAAAGGACAAGGAAATACATATACTATAACAAAATATACATACTGTAAAGGAAATACACATACTGTAACAAAATATACATACTGTAAAGGAAATACATATACTGTAACAAAATATACATACTGTAAAGGAAATACACATACTGTAACAAAATATACATACTGTAAAGGAAATACATATACTGTAACAAAATATACATACTGTAAAGGAAATACATATACTGTAACAAAATATACATACTGTAAAGGAAATACACATAATGTAACAAAATATACATACTGTAAAGGAAATACACATACTGTAACAAAATATACATACTGTAAGGGAAATACATATACTGTAACAAAATATACATACTGTAAAGGAAATACACATACTGTAACAAAATATACATACTGTAAAGGAAATACACATACTGTAACAAAATATACATACTGTAAATGAAATACACATACTGGAACAAAATATACATACTGTAAAGGAAATACACATACTGTAACAAAATATACATACTGCAACAAAATATATACAAATATACATGATACAATTGTATTATCTTGTTTTTTATGTTTTCTTCATCATCCGACTCTAGAGGTTAATTGTTTCCAGTTCCATACTTCTCGTTTCTGCATATGTGAGCATTCAAGAGGGTGTGTGTTTGCAAGTGCCTCTGTGCCCGAATGCGTCTGTGTGGGTTTGCAGTTTTTATCTGTAATGGACAGAGGATCTGGGCTGCAAACTTTTTGAGGAGCAAAACGGATCAATATCGAATTATCATGTTCCAGCACTCATAACTCGGTCTACTCAACAATGGGGAAAGACAAGGTCATGGGAGAATAAATAGCAGGCAGACTAGCTAATGATCTATCATTCTGGACAAGCGCAGGCACCCAGGAGCTGGGCGGCTGACAAGATCATTAATAAAAGCTGCTGGGAGCGTGATCGATCGCTCTGATGGATGATCACAGCCACAAATACTATAAAACACCTGGCTGTCCCGTCGTCCCCAGCCCCAAGGTGAGCTAGCCTGGTCAGAGACGCTCCTGTCCTCTCAGTATCCTCTTCAGTCCAATCAAAAAACCTCACAAACAAACAGGCGTCTCTATCAGACCAACCTGCTGGGCAGATGGCTGTGGTGTGGAATCCCTTTAGTGTGTGAAAGAAATGGTCATTTTGTTTCTCTCTCTAGTGGTTAATCTAGACTGCTGTGTGGCTGTGTCTCTGGGTGTGCTGCTGTGTAGAAGAGGCGCCCACTGTGAGGATCATTGTCGGCTGATGAACAGATACAGGACAAATCTGCTGGTAAATCTGGGAGTCAGCAGGTGCTGGAGTAACGCCACACACACTGACTGGAGAAATGGGAGGGAGCTATTCCTTATTGACCCGTTTGCACTGATACTAAACTCTGTGTTGGTAACATCTATCTCCCACAACTCTCTCTCAACACCCGTTCCTCCCTTACTCAGCAGTTAATCTAGATTCACAATCTGTATTTGAGGGAAAATGAGTAGAGGAGATGTAGGTAGCAGCTCCTTGCATGGGTGCGTGTATCAATATCTGTACATTGATCTGGCCTCTCGTCCTCATCCATCCAGATATGAATTGATTTTCTGTGCAGCTATCTGTGTGGGGTATCTGACTGATGGGTCCTGCTCTCAGAGCATGATACAGGAGCCCCAGTCCTGTTTAGTCTTGTTCTGTTCCTCAGACATACAGCCAGTAAGGCCAGGGGCAGGACAGTCTCTTCAGTAAGGTGCTCAGGCAGGCCTGGGGTAAGGGATACATGAAGGATTGGTGCATGTGATTGAGTATTATTATCTTCCAGAGAAAACTGCAAGGATATTATGTGGGTCTCACAATGTCCAAGGCCTTAGTGCAGATTGGCTGTGTGACTGTCCATGGTTATGAGTCATGGGCTGTGCCTCTTAATGTGTAATGTCATGCCTGTTCTCTCCACTAAGCCTGAGCTGAGTGTCTGTGCCGAGCCGGGTGGGTTGTCGTTTAGTCCTGATCATAAATCAGAGGGGGCATTGAGATCGCCACACTGGCACTCTATGTGTAATTACAAAGCTGACATTTAAACAGGACCAGCCATATTTCATCCCTCTCCTCTCCAGCCCAGCACCAGACCCAAAGTGGACCACGGACCAAGTCAACGGTTTTTACTTTTCAATAAGAAGAAAAGGAAAATCAATAAGAGGTAAAAATGCATTCTAATGCCTCGTTAATGGGTCTAGGTATTAATTATTCAGCGGCGCCCATTTTATCTGCTCATTAAAGTGGCAGCTGGGAGGAGAAATATGCAGCATTGTGCTGCAATAGCCAGGATCATTACCACAATCTCCTCTCCACAATGCAGGACGAGCGCACGCACGCACACACAGTACCAGAGCACTGATGGAACACACGTTTTGGTCACTCTCATCTCCTGTGTTTTGATACTGTTTGTGTGCATGTGCATTCCTGTATCTGTATGGGAGAGTGTGAGTGTTTGTTGTTTTTTGTACGTAAGCGTTATATATAATAGATCAATCTTTGATATACCGATGCATATCTCTACATAACACTGTCTCCACAACCCCCTCCATCTAGCCCAGGACATCTTTAATGCAGGAATGGCGGTGTTGGAGGGGAAATTAAAATTCCTCTTTGGCCCACTGTCGACCTGCGTAAGCAGCGTGATCTGTCAGTAAGGCTGCGTGACAGGATTTCTAATGACACTGCAGCCGTCCTGGGCGCAAATTGCTTTGACTTGATTTATTTCTCCTTCTTATACCACCACCATCCCCCTTCACCACACTGCCATTCAAGCACAAAGCCAAGCAACACACACATGTACACACACACTCACTCACACATGCTGAAATCTCCTCTCCAGTACCATGCCAGTGGCAGAGAACATCTGTCTTTCGGTCCCCCTGCCACACAGCGTTAGAGTCAGGGTAAGGTCGCTCACTCGAGCGGCCTGTCTGGGAAGGCCTCTGGGCAGAGCTGGCTGTGGTGGGGCGTCCAAGCGGAAACTTGTCCTGCGGTTCATCCTGCCTGCCCCTCTCCCTTTATGTGTTTGGGAATGGGGATGGTGGACATGGACAGGCATGGGGATGAACTGGAGTGGACCCGGATCAGGGGTCACTAGGGCCTCAAAAACATCCAAGGTCTCCCAGGCTATTCTGGTGTTGGTTCTGTCAGAGTGTATCTATGTTTGTGTTTCTCTCGGGCAATGCTGCAACTGCCCTGAAAATGATGCTGCCGTGTGCTCAGTCACTGTTTGACCAGTTTTAATCTCTGCATTTAGACTGTTTAAATTGTTTCAGTTCAGTTAAGTTCCTATTTATCTAACCAAAGTGGAATCCTATCAGAGCAAGCAGCCAGGCGCCTGTCAGTCAGGCTGCAGATAGCTCGCTCATGCAAGAACAGCGACAGATAAGGATGGAGAAAATGCTATTTAATCAGAAGGGGGAGGAAGAGGGAGGCTGAGCGCTGGGGAGGCAGGTGTGCTTTAAGGACATTTTAGTTCCACTTTCAGGGTCTCTCTCTATCTCCATTTCTCTTTCCCTCCCACTCTCCTTCTCTCCCTCCATCTCTCCTTGCCCTTTACCTCTGTACAGGCAGAAGTGGGTGAGGTATTTATCACCTTTATTCCTGGAAGTTTGAGGGCCCTGCGTGGACCTGATAAATGGGGCAGGCAGTGATGTGCAGCCACCTCAGGTGGGGAAACGAGACAGCTATTTAGTGACTGAACAAGACACATCACTTTTCTTTGATTGTTTTCAAACCACATGGAGGAGGATAAAACAGAGCTGAGGCAATCTAAGAGAGGGGAGGGGGGATCAACAGGAGTACTATCGTTTCCCAGAAAGGAAACCACAAATAGGCCCAGGATGGGCCAATATCCATATATACTGGAAAATTGCTTTGGGTATCACCATGTTGACAAATCTTTTTCACTTTGACAATGATTACTCTGTTATAGCACACATAAAGCATTTATACAGCCTCCCTACCAATGAGACCACTATCTCTGGGAGCAGAAGGGCTGCAGGAGGTAGCAGGAAGTGTTTTCAGGCCCAGGGCAAGGGCACTCATAGTCAGGGCCCATCCGTGTGTGTGCCTTTCTGTCGCTGTGTGTTTCTGTCTGTGTGTTAAGGTTACTATATAGTAATCAAAAACAAAAACTGAAAGGAAAACGAATCATGACTATTTAGTAAACTGATATAAAATAATTAACAACCTGTTTGAAAAACTGTACTGAAACTATGAACTTTGACTCCAAAACGAACAAAAATCATGAATTATGTTTATGTCATGTTTTTGGGGTGGGACAAAAATCGAATTGGTTATTTGTGGGCAGAACTGAAAAAGCGTGTGCGAGCAAGGAGGTCAACAAACCTGACTGTTACACCAGCTCTGTCAGGACCCGAAATGTTTGACCCAAGTTAAACCATTTAAAGGCAATGCAACCAAATACTCATTGAGTGGATGTAAACTTCTGACCCACTGGGAATGTGTTGAAAGAAATAAAAGCTGAAATAAAGCATTCTCTCTACTATTATTCTGACATTTCACATTCTTAAAATAAAAGGTCTCGAAAACTGTAGGCTATTACACCTCGTTTTATCATTACCGCATGTCAGATGCATGAAAAATGTGGAAATGGACTTGAAAACAGGTGGAATTTCCTACGCTTCAAAATACGATGTGGTTCCGCGAGAACACTGACATTTTTCCAAGGCAGAGACAAGTGGTGACAGAGAGACAGCAGTTGACGCATAAATTCTGGCCTAATGACAATAACCAAATGTCATTACACTTTTGTGTTTTGTGTATGTCTCCTTCCATTCACCACTGTTTGGAGGCTGGAAATATGTTGTGAGTGTGTGAACGTTCTATATGTAGTTCTATGATTAGGCCCAGAGAGATGCTATTGAATGAATAGGGGTTCTATATGTAGTTCTATGATTAGGCCCAGAGAGATGCTATTGAATGAATAGGGGTTCTATATGTAGTTCTATGATTAGGCCCAGAGAGATGCTATTGAATGAATAGGGGTTCTAATGTAGTTTATGATTAGGCCCAGAGAGATGCTATTGAATGAATAGGGGTTCTATATGTAGTTCTATGGCCCAGAGAGATGCTATAGAATGAATAGGGGTTATATATGTAGTTCCATGATTACCCAGAGAGATGCTATTGAATGAATAGGGGTTCTATATGTAGTTCTATGATTAGGCCCAGAGAGATGCTATTGAATGAATAGGGGTTCTATATGTAGTTCATGATTAGGCCCAGAGAGATGCTATAGAATGAATAGGGGTTATATATGTAGTTCATGATTAGGCCCAGAGAGATGCTATTGAATGAATAGGGGTTCTATATGTAGTTCTAATTAGGCCCAGAGAGATGCTATTGAATGAATAGGGGTTCTATATGTAGTTCCATGATTAGGCCCAGAGAGATGCTATTGAATGAATAGGGATGTAGTTCTATGATGATTAGGCCCAGAGAGATGCTATTGAATGAATAGGGGTTCTATAGTAGTTTTGATTAGGCCCAGAGAGATGCTATTGAATGAATAGGGGTTCTAATGTAGTTCTATGATTAGGCCCAGAGAGATGCTATTGAATGAATAGGGGTTCTATATGTAGTTCTATGATTAGGCCCAGAGAGATGCTATTGAATGAATAGGGGTTCTATATGTAGTTCTATGATTGCCCAGAGAGATGCTATAGAATGAATAGGGGTTTTATGTAGTTCTGATTAGGCCCAGAGAGATGCTATTGAATGAATAGGGGTTCTATTTGTAGTTCTTGATTGGCCCAGAGAGATGCTATTGAATGAATAGGGGTTCTACCTGTACTATGATTGCCCAGAGAGATGAATGATCATTTATCATGATTAGGCCCAGAGAGATGCTATTGAATGAATAGGGGTTCTATATGTAGTTCTATGATTAGGCCCAGAGAGATGCTATTTGAATAGGGGTTCTATATGTAGTTCTATGATTAGGCCCAGAGAGATGCTATTTTAGGGGTTCTACTGTGTTGATTAGGCCCAGAGAGATGCTATTGAATGAATAGGGGTTTACTATGTAGTTCTGTGATTAGGCCCAGAGAGATCTGTTGAATGAATAGGGGTTCTATATGTAGTTCTATGATTAGGCCCAGAGAGATGCTATTGAATGAATAGGGGTTCTATATGTAGTTCTCAATTAGCCCACCTGGTTATTGAATGAATAGGGGTTGAATGTAGTTCTAAATTAGGCCCAGAGAAATTGAATGAATAGGGGTTCTATATGTAGTTCTATGATTAGGCCCAGAGAGATGCTATTGAATGAATAGGGGTTCTATATGTAGTTCTATGATTAGGCCCAGAGAGATGCTATTGAATGAATAGGGGTTCTATATGTAGTTCTATGATTAGGCCCAGAGAGATGCTATTGAATGAATAGGGGTTCTATATGTAGTTCTATGATTAGGCCCAGAGAGATGCTATTGAATGAATAGGGGTTCTATATGTAGTTCTATGATTAGGCCCATTAGGTCTCTTAAATTGCACATAAATCAGACAAGCTGTACACAAATAGTGGTGTAAAGTACTGAAGTAAAAATACTTTAAAGTACTACTGAAGTAGTTTTTGTCCGTATCTGTATTTCACTTAACTATTTATATTTTTGACAACTTTTATTTTTACTTCACTACATTCCTACAGAAAATGGTGTGTTTTACTACATTTTCCCTGACAACCAAAAGTACTCGTTATATTTTGAATGCTTAGCAGGACAGAAAATGGTCCAATTCACACACAAGATAACATCCCTGGTCATCCCTACTGCCTCTGATCTGGCTCACTAAACAAAAAAATGTGTGCAGTCTGTTTAGCTTAATATAAGGAATTGTAAATGTTTCATTTTTTTTATTTTGATACTTAGTCTATTTTAGCAACTACATTTACTTTTGATACTTAAGTTTATTTAAAACTTTTACTTGCATAGTATTTTACTGGGTGACTTTCACTTGAGTGCTTGAGTGCTTTTTCCACCACTGCACATAAATCACAACAAAGTTCCTGTTTCTGTCATGTCTTAGGCCACCTTCACGTAGGTCAAACACACCCTAATGATTGGTGGATAACAGAACCTCCCACAATGCAGGAAATGGCTGCAGGATGAATGCGGTGTTCAAAATAACTTATGTAGAATATAGTACAAATAATGAAAAACCCTTGAATGAGTAGGTGTGTCCAAACTATTGACTGGTACTGTAGATATCTAAACTAAGTGTTATGATAACTAAATGTATTAACAGGTCCATCTAAAATAAACAACCCTTTACATAATACCATAGACGCAGTGTTCTGCTAATATAACAATGTGCACCGTTCATCTTTCATTGTCATTCCCAGCCGATACAGGTACTGTGCTTGTCTGCATTTGTCCTGGTGGTAAACGGGGCTACCTTGGCAAATACACTTGGTCTCAAAATATTTTATGTAATTCTGTACGTAAATCTGAGATATCCCATTTAGTATGATATGTTACATTTCGTATGGTATGTATTAATTTGTGGATGTCCGACATCCATTTAGTATTATATGTTACTAATTACAATTTGTACAATATGTTACGATTTTGCTAAACGTATCACGTGTTACGAATTCCAATTTGTTGTTCTTAACTCTAGCTAGGTGGCTAACATTAGCTAGGCAGCTAACATTACCTAGGCGAGGGTTAGGTTATTAAAGTTAGGGGAAGGGTTAGCTAAAATGCTAAAGTTGTCCGTGACGAGATTCTAACATGCAACCTTTGGGTTGCTTAGCGTTCACTTTATATACCCACCCACCCTCCCTCCATTCGTTTTTGCCTTAAATTAGGTAATCTTCTGTTTCATGTAACCATACCAAATCACACTAATTTGAGTGTCCCGGATTTACGTTTACTAAGTTATGTCTAGTCTTTGAGACCAGGCTGGGCAAACATGTCAGAGTGGTCATACCTACAGTTGAAGTCGGAAGTTTACATAAACTTAGGTTGGAGTCATTAAAACTCGTTTTTCAACCACTCCACAAATGTATTGTTAACAAACTATAGTTTTGGCAAGTCGGTTAGGACATCTACTTTGTACATAGCACAAGTAATCTTTCCAACAATTGTTAACAGACAGATTATTTCACTTATAACTCACTGTATCACAATTACAGTGGGTCAGAAGTTTACATACACTAAGTTGACTGTGCCTTTAAACAGCTTGGAAAATTCCAGAATATGATGTCATGGCTTTAGAAGCTTCTGATAGACTAATTGACATCATTTGAGTCAATTGGAGGTGTACCTGTGTATGTATTTCAAGGCCTACTTTCAAACTCAAATGATGTCAATTAGCTTGACATCACGGGGAAATTAAAAAAAATCAGCCAAGACCTCAGAAAATTAATTGTTGACGTCCACAAGTCTGGTTCATCCTCGGGAGCAATTTCCAAACAACTAAAGGTACCACGTTCATCTGTACAAACAATAGTACACAAGTATAAACACCATGGGACCATGCAGCCGTCATACCGCTCAGGAAGGAGACGTGTTCTGTCTCCTAGAGCTGAAGTACTTTGGTGCGAAAAGTGCAAATCAATCCCAGAACAACAGCAATGGACTTTGTGAAGATGCTGGAGGAAACAGGTACAAAAGTATCTATATCCACAGTAAAACAAGTCCTATATCGACATAACCTGAAAGGCCGCTCAGTAAGGAAGAAGCCACTGCTCCAAAACTGCCATAAAAAGCCAGACTACGGTTTGCAACTGCACACGGGGACAAAGATCGTACTTTTTGGAGAAATGGTCTGATGAAACAAAAATAGAACTGTTTGGCCATAATGACCGTCGTTATGTTTGGAGGAAAAAGGGGGAGGCTTGCAAGCCAAAGAAAACCATCCCAACCATGAAGCACGGGGGTGGCAGCATCATGTTGTGGGGGTGCTTTGCTGCAGGAGGGACTGGTGCACTTCACAAAATAGATGGAATCATGAGCATGGAAAATTATGTGGATATATTGAAGCAACATCTCAAGACATCAGTCAGGAATTTAAAACTTGGTTGAAAATGGGTCTTCCAAATGGACAATGACCCCAAAGTCCTGACCTCAATCTTATAGTAAATTTGTGGGCAGAACTGAAAAAGCGTGTGTGAGCAAGGAGGTCAACAAACCTGACTCAGTTACACCAGCTCTGTCAGGAGGAATGGGCCAAAATTCACACAACTTATTGTGGGAAGCTTGTGGAAGGCTACCTGAAACGTTAAACAATTTAAAGGCAATGCTATCAAATACTAATTGAGTGTATGTAAACTTTTGACCCACTGGGAATGCGATGAAAGAAATAAAAGCTGAAATAAATCATTCTCTCTCCTATTATTCTGACATTTCACATTCTTACATAAAGTGGTGATCCTAACTGACCTAAGACGGGGAATGTTTACTAGGATTAAATGTCAGGAATTGTGAAAAACTGAGTTTAAATATATTTGGCTAAGGTGTATGTAAACTTCCGACTTCAACTGTACCTGTGTTGAGTCCCATATACAACCGCAGTTCCCTGATTCAGTATACCGGGGTTTCTCCCTCCCCACATGGACTGATACCATTCAATAATAAAAGTTGTGTCTCGTAAAATGTTAATGCAGAGTGAGAGCTCTCTCTCCATTCAGAGACATCAGTGTCAAGCCTGTCTGTCAGTCTGGACTTCATCTTGCAAGTTTGGCTGTGCTGGCTCCATACATGTTTCTGTGAACACAGTCACTGTTCTATTACCATTGGCAGTTAGGATAGGTACGGTAATATCTGACACACAAACAGGTACTATATTGAAGTTTGAACAGGTCAGACTAAACCTACCTAATTATGTTCTCCTATTCAACGATCGTTTGTAAGGTCTTTGCCAAAGCCATAGAAGCGTAAATCAGCTCCTGGCCCCTCATCAAAGATACTACTGGTCTCTCTCTCACACACTCTCTCTCTGTATGTCACTGTCACTCTCTCTCTCTCTCACACACACACACACACACACACACACACACACACACACACACACACACACACACACACACACACACACACACACACACACACACACACACACACACACACACACACACACACACACACACACACACACAGAGAGAGAGAGAGAGAGAGAGAGAGAGAGAGAGAGAGAGCACTGATTACATTATCAATGGTGGTTATGATTGGCCTGATGGAACCAACCTGATCGCTGCATTCACCTTTCTATTTAACTTCAGATGTCATAAAATGTGAAGTGAAATAGAATGTTAAACACAGCGATCAGACTGGATCCGCCAGGCTAGGTTATGCCCTGGACATTATATGCATCTAAGAAGTAGAACATAAGCATCAAGTAATGTCAGTTTACATATATTAGGTTTCACAATTGGGCTATCAAATGTATCAAAGTAATGAAGAGGCTAGGTTATGCCCTGGACATTATATGCATCTCAGAAGTAGAAAATAAGCAACTAATAATGTCAGGTCATAATTTAAAATCCACGATTGGTTTATCAAATGTATCAAAGTAATGAAGACGGTTACCTTCTGTATTTGAACAAATGGTGAACCTGTGAAAGCTGTTGCCACTGACAGGTGAAGGTTGCTGGCTGGATACTTGCCAACATGCGGCTGACTGTTCCATTCATAGGAATCCTCACAGTGAGGGCATGTCTGCATGATGCTGATGAGGGCCCCCTTGCTGGTCTTCTCTATAATGCACGTTTGGCTGCAAACTGGACATCTCTCAAACAATCTTTTATTATTACATTTTTTAAACCTTTTTTCTCCCCAATCCTTGTGAAATCCAATTGGTAGTTACAGCCTTGTCCCAATGCTGCAACTCCCGTATGGACTCAGGAGAGGTGAAACACGACCCTGACAAGCCGCACTGCTTTTTGACACACTGCCTGCTTAACCCAGAAACCAGCCACACCAGGTCTCCCAGTCACGGACGGCTGCAACACAGCCCGGGATTGAACCCAGATCTGTAGTGACGCCTCTAGCACTGTGATGCAGTGCCTTAGACCACTGCGCCACTCGGGAGGCCCTGCAGCAGGCAATCTAACAAAGGTGGTGTTGACTGGGAGGGCCTGTGACAAGGTGATATAATAGGCAGCCAAGTGGTAAATTGCATTTTGTTCTAAAGAAAGGACAAAGCTTTTTGCTAATGCACTTCCCAACCAAAATGACTCTAGTCATTTGTATCTGCTTGGCTGGGGAATTAGCCTACTATTTTAACACACATTACCTTTCATTGTTGATGAAGCCATCTGTGTAATCAGGGCATTAACTCGGGTCACTATCAGAGGCCTCATGATTGCGTGTCCTTTTAATAGAAGTCGAGGGAGACTTTCATAGGAGTTAAGGGTACTGGCAAACTTTTATTTTGAGGTCTGGCCCGACAAGCTGTGAAAATAGCAAGTGAACAGTAAATTAAAGAAGTTTCGGAGGTTGCTAAACCATTGCAATCACATTGCCGGACATGTTATGATGCCCACCTTTGCTTCCTCTGGGATCAGTTCATGACCAGGAGATCGATCTGGCACCCAACTGTGCACTTTGTTTCACAGAAAAACAGGGTTGATGATTGTCATCATCCCTCAGTTATAAACATAGCTTGAGAAATAACGTAACCTCGTTTGGAAGCTAATTCTATGCTTTACAGATGTAGACCGATTTGTTCCAGATTGGATTAGATTCAGGCCGGTGACGTCGTTACACTATGCAACCAACTGTGACATGTTTTGCTATGGCCCTGGGTTGGGTTGAGTTTGTTGCTGCTAGGTAGTAGTACACTGTTGTAGCCAGACATGAGTTATCTAGTACCACCGTAGCACAATCATGACAAAAGGTTTTCCTACCAGCTATTTGCCTTTGAAATGTTATCGTGTTTCCAACCCAAATCCGAGTTTTATTGAGGTAGGCTACCAGTCAGCTAGCTAGCTAGGTAGCGAACTAGTTAGGTAGCTAGCTAGCTAATGTCAGCTATGCTAGTGATGTTAGTGATAATGATTATCAATATACATAACCAGCAGTCTATGGTCTAACTACTGCTATATTAACCACCACTGGGGACCAACAAACTCCAAACACCTATTCCATGTGATTAGGTTCCTTTGGCAGGGCATGCCATAGTTCTTGGATATGTGTCCTTCTGGAATCATGCACTGCATGAACAATCCGTATAGGGCTTTTCAGTTTCAAATGGCCGTGATCATGTCCCATTCAGGGACGTGAAGTGGGGGGGGGGGCGATTTGCACGTGAAGGAGCGATTTGTTGACATAATTGTAACCAAACGCAACCTTAATTTACTAATTGTGACGCACTCAGGTTCCAAATTCCATTTTAGACGAGACTGATTTTGTGACCAAAATGATCATATTTACACTTTGTACTCAATTTTGACACTAGAATAAATGTTTCTTACTCATATCGATGCCACATGGGCCGTTTTCAAAGGGATTAGTTGGTTGTTCGGGGCAGTCACTTTAAACCTAACCTATCCTATCCTATAGGATGGGGGTGTCTGTACTTTACTATTTATTTTTATTTTTACTTTACTACATTCCTAAAGAAAACAATGTACTCCATACATTTTCCCTGACACCCAAAATTACTCGATACATTTTGAATGCTTAGCAGGACAGGAAAATGGTGCAATTCACGTACTATCAAGATAACATGAGGTCATCCCTAGTGCCTCTGATCTGACGGACTCACTAAACACAAAAACCCTGGCTATCCATACATTATTAAAACAAGAAAATGGTGCCGTCTGATTTGCTTAATCGGAAGGAATTTGAAATGATTTATACTTTTACTTTTGAAGTATAATTTAGCAATTACATTTACTTTTGATACTTAAGTATATTTAAAACCAAATACTTTTAGACTTTTACTCAAGTAGTGTTTTACTGGGTGACTTTCACTTTTACTTAACTTTCTATTATGTTATCTATACTTTCACTCAATTGGGTACTTTTTCCACCACTGCAAATTTGACAACATCCCTGTTAGTGAGCATTTTATTATTTGTCAAGATAATCCATCCACCTGACAGGTGTGGCATATCAAGAAGCATCTTGTGCTGGAGACAATTAAAGGCCACTATAAAATTTGCAGTTTTGTCACAACACAATACCACAGATGTGGGACCTGGCTCCAAGTGGGTGAGCCTATGCCCACCCAGGCCCACCCATCACTGCGCCTCTGCCCACCCAGGCCCACCCATCGCTGCGCCTCTGCCCAATCATGTGAAATCCATAGATTAGGGCCTAATGACATTTCCTTATATGGACTGTAACTCAGCAAAATCTTTGAAATTTTTGCATTTATATTTTTGTTCAGTATAAAACTGAATTTATTTTAATTTTATTTGAATCTAAACTTTATTTAACTAGGCAAGTCAGTTAAGTACAAATTCTTATTTACAATGACGACCTACCCAAAGGCAAAAGGCCTCCAGCAGGGATGGGGTCTAGGGTTTAAAAAAAAATACAATATAAATATAGGACAAAACACACATCGCTACATTTATTTTACCTTTATATAACTAGGCAAGTCAGTTAAGAACAAATTCTTATTTTCAATGACGACCTAAGAACAGTGGGTTAACTGCCTTGTTCATGGACAGAACGACACATGACCACACAGCATGGTAGCAACACAACATGACAACAACATGGTTGTAAAACTGAAACTGATGTAAATAATATAAAAACATCTGAAATGTTTTATTAAACTTAAATGCACACGCCAGTAGAAAACCAATTTTTTAAGTAGAAAGACGATGGCCAGAGTTTACCCATGATGTTGCTTTAAGTCATCGTTTTCGTCAAAGTATGATATATTTGGGCTCGAACTGACAAATCCGAACTGCCCACTCCGTGTGAATGCGTTAGTTAGAAACCAGATGAAGAAAAAGTACTCGCAAACGTCAATTAAAGGAACTTGTCATACTTGAGTAAAAGTAAAGATTAATAGAAAATGACTCAAGAGTGAAAGTCACCCAGTAAAATACTACTTGAGTAAGTCTAAAAGTATTTGGTTTTAAATATACTTAAGTATCAAAAGTAAATGGAATTGCTCAAATTGACATAAGTATCAAAAGTAAAAATCATTTCAACTTCCTTATATTTCGCAAACCAGACGGTACAATTTTCTTGTTTTTATTTAATTTAAGGATAGCCAGGGGCACACTTACAAATGAAGCATTTGTGTTTAGTGAGTCCGCCAGATCAGAGGCAGTAGGGATGACCAGGGATGTTCTCTTGATAAGTATGTGAATTGGACCATTTTCCTGTCAAAATGTAATGAGTACTTTTGGGTGTAAGGGAAAATGTATGGAGTAGAAAGTACATTATTTATTTTCTTTAGGAATGTAGTGAAGTAAAAAGTTGCCAACAATATAAATAGTAAAGTAAAGTACAGACACCCCCCAAAACGACTTAAGTAGTACTTTAAAGTATTTGTACTTAAGTTCTTTACACCACTGCTTATGTCATGATCATGAGCAAAGTCATTGAGCACGGGCTGACTTGGCTTTGCTGTACAGCAGCCTACCAAAGGTTGCACCCTGCCCATTACAATGTAAAAAAAACACATACCAGCCATCTTTCAATAGTTATTCTTATCCACATTAGTGGAGCTTCACCTTATTCTTTCTAACTATTTCTATGCCGGATTTGCGGCCGCAATTTATGGAAGATTCCAAAACTTGAGATAACAATAGATGGCGAAGTCAAAGATAGGCCAGTGGTTTCCATCTTGTCATGCCCTGATCTGTTTCACCTGTCTTTGTGATTATCTCCAACCACCTCCAAGTGTCTCCTGTTTTCTCCATTAGTCCCCGGTGCATTTATCCCTGTGTTCCCTGTCTCTCTTTGCCAGTTCGTCTTGTTTTGCCAAGTCAACCAGTGTTTCTCCTAGCTCCTATTTTCCCAGTCTCAGCTTTTTTCTTAGCCCTCCTGGTTTTGACCCTTGTCTGTCCTGACGCTGAATCTGCCTGCCTGACTACTCTACCTGTTCTGACCTTGAGCCTGCCTATCGCCTGGCACTGTTTGGACTCTGACCTGGTTTATGAACTCTCGCCTGTCCCCAACCTGCCTTTTGCCTACACCTTTTGTTGGTGTAATAAATATTGGGAGCTCAACCATCTGCCTCCTGTATCTGCATTTGGGTCTGGCCTTGTGCCCTTATACATCTGTGTCAAAGTTTTCCCCAAATCAATGCTTATGACAAATCCAGCTCCAGAATCAGCCATAGCCAGCTGGCTAATCTTTTGAATGCGGTGTACAACAGCAACTGCAGATAACATTCGCTAGTTAGATAAGGTTAGCAAGATAGCTAGCTGTACTGACAGCGCCCTATTTGTTGATGTTTATCAACGCCATGTGGAAATTCTTAGACCCAATTGGTGAATATGTATAAGTAGAGCCTTTGTCATTCATCAGAGAAGCAGAACCTAAATGTGCATTTAATCCCTCGGACAGGAAATGATGTTGAAATAGTGGCAGCAACTTCCTTTGAGGTGGGGGGGTCCTTTTAAGATGACGTCTGGCATCTTAGGCACAAAAAACTTGTAACATTTTGAAATGAATTGGATTCGTAACAAATACCAAAAAAAAAAAAATAATGATATGCTTCCAATACAAATCTTCAAACTATAAGAAGAAAATAAATAAATACATATATTAAAATAATAACCTTGCTGTGTGTGTGTGTGTGTGTGTGTGTGTGTGTGTGTGTGTGTGTGTGTGTGTGTGTGTGTGTGTGTGTGTGTGTGTGTGTGTGTGTGTGTGTGTGTGTGTGTGTGTGTGTGTGTGTGTGTGTGTGTGTGTGTGTGTGTGTGTGTTTATTGATGAAAAGCTGTATGAGATTAACAGTACATGAATAAACCCTCTGTCAACCATATCACAATATGAAAGTTAGATGGGTAGAATAAGGTCTAGAATGAAGACCTCTCCTCCCCTGCTTTCCAGAAGACGCACATTTCTGCTACAGAATGCCCCTGAGCTGTCTAGGCTTGGTGGTGTGATAGTTGACCAAATATTGGTTAACATCTAAAACACCACATGAATGTGAATTGTCCTACACAAGGACGTGACCCATGCACTGCTGCAGAGGAGCATGATAACAGCATGTACAGTGACACGCTACACTGCACCTTTCCAACATGCATGATGCATGGGCTCATTTATTTCAACATGCATGTTGAGACAGAGATGTTGTGCACTCCGGTAGGCACATATACGCTACATGCGGCTACAAACACATTATCGGGGCATATGTGTGTCTCTGTCCCAGGCTCATATGTAATGAGTTACCAATGCCCTGTACACTGAAGGAGGGGCTCTGCATGTGTTCTGTGTGATTGACACTGCTTCCTTTACCCCCCTGTGGTTGGTGCTGGGGGCAGTTCACTGGGGCAGCCTCAGCCTTAGTTAAATAACACAGACATATGCCCTTCAGCTGTCATTGGTATATGGGCCTTCCTGTTATTTAGGACACAGACTTACCATTTATTCACGTTGTTTTAAAAACCTAGGACTAATATCAGAAAATGTTTTTTTTTTTTCCTAAGTACTGTAAACTGAATGGGAGAGGAACTATTCTAGCATGAATGTAAGTGTTTTTGGACAGATAGAGAGGGAAAGAGGGAGAGATAGAACATGAGAGGGGAGAGTAGTAGGGGTAAAAGGCGAGCGCGAGCAGCCGCGTTGGAGCATAGAGGAGATGAGTTCGGAGCGAGATGAGTTCGGAGCGACAGGAAAAAGACGGAAAATGCCCGTGTCTCCATGTCTCCCCCACATCTCCCCCAGTGCAGATGAGCATATGTGGGCTGACAACATGACATTGCCGGTGGAGTGAGAGAGCGAGGAGAGGAGGCGAGGAGTGGAGCCTCCCTGGCCCTGACGTCCCGTGCTCTGACAGCTGATGGAGGAGATTAGGCTCACGCTCGTTGGCAACTGTCAACCCCAAAAATTCGCTCGCTGCCCCCTCCACCTGCCCTGCAGCGAGATGGGAGCGGTGTGCACTGACCCCCAAACAGTCTTCTGTCTCCCCATTTCAGCATGCAGGCAGCCACACACTTACAGTGCCTTCAGAAAGTATTCACACACCTAGACTTATTCCACATTGTGTTACGGTCTGAATTCAAAATGGATTAAATATAGGATTTTTTTTCACAATACCCCATAATAATTTTAGCACATTTATTGAAAATTATATACAGAAATCTCATTTACACAATTATTCACACCCCTAAGTCAATGCTTTGTAGAAGCACCTTCTGTGAGTCTTTCTGGGTAAGAACTTTCCTACATTTGCCCATTATTCTCTTCCAAGTTCATCAAACTATGTCAAATTGGTTGTTGATCATTGCTAGACAACCATTTTCAGATCTTGCCATAGATTGAGGTAGATTTAAGTCAAAAATGTTACTCGGCCTCCCAGGAACATTCACTGTCGTTTTGGTAAGCAACTTGTCCAGATTTGGCCTCGTGTTTTAGTTTACTGTCTTGCTGAAAGGTGAATTCAACTGTCTAGTGGAAAGCACATTAAACCAGGTTTGCCTGCGCTTAGCTCCATTCCATTTGTCACGACTTCCCCCGAAGTCGGTCCCTCTTCTTGTTGTGGTGACGTTCGGCGGTCAACGTCACCGGTCTTCTAGCCATCTTTAATTTTCCATTTGTTTTGTCTTCTCTTCCCACACACCTGGTTTCAATTACATCATTACATGTTGTGTATTTAACCCTCTGTTCCCCCCCATGTCCTTGTCCGGTATTATTTATTGTAAGTGCTTGTGCACGTTATGTCTGGTGTGCGTCGGGTTTTGTACCCATTTATTGATTGTTCTGTTTTCCGGTGGGCTTTTATTATTAAACTGTGCCGTTGGAAACACAGTGTTTGCTCTCCTGCGTCTGACTTTTCTGCCGCAAGTACACACCTCTTACACCATTTCTTTTTAATCGTGAAAAACTCCCCAGTCCTTAACGATTACAAGCATACACATAACATGATGCAGCCACCACTATACTTGAAAATATGGAAAGGGGTACTCAGTAATGTGTTGTATTGGATTTGCGCCGAACATAACACTTTGTATTCAGGACAAAAAGTGAATTGCTTTGTCAATTTTTTTGCAGTATTACTTTAATGCCTTCCTTCTTTTAACTGTCAATAAGGTTAGTATTATGGAGTAACTACAATGTTGTTGATCCATCCTCAGTTCTCCGCCATTAAACTCTAACTGTTTTAAAGTCACCATTGGCCTCATGGTGAAATCTCTGAGCGGTTTCCTTTCTCTCCGGCAACTGAGTTATGAAGGACACCTTTAGCTCTGTAGTGACTGGGTGTATTGATACACCATCCAAAGTGTAATTAATAACTTCACCATGCTCAAAGGGATATTCAATGTCTGCTTTTTTTTTACCCATCTCCCAATAGGTCCCCTGCTTTGCAAGGCATATGAAAACCTCCCTGGTCTTTGTGGTTGAATCTGTGTTTGAAATTCACTGCTCGACTGAGGAAGCTTACAGATAATTGTATGTGTGGTGTACAGGGATGAGATAGTCTTTCAAAAATAATGTTAAACACTATTATTGCACATGCAACTTATGTGACTTTTTACTCCTTAACTTATTTTGCCTTAACAAAGGGCTTGAATACCTATTGACTCAAGACATTTCAGCAGAATTTATAAAAATTTCTACGAACAAACATAATTCCAAATGTAATCAATTTTAAATTCTGGTTGTAACAACAAAAAGTGGAAATAGTCAAGGAGTGTGCATACTTTGTGAAGGCACTGTATACAATTGTAAACTGGGGGGTTCGAGCCCTGAACTCTGATTGGCTGACAGCCGTGGTATATCAGACCATATACCACGGACATGACAACTTTTCTTTTTACTGCTCTAATTATGTTGGTAACCACTTTATAATAGCAATAAGGCACCTCGGGGGTTTGTGGTATATGGCCAATATACCACGGCTAAGGGCTGTATCCAGGCACTCTGTGTTGCGTCGGCGAAGGGCTAGGATTTAGGGCTATAGGGTAACTATGAGCACTGGGGGAAAATTGATGCAATAGTTGTCAATTCACTCACAGAGCGGAGGCCAAGGTTCGTTCATCCGTCTCTTTCTGAGCAGGGTTCGTTTGTTCAGCTCTACCCGAACAGGGTTCGGTTCTTCCTTCCGAACAGGGGTCATTAGGTTCGGTGGTCAATGGCAGGTCGCCGGCTGTCTCTCGCTCCACACTAGCCCGGCTGCGTGGTAGCGTTGGGTGTAACCTCTCGCAGCTGCGTCGGGCATGTAGTGTGTAGTCGCGGGGACACAAAACATACAATTAGAGGATGTACTGGCCACTGGAAACATGCACTCTCCTTTAGTAGTGCTATGGAGAGCGTTAAGAGGAGCTCTTGGTAGCCTGAAGGTAATTTCCAGTTGCTTTTAACTCTAGTTCTGAGCCCGTATAGCAATTTGTTTGGGGAGGGAGGAGGTCGTAGGGAATTGGCACAAGCCGTCTCCAGTCAATGTACTTCATGTCTATCTGGGAGATTACAGTACACCATGAGAGTGAGCAAATAGTTCATGCAATTCAATTTCACACGTGAGGATGTCAGAAATGAGGTGGATGCAATCATTGTAACACACAGCTCACTTGAGTGAAAGGCTCATGTAAATAGAGATGATGGCAAAATAACAAGGCATGCTGATAATATAAATATAAGGTAAAATGGCAGTCTCTAGTCTCGCAAGAATCAGTGACTGATGACACACACACGCGCACACACACACACATTTCTATTTCAGCATATTGGATGACTGTCATTCATATTCCATTCACCCATCTCAATCTAACATTAATAGGTTTAGGCTACTACATAATACTCTATTTTTCCCTATACCTATACCATCATGAGGTTGCTACAATAACAATACAAGTTTACAACATAGGTGCACAGGACAAGAGAAAAATTGTAGTAATCAAGGTAACAGACAGTAACACGTTCAATCTCCGGTTTGGATGGGAAACTTGTTGACGTGCTGCTGTGCGGTTTGTTGCTAACGTTCTTTGCTACCTGCCAACTTTACAGTTTTTACCCTTTTAATTACCATTTTATATTTTTTATTTTTCCCTCGCTCAACTTTATTCATTCAACTTTATCTGGACATGGTTCTTCATGACCTCCACCAGCCGAAGCTAAGAAGTAACATTAACATGATGCCTTCTAATTGCAGTCGCTGTACTCATAATATACAGGAGAACGATCGCCTTACGGCGAGGATAGCTGTGCTACAAGCCCAGCTTCAGACGCAAACGTTAGGCAAGGGTAATTTAGTGTAGAAAAGGATGAAACAGCATCTGTGCCACCAGTAAGTACAGATAGTAACGTTAGTATAAATCCCCTCACACAGTCCCCGCAGCAGGGACATTTTCTCATGGCTTCTGGAAGGATATGCTGTAGGAATGCTTAAACGGTTCTCCCCATTAAGCAACTAGTCAGAATCAGAGTCTTCTCTGGTCTCTACTCCTCCCATTATGGGGTCTGAGATGCCGAAGCCTCCCACCATTAGCACTAACAAATTGAACACCCTAGTCATTGTCTACTCCATTACCCATAGTAATAGACTTAAAAAGAATCATCCAGCGATCATACACTGTTTACCAGGGGGCAGGGCTACCGACGTTAAGGCGAATCTGAAGGTGGTGCTGGCTAAGGCTAAAACTGGCGAGTGTAGAGAGTATAGAGATATTGTTATCCACATCGGCACCAACGATGTTAGGATGAAACAGTGAGAGGTCACCAAGCGCAACATAGCTTCAGCGTGTAAATCAGCTAGAAAGATGTGTCGGCATCGAGTAATTGTCTCTGGCCCCCTCCCAGTTAGGGGGGGGTGATGAGCTCTACAGTAAATTCTCACAACTCAATGGCTGGTTGAAAACTGTTTTTTGCCCCTCCCAAAAGATAGAATTTGTAGATAATTGGCCGTCTTTCTGGGACTCAGCGACAAACAGGACCATGCCTGACCTGCTGAGGAGTGACGGACTCCATCCTAGCTGGAGGGGTGCTCTCATCTTATCTACCAACATAGACAGGGCTCTAACTCCTCTAGCTCCACAATTAAATAGGGTACAGGCCAGGCAGCAGGCTGTTAGCCACCCTGCCAGTTTAGTGGAGTCTGCCACCAGTATTGTCAGTGTAGTCAGCTCAGCTATCCCCATTGAGATAGTGTCTGGTTGGGAAAAACTTAACATGGCGGTGTTCGCTTTAGCAATCTCACTGGAATAGAAACCACCTCCATTAATGTCATTATTGAGAGAGATTGTGATATCTCACATCTCAAAATAGGGCTACTTAATATTAGATCCCTCATTTCTAAGGCAGTTATAGTCAATGAACTAATCACTGATCATAATCTTGATGTGATTGGCCTGACTGAATCCTGATGAATTTACTGTTTTAAATGAGGCCTCTCCTCCTGGTTACACTAGTGACCATACCCCCTGCGCATCCCGCAAAGGCGGAGGTGTTGCTGACATTTACGATAGCAAATTTCAATTTACTAAAAAAATGGCTGCGTTTTCATCTTTTGAGGTTCTAGTTATGAAATCTATGCAGCCGACTCAATCACTTTTTATAGTTACTGTTTATAGGCCTCCTGGGCCGTATACAGCGTTCCTCACTGAGTTCCCTGAATTCCTACTGGACCTTGTAGTCATGGCAGATAATATAACAAATTTTGGTGACTTTAATATTCACATGGAAAAGTCCACAGACCCACTCCAAAAGGCTTTTGGAGCCATCATCGACTCAGTGGATTTTGTCCAGCATGTCTCCGGACCTACTCACTGCCACAGTCATACTCTGGATTTAGTTTTGTCCCGTGGAATAAATAAATATTGTGGATCTTAATGTTTTTCCTCATAATCCTGAACTACAGGACCACCATTTTATTACTTTTGCAATTGCAACAAATAATCTGCTCACACCCCAACCAAGGATCATCAAAAGCCGTGCTATAAATATTCAGACAACCCATAGATTCCTAGATGCCCTTCCAGACTCCCTCCACTTACTTAAGGACGTCAGAGTACAAAATTTGGTTAACCACCTAACTGGGGAACTACATTTAAACTTGTGTAATACCCTGGATGCAGTCGCACCCCTAAAAACAAAAAACATTTGTCATAAGAAACTAGCTCCCAGAGAATACCCGAGCCCTGAAGCAAGCTCCCAGAAAATTGGAACTGAAATGGCCCTACACTAAACTGAAAGTCTTCTGATTAGCTTGGGAAGACAGAACCGTGCAGTATCGAAGAGCCCTCACTGCTGCTCGATCATCCTGTTTCCAACTTAATTGAGGAGAATAAGAGCAACCCCAGATGTATTTTTGATAATGTCACAAAGCTAACTAAAAAGCAGCATTCCCCAAGAGAGGATGGCTTTCACTTCAGCAGTGATAAATTAATTCATCTTTTGCCGAAAAGATCATGATCATTAGAAAGAAAATTACGGACTACTCTTTAAATCTGCGTATTTCTCCAAAGCTCAGTTGTCCTAAGTCTGCACAACTCTGCCAGGACCTAGGATCAAGGGAGACACTCAAGTTTTTTAATACTATATCTCTTGACACATTGATGAAAATAGTCTTGGCCTCTAAACCTTCAAGCTGCATACTGGACCCTATTCCAACTAAACTACTGAAAGTGCTGCGTCCTGAGCTTGGCCCTCTTATGTTGAATATAATAAATAGTTCCCGATCCACCGGATGTGTACCAAACTCAATAAAAGTGGCAGTAATAAAGCCTCTCTTGAAAAAGCCAAACCTTGACCCAGAAAATATAAAAAACTATCGGCCTATATCGAATCTCCCATTCCTTTCAAAGTTTTTAGAAAAAGACAAACAATGTATACGAAATGCTTCAGTCTGGTTTTAGGCCCCATCATAGCACTGAGACTGCACCCGTGAAGGTGGTAAATTACCTTTTAATGGCATCAGACCAAGGCTCTGTATCTGTCTTCGTGCTCCTAGACATTAGTACTGCTTTTGATACCACATTCTTTTGGAGAGATTGGAAACCCAAATTGGTTTACATGGAAAAGTTCTGGCTTGGTTTCGATCTTATCTGTCGGAAAGATTTCAGTTTGTCTCTGTGGATGGTTTGTCTTCTGACAAATCAACTGTACATTTTGGTGTTCCTCAAGTTTTCAGGACCACTATTGTTTTCACTATATATTTTGCCTCTTGGTGATGTCATTCGGAAACATAATGTTAACTTTCACTGCTATGTGGACAATACACAGCTGTACATTTTGATGAAACATGGTGAAGCCCCAAAATTGTCCTCCCTGGAAGCCTGTGTTTCAAACATAAGTAAGTGGATGGCGGCAAATGTTTTACTTTTAAACTCGAACAAAACAGAGATGCTAGTTCTTGGTCCCAAGAAACAAAGAGATCTTCTGTTGGCTCTGACAATTAATCTTGATGGTTGTACAGTCATCTCAACTAAAACTGTGAAGGACATCTGCTTTACTCTGGACCCTGATCTCTCTTTTGACAAACATATCAAGGATATTTCAAGGACAGATTTTTTCCATCTTTGTAACAATCAGAAACTTTCTGTCCAAACATTATGCAGACAAATTAATCCATGCTTTTGTCACTTCTAGATTAGACTACTGAAATGCTCTACTTTCCGGTTACCCGGATAAAGCACTAAATAGACTTCAGTTAGAGCTAAACATAGCTGCTAGAATCTTGACAAGAACGAAAAAATGTGATCATATTATTCCAGTGCAAGGCTATCTACACTGGCTTCCTGTTAAGGCACGGGCTGATTTCAAGGTTTTACTGCTAACCTACAAAGCATACAAAGCTTGCTCCTAACTATCTTTCCGATTTAGTCCTGCCATACATATGCATACGCTACGGTCACAAGACGCAGGCCTCCTTACTGTCCCTAGAATTTCTGAGCAAACAGCTGGAGGCAGGGCTTTCTCCTATAGAGTTTCATTTTTATGGAATGGTCTGCCTATCCATGTGAGAGATGCAGACTCGGTCTCAACATTTAAATCTTTATTGAAGACTAATCTCTTCAGTAGGTCATATGATTGAGTGAAGTTTGGCCCAGGGGTGTGAAGGTGAACGGAAAGGCACTGTTGCGACGAACTGCCCTTGCTGTCTCTGGCTGGCCGGTTCCCCTCTCTCCACTGGGATTCTCTGCCTCTAACCCTATTACGGGGGCTGAGTCACTGGCTTACTGGTGCTCTTCCATGCCGTCCCTGGAAGGGGTGCGTCACTTGAGTGGGTTAAGTTACTGACATGATTTTCCTGTCTGGGTTGGCGCCCCCCTCGGGTTCATGTCGTGGGGGAGGTCTTCGTGGGCTATACCCAGCCTTGTCTCAGGGTAGAAGGTTGGTGGTTGAAGATATCCATCTAGTGGTGTGGGGGCTGTGCCTTGGCAAAGTGGGTGGGGTTATATCCTGCCTTTTTGGCTCTGTCCGGGGGTATTGTCGGACAGGGCCACAGTGTCTCCCGACCCCTCTAGTCTCAGCCTCCAGTATTTATGCTGCAATAGTTTATGTGTTGGGGGGCTAGTGTCAGTCTGTTATATCTGGAGTATTTAAGAGGACTGGCCACACCTCAGAGCCTGGTTCCTCTCTAGGTCTCTTCCTAGGTTCTGGCCTTTCTAGGGAGTTTTTCCTAGCTGCAGTGCTTCAACATCTACATTGCTTGCTGTTTGGGGTTTTAGGATGGGTTCCTGTACAGCACTTTGTGACATCGGCTGATGTAAAAAAGGCTTTATAAATACATTTGATTGATTGATTGAATACCGCCTTGCACACTTTTGCCTGCATCTAGTTGATCTAGGGTGTAATCATTAGTCAAAACAGTTGTAAACAAGAGTCTATTGTCTATTGGACAATGCAGGTATGTTTTGTTCTGTTTGCTTCTCTTTAAGAAATGTTTTTCAACAGAATTGGCTGAATTAATACACTCCTGATCACCCGCAAATACAGTTCACTTTCATAGCAGCCACATACAAAACAGGATGATCACTTTGCTCATTGTATAATTATTTCTTGAATCTAGGCACTCTCCTCCTCTCACCTATTATTTTCGCTTGTGGACTGAATTGCACTACACAACAGCTGTCTGTGACCAGGCGAAAAAACCTTTCCAAGTCAAAGCTTCATATCATAACCGCTAACCGCTACACACAGCCTGCATCGTTGTCACCATATTAGCTAACCTCATAGTCAACATAGCTCCAAGAACTAACACGTTAGTAAACCCGCTACAATCATGCAGTACAGTGTACAGAAAATAGTTTAGCAGTTACATTGGTGGACCCCGGTGGCAATAAATTAATAAAACCTAAAGCTTACCTTGACTTGGAAAAGTTCCAGTGTTGAATAGCCATAGCTAGCTAACTAACATAGCATCCCTCTCCGTTTGAGCCGGGTGTTTGAGTAGGCTAAACAAGCTAGCTGCATTCACTAGCTAAGTAAGTGAAAGTTTAAAAAAATAAAACGAAATATAGCTAGCTCTCTTTCTCTTTCTTCTCCTATTTGAAGAAATGAATTTGTTGAAAACTGTTGAACTATTGTTTTTCTCTCTCTTTGAGTGAACTACTCACCACATTTCATGCATTGCAGTGCTCGCTAGCTGTCGCTTATGCTTTTAGTACTAGATTAATTATTTGATCCTTTAATTGGGTGGACAACATGTCAGTTCATGCTATAAGAGTTCTAATAGGTTAGAAGACGTCCTCCAGAAGTTGTCATAATTACTGTGTAAGTCTTTGGAAGGGGGTGAGAACTACAAGCCTCTTAGGTTTTGTATTGAAGTCGATGTGAATGTACCCAGAGGAGGATGGAAATGAGCTATCCTCCGGCTACACCATGGTGCTACCCTACAGAGTGCTGTTTGAGCTACTGTAGACCTTCATTGCAAACAGTGTGTTTTAATAAATTATTTGGTGACATATGAATATATTTAGTTTTATCTTTTTTAATGTTTCTCTATTTTAACTTTTATGAAATTCACTGAGGATGGTCCCCACTGACACACACACACACACACACACACACGCATGTACACACACATGTACACGCACACCACACACACACATACACACACAAGCACACACACCTACCCAGTCCCGAATCAACTCTTCTGTTACATTGCTCTCACAATACTGTTAGCCAGCCCTGGAGTTACTGTGGAAAAACTGACCACTGGTTCAGTTGGATTTGGTTAGTTTTCTTCTCATTTTGCCTATTTCAAAATGACTCACGAGTATGCATGGTATGGTTACTCTACAGTACTACATTACCATATGACAGCGTCTTGACGTCTTGACTAATAACAGCAGATAGGTATCTGATCCCAGTAAGTAACTGTATCTCACAGACAGAGGCCTTTCTATAGCAGTGGGCTTATATACAGTATATTACATATGCATTAATATGTGTGTAATCCCCATGACACGGCTGCCCTCAGACAGTCCAGGAACCCCCCTGGGGATAGATGGAGGCATGCTTTGTTGCTTATGGCTGGCTGTAGAATGGAACATCTTTCTGAAAGGCTCTTGTGTTATGTTTATCTGTGAGTATGTATTTGTGTGTGTCTATCTGTCCATCTGTTATCATACAATTATCATACAATTTATTGTGTGTGTGTGTGTGTATCTGCATTGCTTGCTGTTGGGGTTTTTAGACTGGGTTTCTGTATAGCACTTTGTGACATCTGCTGATGTAAAAAGGGCTTCATAAATAAATTTGATTGAATTTGATTGATTGTGTCCACGTGTACAAGAGAGAGCTGACATTTGCCTTCCTGACAGGCGGTAGACGCTCTCTCTCTCTGTGTGTGTGTGTGTGTGTGTGTGTGTGTGTGTGTGTGTGTGTGTGTGTGTGTGTGTGTGTGTGTGTGTGTGTGTGTGTGTGTGTGTGTGTGTGTGTGTGTGTGTGTGTGTGTGTGTGTGTGTGTGTGTGTGTGTGTGTGTGTGTGTGTGTGTGTGTGTGTGTGTGTGTGTGTGTGTGTGTGTGCGTGTGTGCGTGTGCGTGTGTGTGTAGTGAGGTAGATGTCCGCCCAGGGACTCTGTGTCATCGATTGAGTTGCAGGAAGAGGCCCATTATCCCAGCCCACGGTTCAAACGAGGGAGTCAAGTGTGTCATATGTGTTAGCTCTAATTGGCTCTAGCTAGTGGAGCTCCAGCTAGCTCAACCTCCCCTGTCTGTCTGCCCACCACTGTCTCTCAATAAAATTGTGCTCCCTCTTCAAAACCCACAGCTTCATCCCATGTCATTGTTAATAGTTTGCTATTACATGTGTTTAATTCCCATAGCTGTTTGACCCTCATGATCCTGACTGATCTTATTCAGATAGGTAGTGATTCATGTCAGAATGGACTAATCTTTCCTGAGTCTGGGTGTCTATTCCTTTCTTTCTCCGCTCTTCTCCTGTTCAGGGAGGTCATTAAAGGAGGAAGAATGGACATGTCTGGTTGGACAGGTGGCTGTAGGTTTTAACCCTCGCCAGTCTAGAAACACCCCTCTCTGTGTTCCGTCTGTGCTCCGTTTGTGTTGTGGTTGGCCTGTGTGTTTGGGCGCAGGGGTAGAGGGGGTCTGATGGGTATGCTACTCTCAGACCCCTTAAAGCATAGCCTTGTCTGTCTTATAAAGAGAGAGATGGAATACAGAGAACGCAAGAGATGAATCAAAAAGAAAAACAAACAGACTTTGATCTAGTTTCACTGCTAGAAACCATTTTTTTCTGCACCAACACACGCTGGTTTTGACACTTCACAGAGCAGGATTGATTTGAAATTCGTTTATGAATTATTCTCCAAAACTGGAGGCTCCGCTAGTTATCAACAATATATATTAACTTGAAGATCTGTGGCATATGATATGTTGTTATTTTTGACCTCTGTCTTTATTATCATGTTATAAAATCATACAATTATTGTAGAAATAAATCTAATGACAGACCATATTCAGATGAATGCTGATATTGATAATTATGTATAATGCGGACAGATATTATAACGTTTGTTCATTTCTAAAAGGGAATCTAACAAAGACATTGAAACCCGAATGGGCTCTCATAACAAAGATAAGTGTCAACGGGCAGATTTTCCTGGAAACCTTAGAATGGACTCAACTTCAACAACATGAAACAGCAGAATTCTAACACTATTGTTTTTTTAACTGTTGGGTGATGCCAAAAATCTCAAACTGAATTTATTGGTGAGCTATCACATTTCTATTGCCTCCATACTCAGTTGGCAGAACGGGGTCAATACAGACTGCGGTTCCCGACTACAAAAACCTGGTCGGGCTTTGACCCTAGTATCATGTAAACACACACATAAGACATGAAAAAACTTGTAGAATTGCCAGAAATTAGCTTTAAAACAGAATACAAAAAAATCACAGCCCCATGCAAAATGTGTAGAACTGCAGGAAATGTGCCTTAAAACTGCAAAATGTGCTCTCTGCCAACAAAAAAGGTGTGAACAAGTTTGGGGTTACATGGGGAGGGTTTGTTACTACGCCGATAAATGACAAAATCCATTCGGACCTTTACCACCTAGGAAATCTGTGTGACCGGACCTTCTAAAAAACTACTGTAGGGGAGACCGGGGATGGTTGTAACACTCTCAATATCTCCAATCAGGAACAAGCTAAAGTCATGTGACCCACTGTGCACATGCTCAGTTCATTCCTCAACCCTCATGTGAAGAAGCAAGACCCTTCGATAAACTCTGCAGATTTTATTGATAAACATCAGATTTAGTAAGAAAGTCATTTTCACCAAGCATATGCCGCAGGACTACCATCCCACTGTGACTCTGATTGAGTGAACATGTCCAACATTCACACACACTCACCACTGCTCTATCTCTCTCAAATTCACTCACTCGCGCACGCATACACGCACACACGCACACACACACGCATATTCAGTTGTTTAGTACAGATGTTGTTGTTTAGTTGAGAAGGGCCAGTTAATGGAGTGTAAAAATAATATACATTTTATGATTTGTATTAATGACCTTATTTTTGCAACACAAATGTTACACAGTATTGTTCTCATGTTGTCAATAAAGGCTTTCAATTTCTTGTTGCAGGTCATGATTTAAACTGTTACATTTCACCGCCAGCCCTGTTACAGCTGACCCATGAGGTGGGGTAAGTTGTAACATTTCACTCCTTGCATTTGAGACAAAGTCACACCTTGTCTAATTGATTTAGAGTGATAATACCAATACCAATACCAATTTGTAGCAGACCGATGGAGGTTGTTCCCATCACATTTTGAATATAATAAATAATAATAATAAATCTAAAAGTGTTACAACCATCTCCGGTCTCCCCTACTTGAGTAGCCCTGCTTTATTGTATCTGCAGTTGATTGCAAATAGGATCATTAGGGTATATGCCTACAACAGGCTGTGGATGAATGGTCACATCATTCATGCTAAATGGGGCTTGCTGAACCTAAATATTGTATCTCATAGTTGAGGTGAAACAAGAAACTAAACAGGGTGATGAAGATTACCACTGATTAACATTATCCTTCATAGCCACTGAGAAAGAGAGGAGGGAATAAGAAGATCTAGATTTAACGACAAGCAAAAGGAGGCAGTAGATGTGTTAGGACCAGTGAAGGAGCGTCTCTGCAAGCCTAATGTGACTGTTAGATAGTCTTCCACTGCCCTCTTCTGGTGAGTATGAACTCCTTGATTATTTACTCGCCAACTAGTACAAACTCCCTAATCATAACAACACAGAGTATGAATTGGTAATACATTAAATATACAGGGATGGGAGAACGTAAAATACTTTCTAAGCCGATAAGACATGTTTTATTGAAAAATTGCTAGAGTTCAATCCAGAGAAAAAACACAAAACCGTAGTGTCCATTCACATCGCCGCCTTATTTCCAGCACCATCATATACACCTTAGGCAGTATAATTATAATGAGGACACCCAGAGTGTTTTTCTAATGACACACCCCTGTACCGGCTGTCTCATTATCTCTGGGCCTGATGGGGAGACGGGTTGCTATGCTTGTTACTATTCTTATTGCTGCTTCAGAATGGTCAGAGCCACCTGTCACCCCTGCAGAGTCTATAATGACATAGAGAATGAGCCCCAAACCACCACAGGCTGTTCTTACTATTATCACCTCCATGGGCATTGCATGTAAAAGCTCAAAAAGGACAGATGAGAGTAGAGGTGAGCCATACTCTTAATAAAGTTATCAAGCATGATTAACACCAGAAATGACTGCTCTCATCATTTCTGCTTGACATTTTCTCTGTAGCTTTTTGATGGACTTTTTCTGTTCTTCTCAAATGCTTGACTACTTCTTACTTTATACATACAGTACCAGTCAAAAGTTTGCACACACCTACTCATTCAAGGGTTTTTCTTTTTTAAAACTATTTTCCACATTGTATAATAATAGTGAAGACATCAAAACTATGAAATAACATATATGGAATCATGTAGTAGCCAAAAAAGTGTAAAACAAATCAAAATGTATTTTATATTTGAGATTCTTCAAAGTAGACACCCTTAGCCTTGAGGACAGTTTTGCACACTCTTGGCATTCTCTCAAGCAGCTTCATGAGGTAGTCACCTGAAATTCATTTCAATTAACAGATGTGCCTTGTTAAAAGTTAATTTGTGGAATTTCTTTCCCTCTTAATGCGTTTGAGACAGTCAGTTGTGCTGTGACAAGGTAGGGGGGGTGTACAGAAGACAGTCCTATTTGGTAAAAGACCAAGTCCATATTATGGCAAGAACAGCTCAAATAAGCAAAGGGAAATGACAGTCCCTCATTACTTTAAGACATGAAGGTCAGTCAATATGGAACATTTCAATTTGAAAGTTTCTTCAAGTGCAGTTGCAAAACAATCAAGCGCAATGATGAAACTGGCTCTCATGAGGACAACCACATGAAAGGAAGACCCAGAGTTACCTCTGCTGCAGAAGACAAGTTCATTAGAGTTAACTGCACCTCAGATTGCAGCCCAAATAAATGCTTCACAGAGTTCAAGGAACAGACATCTCAATATCAACTGTTCAGAGGAGACTGCGTGAATCAGGCCTTCATGGTCAAATTGCTGCAAAGAAACGATTACTAAAGGACACCATTAAGAAGAAGAGACTTGCTTGTGCCAAGAAACACAAGCAATGGACATCAGACCGGTGGAAATCTGTCCTTTGGTCTGATGAGTCCAAATTGGAGATTTTTGGTTCCAACCGATGTGTCTTTGTGAGACACAGAGTAGGTGAACGGAGGATCTCCGCATGTGTGGTTCCCACCGTGAAGCATGGAGGAGGAGATGTGATGGTGTGGGGGTGCTTTGCTGGTGACACTGTCTGTGATTAATTTAGAATTGAAGGCACACTTAACCAGCATGGCTACTACAGCATTCTGCAGCGATACACCATCCCATCTGGTTTGCACTTAGTGGGACTATCATTTGTTTTTCAACAGGACAATGACCAAACACACCCCCAGGCTGTGTAAGGGCTATTTGACCAAGAAGGAGAGTGATGGAGTGCTGCATCAAATGACCTGACCTGTACAATCACCAAACCTCAACCCAATTGAGATGGTTTGGGATGAGTTGGACCGCAGAGCGAAGGAAAAGCAGCCAACAAGTGCTCAGCATATGTGGGAACTCCTTCATGACTGTTGGAAAAGCATTCCAAGAGAAGCTGGTTGAGAGAATGCCAAGAGTGTCATCAAGGCAAAGGGTGGCTACTTTGAAGAATCTAAAATATATTTGTTATTTAACACATTTTTTAGTTACTACATGATTCCATGTGTTATTCCATCATTTCGATGTCATTACTAGTATTATACAATGTAGAAAATAGTCAAATAAAGAATCATATTTTTTAAATTATCTGTGACAATAACAGTTTTTGTTGTTGTTGTATTGCTTACAAAAAACAGCATATTGAGGTTATACTTTGTACAATGAGAAAGCATTGAAACTCAGCTAGTGCAACGAGAAATGTAGAGTTGGCGTGAGACTATGGATGGCCAGAAGTGGGCAGTAGACTATTTCCCTTTGATCAGAAGGGAATCCAACCACCTCCTCTCCACCCCCCCTGGTCTGGCTGAGGAATGGGGGGATGGAGTTTGTGTTGTGGGCGTGATGAAGGGCATGCGGGGGTGGAGGAATGGGGAATGGGACGGCTCCTGCCAGCTGCTCCACTAACTTGACAGAGACAGGTGCTGCACATTCATCCCTCAGTCAGCCTAGGAACTTCCACAGACATTCATGGACAGACATTCATTCATCGCACATAGCAGGGTTTGCCAACACACCAGCTATCTTCACTCCTTTTATAGGCCTAGTGTACCCACTGGGCACAGAAGTCAATTCAACGTCTATTCCATTTTGGTTCAAAGTAATTTCATTGAAATGACGTGTAAACCACATTGATTTAACCAGTGTGCCCAGTATATACTTAAACTTTAATACACTTCCAACTTTTACATACGTTTCAATAGTCTGCAATAGGTATATGTTATGAATTCCAATTTGTTGTGGCTAACGTTAGCTAGGTGGCTAACACTTACCTTTGGGTTGCTAGACGTTTGCCTTATATGTCCACCAATCCACCCCCACCAGCCACCCGCCTTTCATTTTTCCTGTAGTCCTTTCTTGCAGTCAATGACCAAATCTCCCTCTAATGGGCTCATTAATTCATTTAAAAAAAAACATTTACTCTGAAAATCTGATGTTTTTATGTCAAACGGTTTAGTTATATTTCAATCTTCTGTGGTGCATTTAGAGTGTTATATTGGGATGCAAACTACATTTTCTATACATTCTAACTCTATATCTGACATGGTACAAGTGTCTTCTTTTTGTTGTTGTTGCCCATGACCATGTCTGTGAGGTGTATACTTTTGTTTCCAAGTAGATTTGTTTAAGACTACTAATAAACACTCTGTGTGACCCTGATTTACCCTGCTGCAGTAAATTAAGTAACCTTCTGTCTTATATAACCCTACCAAACGTAACATATGATACTAATTTGACTGTCCCAGATTTACATTTACTATGTTACTTCTAGTCTATGAGACCAGGCTGGTCATTCTGGTTCTCTCTGCTGAACATATCAGCCAACCAGACCAAATGTGTCACGTTCTGACCATAGTTCTTCTGTGTTTTCTTTGTTTTAGTGTTGGTCAGGACGTGAGCTGAGTGGGCATTCTATGTTTTGTGTTTCTATGTTGGGTTTGTTGTTTGGCCTGATATGGTTCTCAATCAGAGGCAGGTGTTTGTCATTGTCTCTGATTGGGAACCATATTTAGGTAGCCTGTTTTGTGGTGGGTTTTGTGGGTGGTTGTCTTCTGTATTTGTGTCTATGCACCAGATAGGACTGTTTTCACATTTGTTATTTTGTAAGTGTTCTCGTTTATCATCTATATTAAACATGTTGAACACTAACCACGTTGCATTTTGGTCCTCCTCTCCTTCCACGGAAGAAAACCATTACAAAATGTTCATGATGTACAGTATATTAAGTGTTAATCAAATGTTATACAACGTGTGGGTCTAATCCTGAATGCCGATTGGGTAAAACCGCATTCCGGTGTCTATTCCACAAATTACTACCGGCTAAATCTATGACGTTAAAATGCCTATTTACTCTGTTCCATTCAAATTCGATCTCCAACTGTCCCATAGTAATTAACGTGTTGGGACTCGGGATGAGACAGACAGGCAGGCAGCATTTCTCAGACAGTCGAAATTATGAAATCAACTGGCATAATTTGTATGGATATATACGCTGCAATGTAAATTGAAAAAAGGTCAAACGAAACGAGGCCGAAATCGCGCCTCATTAGTTCATTGTTATGGATGTATCCAAATAAATGCCAATAGAAAACAGCTTAAACATATGCAAATGCAGCTACTTTGCTGTTATTCTAGATGCAGAATAAATTAGCCGTAGTTGGCTAGCTAGCAAGCAAGGGATAAGAATGTTTCCAGCCAGTATGGCATTGGTGTCACGCCCAGACCTTAGTTATCTTTGTTTTCTTTCTTATTTTGGTTAGGTCAGGGTGTGACAAGGGTGGTTGGTTTAGTTTTTGTATTGTCTAGGTGTTTTTGAATTGTCAAGGTGTTATCTTGTCTACGGTCGGTTTATGTATATCTATGGGGTTTTAGTATGTCTAGGTATATGTAGGTCTATGGCGGCCTGAATTGGTTCCCAATCAGAGACAGCTGTTTATCGTTGTCTCTGATTGAGGATCCTATTTAGGTTGCCATTTTTTTGGGGGGTTATTGTCTGTGTGCATGTCAGCACTCGTGTTATATACAGTGGGGCAAAAAACGATTTAGTCAGCCACCAATTGTGCAAGTTCTCCCACTTAAAAAGATGAGAGAGGCCTGCAATTTTCATCATAGGTACACTTCAACTATGACAGACAAAACGAGATAAAAAAAATCACATTGTAGGATTTTTAATGAATTTATATTCAAATTATGGTGGAAAGCAAGTATTTGGTCACCTACAAACAAGCAAGATTTCTGGCTCTCACAGACCTGTAACTTCTTCTTTAAGAGGCTCCTCTGTCCTCCACTCGTTACCTGTATTAATGGCACCTGTTTGAACTTGTTATCAGTATAAAAGACACCTGTCCACAACCTCCAACAGTCACACTCCAAACTCCACTATGGCCAAGACCAAAGAGCTGTCAAAGGACACCAGAAACAAGATTGTAGACCAGCACAAGGCTGGGAAGACTGAATCTGCAATAGGTAAGCAGCTTGGTTTGAAGAAATCAACTGTGGGAGCAATTATTAGGAAATGGAAGACATACAAGACCACTGATAATCTCCCTCGATCTGGGGCTCCACGCAAGATCTCACCCCGTGGGGTCAAAATGATGAACGGTGAGCAAAAATCCCAGAACCACACGGGGGGACCTAGTGAATGACCTGCAGAGAGCTGGGACCAAAGTAACAAAGCCTACCATCAGTAACACACTACGCCGCCAGGGACTCAAATCCTGCAGTGCCAGACATGTCCCCCGTGTCCCCCTGCTTAAGCCAGTACATGTCCAGGCCCGTCTGAAGTTTGCTAGAGAGCATTTGGATGATCCAGAAGAAGATTGGGAGAATGTCATATGGTCAGATGAAACCAAAATATAACTTTTTGGAAAAAACTGAACTCGTCGTGTTTGGAGGACAAAGAATGCTGAGTTGCATCCAAATAACACCATACCTACTGTGAAGCATGGGGGTGGAAACATGCTTTGGGGCTGTTTTTCTGAAAAGGGACCAGGACGTCTGATCCGTGTAAAGGAAAGAATGAATGGGGCCATGTATCGTGAGATTTTGAGTGAAAACCTCCTTCCATCAGCAAGGGCATTGAAGATTAAACGTGGCTGGGTCTTTCAGCATGACAATGATCCCAAACACACCGCCGGGCAACGAAGGAGTGGCTTCGTAAGAAGCATTTCAAGGTCCTGGAGTGGCCTAGCCAGTCTCCAGATCTCAACCCCATAGAAAATCTTTGGAGGGAGTTGAAAGTCCGTGTTGCCCAGCAACAGCCCCAAAATATCACTGCTCTAGAGGAGATCTGCATGGAGGAATGGGCCAAAATACCAGCAACAGTGTGTGAAAACCTTGTGAAGACTTACAGAAAACGTTTGACCTCTGTCATTGCCAACAAAGGGTATATAACAAAGTATTGAAATAAACTTTTGTTATTGACCAAATACTTATTTTCCACCATAATTTGCAAATAAATTCATTAAAAATCCTACAATGTGTTTAAAATTTAAAAAAACTTTTGTCTGTCATAGTTGAAGTGTACCTATGATGAAAATTACAGGCCTCTCTCATCTTTTTAAGTGGGAGAACTTGCACAATTGGTGGCTGACTAAATAATTTTTTGCCCCACTAGCGTCACGTTCGTTTTGTTATTTTGTTTAGTGTTCTTCGTTTATTAAAGAAGAATGTATTCATATCACGCTGTGCCTTGGTCTCATTAATACGACGAACGTGACAATTGGAACATTTTGAACGAATGACTGGGTCGCGTCCATAGATACAGAACAAAAAGAGTGAAACGACCAGGTCGTGTCTCTGGCAACCAAACCGATAGAACGAATGACCAGCCGGCTTGGGTAGCAACCCAAGGGACTTGATGAATAAATTCATCAAAATAACGTTTTGAATGAAAATATGTCAATCATTTATTTGAATATGTTGGTAACCCATTCTATAAATGTGATAATGCCCTCGAAGTTGGTGTTTGGAGGCCCTTGACAAACAATATATCCTCCAAACACTGGCTTCTCGGGCATTATCACTTAATTATTCTACTGTGACAGTTCTGTTGATATGGAAACTAGGTAGCTAGTGACACACACTCGACCAGTGACAGCATCTCAAGCCATGCATGTTTCAGTACAGTGTAGATTAGGCTCAGCCAACGGATGGGGTGGGGGTGGGGGGTTGCGAACTTGACAAAGCCACAACGTCTTGTAGGCAATGGGTTCAGAACAACAACGATAAAACTTTATACAAAATTACATCATCACCCAAAAGGACACTTGGCGAGTGGGAGGACAAGGGGGAATGTGCTGGGCACAGGCTGACTACTATCTGTGCAAGTGCCTGGTGTAAAGTCATCATGGTGTTTACTCCCAGCTACCCATTTTAACCTCAGACCCTAGAGAACACGCAGAGACAGGGGTGATGAACACTGAGAGTGGAGAACGTGGAGAACAGTCTGGTTTTAAGATCCCACGGTGCTTCCCCGTTTTTCTCCCCTCTTCTCACCTCTGGCCACCTCATATCAATCAGCAGTCAGCGCAGAGGGTGAAAAACAGAGATCAGTAAGTGAGCTGCAATCTCTGAGGAGAAAAACAACAGTCTGGACTGGCTGAGAGGCCTAGCTCCACATCTCTACAAACTTAACAACACTATCTCCTCCTCTCTGCTCTTTAAAGACTCCTCACAACAGCAGAGTCAGGCACCCTTCAAGGGTGCTTTTTGAGAGATTCAGCAGATTGAAAGATTCCTCACTGCCATAAAAGAAGTGCCATACTGTAATGCACAGAGAGCAGTAGATCTTCTTCACCCGCTGTTTTGACATGGTGTTCCAAACAGCTGAAGATGAAAGGGTGTCGGGAAAATGGTCTATATTTCTGAGGGCCCAACATACACATAACAGAACTGCATGGACAGTAAAGGTTCCATATGCACCCTTAGGACATTTAATTACCTCCAGCTGGGCAACAGGCTTGTGTCTGTGCCAGAGTTAGTGAAAAGCAGGTGACCTGTTCAGAACAGTAGAGAGAGGAGCTTCACTAACTGAATTTAGGGAGTTCAGTCAGATGACGTAGTTTTGGACATGTGTTCTCTTTGCGACAGTGAATATTTCATTAGTTCGTTGAGGGTGAGTGCAGTGTTGAGTGCGAGTGTGTACATACAGCGGAGGCTCCTCCTGGGCTGTGTGTTCCAGGGTCAGGGACAGCAGGCAGGCAGGCCAGAGCAGAGCAGTGACTGACTGAACACTGCTGCTGAGGACTGACCTTCACCAGGGCTCTTTCAACACAGCACAGCCACCAGCTGCTCTTCCGCTCTCTTCTCCACACTCCTTTATTTCTCTCGTTCCCTCACTATATCATTCTATCTTTCTGTCTCCATCTCTCCTTTCCCCTCTGTCAAACTCTTTACAATTGTCTTTCTCTCTGTCTCTCTCTTGCTATCTCAATATATCCATCTTTCTCTCTCGCTATCTCTCTCTGCATCCAGTGACCCCCTACTTCCCTGCCCATAGCTGAGGTGTGTCCCAGTTGGAGACTCTGAGAGCTAAGGGGTTAGAATTTCAGACTTCAGCCCTCCCATGCACCCCAGCGCACATGTGCTGTCACTCAATCGCCTCTGCACTCACTGCCCAGAGAGAGGGAGAGAGACACACAGGGGGTTTGGATTTGAGACATTTGGTTCCATTTTCCAGTACCGTGAGAAACCCTGAGCTTCTCTTAAAACTGGTTTGAGAAAGAGGTGCCACTGTGGTCATTGGGTACAGTACGTGTTGGGGTTCATTGAGAAGATCGCATGCTGGCACAGGAGATGACATCAAGGGGGTTGGCAGTGCTGTGTGTGCTGGTGGCTGGCCTTGGTCAGGTAGGAAATATCATACTGTTCTAGTGTTACTCTACATACTTTATGGCCTACACTTTTGTAAATCACACAGAATTGGAGCCATTTCAATTTCAGGCTATAATATATATGCCATTTAGCAGACACTTTCATCCAAAGCAACTTGTATCCGTGCATACATTTTACGTATGGCTGGTCCTGGGAATTGAACCCACTACCCTGGCGTTACAAGCACCATGCTCTACCAACTGAGCTACAAAGGTATACATTTGACATTTTCTCACAGTCTGCTTGTCAGACTTGAACTTGGATGTATATGTGTTATTTAAAGCTGTTTAAACATGATTTAAGTTTAAGTAGTTTTAGCTGTGTTTGTCCTGTATTTCCACAGTGCAGGAGTTAGGGCTGTGTTGGGACACATTTTGAACAGTTTATTTAGTAAATCTATACTTTATGTTTTAATTTGAATGAAATGCTTTGCTTAACATAAATCAAATCAAATCAAATGTATTTATATCGCCCTTTGTACATCAGCTGATATCTCAAAGTGCTGTACAGAAACCCAGCCTAAAATCCCAAACAGCAAGCAATGCAGGTGTAGAAGCACGGTGGCTAGGAAAAACTCCCTAGAAAGGACATAACATCACATAAACAGATGTTCATCAATAGAAATGCGAAACATCATGTGAAGAGGTGAACGTGTATATTGGCTAATCTAAACATTTCAGAACCGTTGTAGATCAGATGATGAATACTCTTGTAAATGACTAATCTAAACATTTCAGAACCTTTGCAGATCAGATGATGACTCTTGTAAATGACCAATCTAAACATTTCAGAACCTTTGCAGATCAGATGATGACTCTTGTAAATGACCAATCTAAACATTTCAGAACTGTTGCAAATCAGATGATGAATACTCTTGTAAATGACTAATCTAAACATTTCAGAACCGTTGCAGATCAGATGATGAATACTCTTGTAAATGACTAATCTAAACATTTCAGAACCGTTGTAGATCAGATGATGAATACTCTTGTAAATGACTAATCTAAACATTTCAGAACCGTTGCAGATCAGATGATGAATACTCTCGTAAATGACCAATCTAAACATTTCAGAACCGACCAATCTAAACATTTACGTTAGATCAGATGATGAATACTCTTGTAAATTACCAATCTAAACATTTCAGATGATCAGATGATGACTCTTGATGATGATGAATACTCTTGTAAATGACCAATCTAAACATTTCAGAACCGTTGCAGATCAGATGATGAATACTCTCGTAAATGACCAATCTAAACATTTCAGAACCGTTACAGATCAGATGATGACTCTTGTAAATGACCAATCTAAACATTTCAGAACCGTTGTAGATCAGATGATGAATACTCTTGTAAATTACCAATCTAAACATTTCAGAACCGTTACAGATCAGATGATGACTCTTGTAAATGACCAATCTAAACATTTCAGAACCGTTGTAGATCAGATGATGAATACTTTTGTGAATGACCAATCTAAACATTTCAGAACCGTTGTAGATCAGATGATGAATACTTTTGTGAATGACCAATCTAAACATTTCAGAACCGTTGCAGATCAGATGATGAATATGACCAATCTAAACATTTCAGAACCGTTGCAGATCAGATGATGATGATGAATCTAAACATTTCAGAACCGTTGCAGATCAGATGATGACTCCGTTGTAATCTAAACATTTCAGAACCGTTGCAGATCAGATGATGAATACTTTTGTGAATGACCAATCTAAACATTTCAGAACCGTTGCAGATCAGATGATGAATACTCTTGTAAATGACCAATCTAAACATTTCAGAACCGTTGCAGATCAGATGATGAATACTCTTGTAAATTACCAATCTAAACATTTCAGAACCGTTGCAGATCAGATGATGAATACTCTTGTAAATGACCAACGAATGCTGATGTTTTATACGCCAGGCAGAAATCGGGGATCGACTGTTTGCAGGCTTGTCATCAACACCATTTTAAGACGCATAATGGATGACATTATAAACAGACATTTTATTAACATAACTTCAAAACTCATTCAGTCAGGGCTGTTTATACATGTCATGGAACCCAAATCAAATCAAATAAAATTTTATTTGTCACATACACATGGTTAGCAGATGTTAATGCGAGTGTCGCGAAATGCTTGTGCTTCTAGTTCCGACAATGCAGTAATAACCAACAAGTAATCTAGCTAACAATTCCAAAACTACTGTCTTATACACAGTGTAAGGGGATAAAGAATATGTACATAAGGATATATGAATGAGTGATGGTACAGGGCAGCATACAGTAGATGGTATCGAGTACAGTATATACATATGAGATGAGTATGTAGACAAAGTAAACAAAGTGGCATAGTTAAAGTGGCTAGTGATACATGTATTACATAAGGATGCAGTCGATGATATAGAGTACAGTATATACGTATGCATATGAGATGAATAATGTAGGGTAAGTAACATTATATAAGGTAGCATTGTTTAAAGTGGCTAGTGATATATTTACATAATTTCCCATCAATTCCCATTATTAAAGTGGCTGGAGTTGGGTTGGAGACCTAGAGACCTAGACAATTATTGTCCCTCAGTAACCTCTTCTGTTGAATGGCCTGAAATGATTATGGATGTTGCAGTTTTGCAGCTAAATGAATTTCCAAAAGTATGGATAGAAAGACTTCAAACAATTTTTCAAGCAATGACTTTGAATTTATGATGGCAAAGTGTGTAGCCTACTATACAATACGTTTTTATGCTGACAACGTTCTGAAATGGGCAACTATCTGAGTCACATTCTCTTAATTAGTGTGTCTAATTTGAGAACCACATGGTAAACGACATCAGCTGTAGAAGATGTTTGTAATAGATCATTGAAACAGCCAGTTAGTCACAGTTTGCCGCCGGCCCCGCGGCCATGTGTCTTACTGTGAGTTAGAGGAACAGGTACAGTTGAAGTCAGAAGTTTACATACACTTAGGTTGTAGTCATTAAAACACGTTTTTCAACCTTCCACAAATTTCTTGTTAACAAACTATAGTTTTGTCAAGTTGGTTAGGATATCTACTTTGTGCATGACACAAGTCATTTTTCCAACAATTGTTTACAGACAGATTATTTCACTTATTATTCACTGTATCACAATTCCAGTGGATCAGAAGTTTACATACACTAAGTTGACTGTGCCTTTAAACAGCTTAGAAAAATGTCATGGCTTTAGTAGCTTCTGATAGGCTAATTGACATCATTTGAGTCAATTGGAGGTGTACCTGTGGATGTGTTCCAAGGCCTACCTTCAAACCCAGTGCCTCTTTGCTTGACATATTAGGAGAATCAAAAGAAAACAGCCAAGACCTCAGAATTTTTTTTTGTAAACCTCCACAAGTCTGGTTCATCCTTGGGAGCAATTTCCAAATGCCTGAAGGTACCACGTTCATCTGTACAAACAATAGTATGCAAGTATAAACACTATGGGACCATGCAGCCGTCATACCGCTCAGGAAGGAGAAGCCTTCTGTCTCCTAGAGCTGAACGTACTTTTGTGCGAAAAGTGCAACTCAATCCCAGAACAACAGCAAAGGACCTTGTGAAGATGCTGGAGGAAGCAGGTATAAAAGTATCTATATCCACAGTAAAACGAGTCCTATGTCGACATAACCTGAAAGACCGCTCAGCAAGGAAGAAGCCACTACTCCAAAACCGCCATAAAAATACAGACTACGGTTTGCTACTGCACAAAGGGACAAAGATCATACTTTTTGGAGAAATGTCCTCTGGTCTGATGAAACAAAAATAGAACTGTTTGGCCATAATGACCATCGTTATGTTTAGAGGAAAAGGGGGGAGGCTTGCAAGCCGAAGAACACCATCCCAACCATGAAGCACGGGGGTGGCAGCATCATGTTGTGGGGGTGCTTTGCTGCAGGAGGGACTGGTGCACTTCACAAAATAGATGGCATCGTGAGGCAGAAAAACGATGTGGATATATTGAAGCAACATCTGAAGCTTGGTCGCAAATGGGTCTTCCAAATGGAAAATGACCCCAAGCATTCTTCCAAAGTTGTGGTAAAATGGCTTAAGGACAACAAAGTCAAGGTATTGGAGTGGCCATCATGCAGCCCTGACCTCAAGCCCATAGAAAATATGTTGGCAGAACTGAAAAAGCGTGGGCGAGCAAGGAGGCCTACAAATCTGACTCAGTTACACCAGCCCTGTCAGGAGGAATGGGCCAAAATTCACCCAACTTATTGTGGGAAGCTTGTGGAAGGCTATTCGAAACATTTGACCCAAGTTAAACAGTTTAAAGGCAATGCTACCAAATACTAATTGAGTGTATGTGAACTTCTGACCCACTGGGAATGTGATGAAAGAAATAAAAGCTGAAATAAATCATTCTCTCTACTTTTATTCTGATATTTACCATTAATAAAATAAAGTGGTGGTCCTAACTGACCTAAGACAGGACATTGTTACAAGGATTAAATGTCAGGAATTGTGAGAAACTGAGTTTAAATGTAGTTGGCTAAGGTGTATGTAAACATCCGACTTCAACTGTATGTGATGACGCAACCCATGTGGCTTAGCTTGCATCACAAAATGTGTCATCTGAAAGCAATACACTTTAAGTACAAACACATACCAAAGAACACGAATACCAGGACCACCAACAATAGACTATAGACCAATGCCCACTCTACACTTCAAGGCCCGTACATTCACATGCATGATTTGGATTATCCATAGATTTCCAGTAATCTATTTGTGAACGGACCGATATGAAAGACCTAAAACCACAGAACAAGATCCTTCAAACCTGTGATCCTAGTTACGCTGGTTACATACAGTATATCAGATAACTATTTTAGCTCTGTGTGTAAGTTTAACCTATGTGAGTTTGATGTGTTACAAGTGAGTGTAAAGTGGCTGGTGAGGTTTCACGAACACCTACTACATAAGGTATACCCCTATGGGTGTGTTGCTTTTGAGAATATCCCTGGGAAAGAAAGAGGGTTGTAATGAACTGGCCTGCCTACAGAGCGTGGGCTCTGTACATAGAGGCGGTCATGTTGGGCAGCAGCTGTTCCCAGATGCATACTTGATGCCATTTGTCCCGCTCAGTAATCCCCGTGCGGAAAGAGGAGTCGGCCACTCCCTAAACCATGAAATCAGGGACAAATCCGTCCATAAAGCAGCAGCCGGTGCTGAGTTCATGCTCATTGGAAGAAATCACTCAGTACAGATGCTCAGTGTCTGAATCACAGGCCTGTTCTGTCTGTGTGGATGCTTTCTGTTTTACACAGACTTGGGTTTCAGGAACAGGAAGGGCCTCAACTACAGGAGCAGACACAACATTAAAACCACTCTGCCTGTGCACTGTTACCAGAGATTATCTTTCCAAATGACTCTTTCCCAATTATATTTCCTTGATTGCTGGCATCCACTCTCCTCACCTTTTTCTGAAAGATCTGAGTGGAGGGGCCTTGGATCTTCTCCTCCAATGTGAAGTGAGGAGAAAGGACATGAAGATGAAGGAAAGACGAATTGGGAAAGAGCCACTGTTGTAACGGGCTTTGGTTGTTACCTCCATTTTCACCAGCTGAGTTATTGACCAATTAGTGACCCTTCAAAGGATAGGGTCTCTCCATGTTGTTAGAAAACAGGTTCCATTTAGTCTTTGTGTTCATGTTCCATTCACAACACATGTGACAAACATTACATGGAAAGGAACAGGAAAATACATTTTTGAAATGGGACACTTGTTATCCCATCTCATTCAGAGCACCTTATGCTTTGCATCAAAGGATGTTTTCTCTCTGACACAAAAGGTAATGTATTTTCTTTTGAATGAGATAAGGGAATAGCAGTGGCAGACAAGGCTGACGGAACAAAAACAGTAGTGTTAATGGGACAGTAATGGTCTCTCCTTGGACTTCTATCGTGACCCTCTGAAAGAGGACTGATCCTGGAGTGAATAAGGGGTAGAGGTGGGGGTGGTAGTAGGGGTGGTGCTGTTGGTGGTAGGGGTGGGTGGTGGTGGTGGTGGTAGGGTTGGCGTTGGTATTAGGGGTGGTGGTGGTATTGGTGGTAGGGGTGGTGGTGGTAGGGGTGGTGGTGGTAGGGGTGGTGGTAAGGGTGGTAGTGGTAGGGATGGTGGTGGTAGGGGTGGTGGTGGTGGTGGTGATGGTAGTAAGGGTGGCGGTGGTGGTGGTAAGGGTGGTAGTAGTAAGGGTGGTGGTGGGAAGGGTGGTAGTAGAGGTGGTGGTGGGGGTGGTGGTGGTAAGGGTGGTAGTAGTGGTGGTGGTAGGGGTGGTGTGGTGGTGGTAAGGGTGGTGGTAGGGGTGGTGGTAAGGGTGGTGGTAAGGGTGGGGAGACTCCTGAGCCTGAGCTCGGAGAGAGAAAGAAAGGTGATATGATGAGATGAGGAAGTGGTTTCGGGTCCTGGTACAACCTCCCTCAGGCTTTAATACAATTCCATGCCAAATTAGCAAACGCTGTTTTCACTCCCACACTCTGAGAGTGGAGTCCTAAGTAACTCTCATTGTCCCCATTAGGTCAGCAGTCATGAAGCTCAGACACCTCTCTTGTTAAACCCTGGCTAGCACCCCCAAATAATAGAAGGCCCAAGCAGCCATAGCTGGGGGGGTGGGAAGCGAGGTAGATAGCTGTTCATTAAAAGACTTTGGAACTGCTCATTTAGAGCCTTTGGAACAGTGATGGAGGGGGACCATGGGGGGAACAGGGACACCTGTCTGACCCTCCACCCCATGGCCAGAGGGATTGTCAGGCATGCTGCCTGCATTATTTCCCTCTCCCCTCCTGCTCATGCTGTGGCACTCTGGCTGGCTCACATAGATAGACAGTACCTCCACTCAGCTTGCACATGGCTGACTTAGGGGTCTATTTTATATTCTATTTTAGAGAGGCACATCTCTAAAGCTATGACTTATTATTAATTGTAAAAGCCTTACGTTTCTGTCTAGATATGTAACAGTGAATATGTGTATCTTGCACTGACTATGATCTGCTGAGGTAAATGGAGTGAATTAAGCAAGTTTTTTTTATCACATCACAGCTACCACTGTAAAACTAAAATACACATTTCAAACCGAGCTACTCCTCTCATGACATACATCATACAGTTGGTGCAAGCTTGTAATAGCTCTGAAGATATAAGCTCTCACTCTATGGAAGGGCATCAGTCATGCTCCCCCTCCATGTCCCACCCATGGTGGGTGGATGGGTGGGTGTGAGAGAGAGACTGAGCACCCTTGACTCAACAGCATGAATTTGAATAATTTAATCCTTGGATACTATAGTAGACAGCAGCATAATGTTCTATTTGCCAAGCTTCAGTAAATAACTGTCCACTCCATGGGACATTTCATTCACAAAATGATTGGCACACTTTCAAAGCTATTTTTAGACACAACTGTTTGAGAGAGTTGCCAGGGGTCCTTGCTGCTGGCACTATCCATGAAAGTGTGACAGTCTTGCTTCAGCTCCTCAGTGTGGGGTCAGTCTGAGCAGTATTTTTGTCACAGCAGCCAACTTTTACGTCGAAATGTTGCCCCAAACCTTTTGACTGTAAACGTTATCTAACACTGCGAACAAGATCCTGGATGCTTTGATTTTGAAATACAATTTATTTAGGTACTGCGCATAGTTAGTATATCAAGCTTTGTGTTCAATGTTTATGTGTATAATACATATATATATATTTATATATATGTATATGGGTATGTGTATGTATGTACTGTATATACACAACCGTTCAAAGGTTTAGGGTCACTTAGATATTTCCTTGTTGTTGAAAGAAAAACTTTTTTTTTTGTCCATTAAAATAAAATAAAATTGATCAGAAATACAGTGTAGACATTGTTCATGTTGTAAATTACTGTTGTAGCTGGAAACGGCTGATTTTTAATGGAATATTTACATAGGTGTACAGAGGCCCATTATCAGCAACCATCACTAGAAGGCCAGCACCCCGGAGCCTCTTCACTGTTGATGTTGAGACTGGTGTTTTGCAGGTACTATTTAATGAAGCTGCCAGTTTAGGACTTGTGAGGCGTCTGTTTCTCAAACTAAACACTCTAATGTACTTGTCCTCTTGCTCAGTTGTGCACCGGGGCCTCCTACTTCTCTTTCTATTCTGGTAAAAGCCCGTTTGCGCTGTTCTGTGAAAGGATTAGTACACAGCGTTACATGAGATCTTCGGTTTCTTGGCAATGTCTCGCATGGAATAGACTTAATTTCTGAGAACAAGAATAGACTGACGAGTTTCAGAAGAAAGTTATTTGTTTCTAGCCATTTTGATCCTGTAATCGAACCCACAAATGCTGATGCTCCAGATACTCAACTAGTCTAAAGGCCAGTTTTATTGCTTCTTTAATCAGAACACCAGTTTTTAGCTGTGCTAACGTAATTGCAAAAGGGTTTTCGAATTATCAATAAGCCTTTTAAAATGATAAACTTTGGATTAGCTAACACAACGTGCCATTGGAACACAGGAGTGATGGTTGCTGATAATGGGCCTCTGTAAGCCGTTTAAAGCTACAGCAGTTTAAAGCTACAATACTAATTTACAACATCGACACTGTATTTCTGATCAATTCTATGTTATTTTAATGGACAAATAATCTGCTTGTCTTTCAAAAACAAGGACATTTCTAAGTGACCCCAAACTTTTGAACGGTAGTGTATATCGATATATAAAGTTGAAGTAAGAAGTTTACATACACTTAGGTTGGAGTCATTAAAACCTGTTTTTTCAACCCTCCACAAATTTCTTGTTAACAAACTATAGTTTTGGCAAGTCGGTTAGGACATCTACTTTGTGCACGACACAAGTAATTTTTCCAACAATTGTTTAGACAGATTATTTCACTTATAACTCACTGTATCACAATTCCAGTGGGTCAGAAGTTTACACTAAGTTGACTGTGCTTTAAACAGCTTGTAAAATTCTAGAAAATGATGTCATGGTTTTAGAAGCTTCTGATAGGCTAATTGACATCATTTGAGTGAATTGGAGGTGGACCTGTGGATGTATTTCAAGGCCTACCTTCAAACTCAGTGCCTCTTTGCTTGACATCATGGGAAAATCAGCCAAGACCTCCACAAGTCTGGTTCATCCTTGGGAGCAATTTCCAAAGGCCTGAAGGTACCACGTTCATCTGTACAAACAGTAGCATGCAAGTATAAACAAGTATAAACACCCTGGGACCACGTAGCCGTCATACCGCTCAGGAAGGAGACGCGCTCTGTCTCCTAGAGATGAACATACTTTGGTGTGAAAAGTGCAAATCAATACCAGAACAACAGCAAAGGACCTTGTGAAGATGGTGGAGGAAACCAGTATAAAAGTATCTATATCCAGAGTAAAACGAGTCCTATATCGACATAACCTGAAAGGCCGCTCAGCAAGGAAGAAGCCACTGCTCCAAAAGCCTCCATAACAAAGACAGACTATGATTTGCTACTGCACAAGGGGACACGTATCATACTTTTTTGGAGAAATGTCCTCTGGTCTGATGAAACAAAAATAGAACTGTTTGGCCATAATGACCATCGTTATGTTTAGAGGAAAAAGGGGGAGGCTTGCAAGCCGAAGAACACCATCCCAACCGTGAGGCACGGGGGTGGCAGCATCATGTTGTGGGGGTGCTTTGCTGCAGGAGGGACTGGTGCACTTCACAAAATAGATGCATCATGATTGAAGCAACATCTCAAGACATCAGTCAGGAAGTTAAAGCTTGGTCGCAAATGGGTCTTCCAAATGGACAATGACCCCAAGCATTCTTCCAAAGTTGTGGCAAAATGGCTTGATAAGGACAACAAAGTCAAGGTATTGGAGTGGCCATCACAAAGCTCTGACCTCAATCCCAGAAGATTTGTGGGCAGAACTGAAAAAGTGTGTGTGAGCAAGGAGGCCTACAAATCTGACTCAGTTACACCAGCTCTGTCAGGAGGAATGGGCCAAAATTCATAAACTATTTAAAGGCAATCCTACCAAATTCTAATTGAGTGTATGTAAACTTCTGACCCACTGGGAATGTGATGAAAGAAATAAAAGTTGAAATAAATCATTCTCTCTACTATTATTCTGACATTTCCCATTCTTAAAATAAAGTGGTGATCCTAACTGACCTAAGACAGGGCTTTATTACTAGGATTAAATGTCAGGAATCTGAGTTTAAATGTATTTAGGTGTATGTAAACATCCAACTTAAACTGTATATTTACCTGAAAAATATATGGGGGATTGGAAATGATGCAAACAATTACATTGATGGAAGCAAGTTTCTATCTGCAATCTTAAAGCTGATCCTTCCCTTAAAAAAAGATAACAAATATAATTAAAAAATATAAAATGTTGGTGTTGACCTTAATATCAGCAACACATCTGTTCTGATACTTTTAACTTCCCCAATAAGTTTTCCAGCTTATTCTCTCCTCTCCTCTTGGCTGTATCAGTAACCAGGCTGCAAATAAACACAAATAAACAAATGAAAGGTTGTGTATAAAGTATGATGTGGTCTGGTTTGGTACCGTGAGACACTTTATGTCAACAGCAGACTCATAGAAAAAGATTCCTACCCTACATACCTACTTCAGAGCGCAGTCCTACCGACATACTTCAGTGCACAGTTCTACCTACCTTAGTCCTACTTACCTACTTCAGAGTGCAGTCCTACCTACTTCAGAGTGCAGTCTACCTACCTACTTCAGAGCGGAGTCCTACCTACTTCAGAGCGCAGTCCTACCTACCCCTACCTACCTACCTACCTACCTACCTACCTACCTACCTACCTACCTACCTACCTACCTACCTACCTACCTACCTACCTACCTCAGAGCTCAGTTCTACTTACTTCAGAGCACAGTCCTACTTACCTACTTCAAAGAGCAGTCCTACCTACCTACTTCAGAGAGCAGTCCCACCTACTTCAGAGCGCAGTCATACCTACTTCAGAGCGCAGTACTACTTACCTACCTCAGAGAGTAGTTCTACCTACCTACTTCAGAACACAGTCCTACCTACCTCAGAGAGCAGTCCTACCTACCTACCTACCTCAGAGAGCAGTCCTACCTACCTACCTCAGAGCGCAGTCCTACCTACTTCAGAGCGCAGTACTACTTACCTACCTCAGAGAGCAGTTCTACCTACCTACTTCAGAACACAGTCCTATCTCAGAGAGCAGTCCTACCTACCTACCTACCTACCTACCTACCTACCTACCTACCTACCTACCTACCTACCTACCTACCTACCTACCTACCTCAGAGAGCAGTCCTACCTACCTACCTCAGAGCGCAGTCCTACCTACTTCAGAGCGCAGTCCTACCTACCTACCTCAGAGAGCAGTCCTACCTACCTACTTCAGAGAGCAGTACTACCTACTTCAGAGCGCAGTCTACCTACCTACTTCAGAGCGCAGTCCTACCTACTTCAGAGCGCAGTCCTACCTACCTACCTACCTACCTACCTACCTACCTACCTACCTACCTACCTCAGAGAGCAGTCCTACCTACCTACCTCAGAGCGCAGTCCTACCTACTTCAGAGCGCAGTCCTACCTACCTACCTACTTCAGAGTGCAGTACTACCTACTTCAGAGCGCAGTCTACCTACCTACTTCAGAGCGCAGTCCTACCTACTTCAGAGCGCAGTCCTACCTACCTACCTACCTACCTACCTACCTACCTGCCTGCCTACCTACCTACCTACCTACCTACCTACCTACCTCAGAGCTCAGTTCTACTTACTTCAGAGCACAGTCCTACTTACCTACTTCAAAGAGCAGTCCTACCTACCTACTTCAGAGAGCAGTCCCACCTACTTCAGAGCGCAGTACTACTTACCTACCTCAGAGAGTAGTTCTACCTACCTACTTCAGAACACAGTCCTACCTACCTCAGAGAGCAGTCCTACCTACCTACCTACCTCAGAGAGCAGTCCTACCTACCTACCTCAGAGCGCAGTCCTACCTACCTCAGAGAGCAGTTCTACCTACCTACTTCAGAACACAGTCCTACCTCAGAGAGCAGTCCTACCTACCTACCTACCTACCTACCTACCTACCTCAGAGAGCAGTCCTACCTACCTACCTCAGAGCGCAGTCCTACCTACTTCAGAGCGCAGTCCTACCTACCTACCTCAGAGAGCAGTCCTACCTACCTACTTCAGAGAGCAGTACTACCTACTTCAGAGCGCAGTCTACCTACCTACTTCAGAGCGCAGTCCTACCTACTTCAGAGCGCAGTCCTACCTACCTACCTACCTACCTACCTACCTACCTCAGAGAGCAGTCCTACCTACCTACCTCAGAGCGCAGTCCTACCTACTTCAGAGCGCAGTCCTACCTACCTACCTACCTACCTACCTCAGAGAGCAGTCCTACCTACCTACTTCAGAGAGCAGTACTACCTACTTCAGAGCGCAGTCTACCTACCTACTTCAGAGCGCAGTCCTACCTACTTCAGAGCGCAGTCCTACCTACCTACCTACCTACCTACCTACCTACCTACCTACCTCAGAGAGCAGTCCTACCTACCTACCTCAGAGCTCAGTTCTACCTACTTCAGAGCGCAGTCCTACCTATCTACTTCAGAGAGCAGTCCTACCTACTTCAGAGCACAGTCCTACCTACTTCAGAGCGCAGTACTACTTACCTACCTCAGAGAGCAGTCCTACCTACTTCAGAGCGCAGTCCTACCTACTTCAGAGCGCAGTACTACTTACCTACCTCAGAGAGCAGTTCTACCTACTTCAGAGCGCAGTCCTACCTATCTACTTCAGAGAGCAGTCCTACCTACTTCAGAGCGCAGTCCTACCTACTTCAGAGCGCAGTACTACTTACCTACCTCAGAGAGCAGTTCTACCTACCTACTTCAGAACGCAGTCCTACCTACCTCAGAGAGCAGTCCTCCCTACCTACCTACCTCAGAGAGCAGTCCTACCTACCTACCTCAGAGCGCAGTCCTACCTACTTCAGAGCGCAGTCCTACCTATCTACCTACCTCAGAGAGCAGTCCTACTTACCTACTTCAGAGGGCAGTCCTACCTACTTCAGAGCGCAGTCCTACTTACCTACTTCAGAGCGCAGTCCTACTTACCTACTTCAGAGCGCAGTCCTACCTACTTCAGAGAGCAGTCCTACCTACCTACCTCAGAGTGCAGTACTTCTCACTGCGTTAACCTGGGTGTTGACCCCCAAGAGACACCAGGCAACTGCTGGCCACAGGGTGAGAGGCCAAGGTGTAAAAGTATCTGGGAAAAAGTCCCCAAAACAGTTCATATCAGTGAGAAGAAAGAGGAGGCCTGCTGTCCTTCACCATAGCTGTCAGAGGTGACTGGTGCTAATTGGTAAGATGACTCCTAGATGTAGCCCAGTCACTGCTGAACTGGAAAAGAGATTAAGACATTACAGAGCCTTCCTGGGTTTATTTGCCACCCAGATGGAGTTGAGACCACATGAGATCAACACAATGATGTTAACTGGGTCTGTCTTCCGATCCTCTTCTGAATGTAGCAGGCTCTTTCCAAATTAGACCTCGAGCCTCATTCAACAACCCGATCTCACAAACCTAAACAGGAGCACAGTGGTCAGTTCTGGTTCACAAGGCTAGACAGCAACATCTATTTCTCTAATTCTGATAGCATATGCTTTTTTGTTGTTGAGTAGAGATGTTGAATCAGGAATTCAACAGGAATGTTGTTTCAGTGTTAACCGCGCCATCCAGTTACAGATTTTGATTGAACAGGGCCTTTGGCCTCTGACTGGCAGGAGCTTGATCTCTGATCTGTGATCAGAGCGGTAGTGGAATGTGAGAAGGCTTTGCTGTCTAGCTTGGTATGTGAGTGTAAACATCTCTGTATGAGAGTAGGGAGGACTACACCAGTGGCTTAGGGTCGGGGTCAGGAATATAGAGCACTCTAAGATTAGTCTGCTCCTAACTCAGCCTGCACATGGCACTCATAGTTGACATTCTCCTCAGACTGTACATTACAGCAGCGTGACAAAGTGCCAGTGTGCCATATCTCCAGGCCTAAGGGACAGGGAAGGGCCACCATGTCCGAAATACATAATAGTGATTCAATCTAATAATGTATTTCTCATATCAGTGTCTTTATGTATGGAAAGAGCTATGTGAGGAATGGGCGATGGTCAATGTTCCATATTCTGTTTAGTTGTAATTAGCATGTTATTACTCTGTAATTACAAGTTGTTACTAAAGACTTCATGATTGATGATGAAAAGCTGAATTGAGAACAAAAGGTGTTATCTTTTCTTTATCTTTTTAGCACGCAAATGTGTATATAGACAAGACTTATCTGCCAAAATCTGTGATCATCTTGTTGCCACTAAATGCTGAGCTTTTTCTCTTAAGGAATGTGTGTTTGCGTGTGTGTGAGGAATTCTGTCATCAGAGCGGATTTGTAAAGTGCCCCCCAACCCCTAGTCAGGTGCAAAGTTGAACATAAAGGGGAGTCTGTAAAAGTGAGTAAGAGAGAGGGTGGGAAAGCACAGGAGCTAAATCCACAGGTGACAGCTGGTGTGCGTGTCTGAGTGTTTCTGAGTGTTTAAGATAAACGCAGAGCGTGCGTGATAGAGAATGAGAATGAACATGAGAGTAATCGTTTTCACCAGACATTATGGAACTGGTGTCATCCAAAAAGTTAGACTTTTGACTCTTCGGACCATCGAACATCTGAGTCATACAGCAAGACGATGATCCAAAACACAAAAATAAAGTCGACATGAAAATGGCTAAAAAGCAACAAATTTTACGTTTTGGAATGGCCTAGTCGAAGTCCAGACCTAATCCCAATAGAGGTGTTGTGGCAGGACTTGAAACAAGCAGTTCATGCTTGAAAACCCTGTCGCTGAGTTAAAGCAGTTCTGCATGGAAAAGTGGGCCAAAGTCCTCCACAGCGGCGTGAGAGACTGATCATCAACTACAGGAAGCTTTTTGTTGCAGGCATTGTAGCTAAAGGTGGCACAACCAGTTATTGAGTGTAAGGGGGCAATGACTTTTTCACACAGAGGAATTGGGTGTTGCAAAGCTGTTAATTAAATAAATCAAATAAGTATCATATAATAGAGGTTATTTGTAAACTCAGGTCCCTTTTATCTAATATTACATTTTGGTGCAAGATCTGTTAACATTCAGCATAAAAAATATGCAAAAGTAGAGAAAATCAGAAAGAGGATAAATACTTTTTCACGGCATTGTATGCATACTGTATTCCCAGTCATGTGAACTCCATAGACTAGAGCCTAATGGATTTATTTCAATTGACTGATTTCCTTATATGAACTGTAACTCAGTAACATCTTTGAAATTGTTGCATGTTGCGTTTATATTTTGGTTCAGTGTACAATAGATACTGAGTATACAAAATATTAAGAACACCTGCTCTTTCCATGACATAGACTGACCAGGTGAATCCAGGTGAAAGCTATGATCCCATAGTGATGTCCCTTAATAACTTCAGTCCGTGTGGATAAAGGGGAGGAGACAGGTTGTCATTTACAACTGCGACCTGGCCAAGATGAAGCAAAGCAGTGCGACACAAACAACAACACAGAGTTACACATGGAATAAACATACAGTCAATAACACAATAGAGAAAAAGTCTATATACAGTGTGTGCAAATGAGGTAAGATAAGGGAGGTAAGGCAATAAATGGGCCATAGTGGTGAAATTATTACAATTTAGCAGTTAAACACTGGAGTTATATAGATGTGCAGAAGATGAATGTGCAAGTAGAGATACTGGGGTGCAAAGGAGCAAAAATAAATAACAGTATGGGGATGAGGTAGTTGGATGGGCTATTTACAGATGGGCTATGTACAGGTGCAGTGATCTGTGAGCTGCTGACAGCTGGTGCTTAAAGTTAGTGAGGGAGATATGAGTCTCCAGCTTCAGTGATTTTTGCAATTTGTTACAGTCATTGGCAGCAGAGAACTGGAAGGAAAGGAGGCCAAAGGGGGAATTGGTTTTGGGGGTGACCAGTGAAATATACCTGCTGGAGCGCGTTCTATTGTGACCAGTAAGCTGAGATAAGGCGGTGCTTTACCTAGCAAAGACTTATAGATGAACTGGAGCCAGTGGGTTTGGCGACAAGTATGAAGGAAGGGCCAGCCAACGAGAGTGTACAGGTGGCAGTGGTGTGTATTATATGGGGCTTTGATGACAAAATGGATGGCACTGTGATAGACTGCATCCAATTTGCTGAGTAGAGTGTTGGAGGCTGTTTTGTAAATGACATCGCCAAAGTCAAGGATAGGCAGGGTAGTCAGTTTTACGAGGGTATGTTTGGCAGCATGAGTGAAGGATGCTTTGTTGCGAAATAGGAAGCCGATTCGATAATTGAACCCCGTGGCACCCCCATAGAGACTGCCAGAGGTCCGGACAACAGGCCCTCCGATTTGACACACTGAACTCTGTCTGAGAAGTAGTTGGGGAACCAAGCGAGGCAGTCATTTGAGAAACCAAGACTGTTTGAGTCTGCCGCTAAGAATGTGGTGATTGACAGAGTCGAAAGCCTTGGCTAGGTTGATGAATACAGCAGCACAGTACTGTCTTTTATCGATGGCGGTTATGATATCGTTTAGGACCTTGAGCGTGGCTGAGGTGCACCCGTGACCGGCTTGGAAACCAGATTGCATAGCAGAAATGGTACGGTGGGATTCGAAATGGTCGGTGATCTGTTTGTTAACTTGGCTTTTGAAGACCTTAGAAAGGCAGGGTAGGATAGACACAGGTCTGTAGCAGTTTGGGTCTAGAGTGTCTCCCCCTTTGAAGAGGGGGATGACCGCGGCAGCTTTCCAATCTTTGGGGATCTCAGACGATACGAAAGAGAGGTTGAACAGGCTAGTAATAGGGTTTGCAACAATTTCAGCTGATAATTTTAGAAATAGTGGGTCCAGATTGTCTAGCCCTGCTGATTTGTAGGGGTCCAGATTTTGCAGCTCTTTCAGAACATCAGCTATCTGGATTTGGGGGAGGCTTGGGCAGGTTGCTGTGGGGGGTGCAGGGCTGTTGACTAGGGGTGGCCAGGTGGAATGCACTGCCAGCCGTAGAAAAATGCTTATTGAAATGATCAGTTAGTGTGGATTTATCGGTGGTGACAGTGTTTCCTAGCCTCAGTGCAGTGGGCAACTGGGAGGAGGTGCTCTTATTCTCCATGGACTTTACCGTGTCCCAGAACTTTTTGGAGTTTGTGCTGCAGGATGCACATTTCTTCTTCTGAAAGAAGAAGCTAGCCTTTGAAGAAGCTAGCCGTTGCTTTCCTAACTGCCTGTGTATATTGGTTCCTAACTTCCCTGAAAAGTTACATATCGCGGGGGCTATTCTATGCTAATGCCTTACGCCAAAGGATGTTTTTGTGCTGGTCAAGGGCAGTCAGGTCTGAAGTGAACCACGGGCTATATCTGTTCCTGGTTTAATTTTTTTTGAACGGGGCATGCTTTTTTATGATTGTGAGGAAAGCACTTTTAAAGGGAAGACATAGGGAAGACAACAGATTTAAGTGCCTTTGAATGGGGTATGGTAGTACAACCTGGTCTCAGACCATTTCCTATTATTATGTACGTGAATCCGAGATACTCCATTTAGTATGGTATATTACACTTCGTATGGTATTTATTTATTTGTGGATGTCCTTCACCTATTTCGTATGATATGTTATGAATTACAATTCATATTATATGTTACGAATTTGTCAAATGTACATTGTGTTACGAATTTGCTAAACGTATGATATATTACAAATTCTAGCTAGGTGGCCAATGTTAGCTAGCTGGCTAACATTAGATAGGCTAGGGGTTATAGGGTTAAGGATAGGGTTAACCAAACGGGTTTAGGTTTGGGGAAGGGTTAGCTGACATGCTAAGTAGCTGTAAAGTAGCTAAAAAGTAGTACGTAGTAAAAATTTAGCTAATTAACTAAAATGCTTAGGTTTTTCCCACCCATCCACCCCGACCAACCACCCTACTTTCATTTTTGCCTAAAGTAACCATCTGCCAAACGTAGAAAATCATACTAACTAAAGTCTATGAGACCAGGCTGGATAGTAGGTGACAGACGCACCGGTTTGTGTCAAGAACTGCAACACTGCTGGGTTTTTCACACTCAACAGTTTCCCCTGTGTATCAAAAATGGTCCACCACCCAAAGGACATCCAGACAACTTGACACAACTGTGGGAAGCATTGACGTCAACATGGGTCCGCATCCCTGTGGAACACTTTCAACACCTTGTAGAGTTGAGGCTGTTCTGAGGGGGCAACTGAATAGTAGTAAGGTGTTGCTAATGTTTGGTATAGTCAGTGTATATGTCTCCACACACCTAGGCTATTGAAGGATTCAATTCAATGTCGTCATGTCGGCTACTCTGGGGTGGCAGGGTAGCCTAGTGGTTAGAGTGCTGGACTAGTAACCGGAAGGTTGGAAGTTCAAACCCCCGAGCTGACAAGGTACAAATATGTCGTTCTGCCCCTGAACAGGCAGAACGACTGTTCCTAGGCCATCATTGAAAATAAGAATTTGTTCTTAACTGACTTGCCTAATAAAATACAAATAAATGTATTGATCTCAGATTCTGTCTCACTGTAAAAGCAGTGAGGTAAAGTCTCCAGTCATCTAAAATGATGTAGAATTGCATGAAATGCTCTTATAAAAGGCCAACACCCCCCCTGCTGGGCTCACTTTTTGTTCCGGCACCTCCCAATTTACAAATTAAGCACTGGAGATGGTGTGTGAAACTTGAACCCATGCCTCTCCACCCCATCACCCGCCCCAGCCCAGTGGATTCCACATTAGGGACGGGGCAGCGATGATTTAAACGACTTCATTCATTCAGAAATGTATGGCCCTCACTCAGACCATCTAAATGGAAATTGCCATTGAATGAATCGTGAAAAATGGCGCTCTTAAATGAATCCCATTCTGTTGCCCCCAGGTCAGGAGCAGCAGCCAAGCGGGCAGGGAGGACCTTAACCCAGTGGTCCTGTATCCATGGAGACAGAGGAGCAGCGGAGGTCTGAGCAGGGTGAAGAGGGACTGGATCATCCCTCCAATCAGGGTGCTGGAGAACAGTAAGCAAGTCCCTGAAAACCTGGTCCAGGTACTGAATTAATCATGTCATCTCATATATTTACTGATGCTAGGGCCTCTATACATACATTAACTGATGAGAGTGTTGGCTAGGTGACTAAGATGTAACTGTTAGAGTAACGCTGACACTTTATGGTCCAGTGAAATTGATCTTACAAAACATGGTATGTAAGATCAGTCACATGTGATCAAGACAGCCCACTGCTCTCAGTGAACATGGTTATTGTCCAGACAGACAGCCTTTTAAACTGAGCATGAAAGAGCCACGCTGGCCTCTCTGACCTCCAGAACCACTGACCAGTCATGTGCTGTTGCTCTCGCTCTCTGTTCCCATCAGTGACCACATTCACATCTGGTACTCTATGTGCTGTTCTGTTCAGCTCACTCTCCTCTCACCCTTCCAATGAGATTCTCACCCAGCCATCATCCTGTGTTGTTTGTTCTTTTGTTCTTCCAGATCAAATCAGACAAGATTTTCACCGGAGAAGTGATCTACAAGCTGGAAGGACCAGGGGTTGACCAGGACCCTAAGGACCTGTTTGAGATAGATGATAAAACGGGCTGGATCAGGAGCATGATTCCCCTGGACAGAGAGAAAAACAGAAGCTTCACGGTACAACTCACAGGAGAGACATTAGCACCATTGCCTTTGACATGTAAATTACACTATGTCAGCCAGACCCCTTCTTTGGTTTGGGTGACAAGGAATGTCACGTGACATAATATCAACGTTAGTATGTCATTCAATGTTTTTCAACTAAACATCTAACACTGCGATTTTATTACATTGACTCAATGTATTGAGTTGGTTGAGTGAGAAGGGAAGTTGCGCACAAGTCTGTTACTATAGTGGGGTGCTTTCTTCGTAGGCCTACATGAGCAGCTGCATATAGACCCAAATCAATCACAGTCAATAAGCTGAGAATCGTGTAAGAACAGCAAACACTATGAATGAAAAGAGGATGTCGAGAAACATATGAGTAATGTCCTGTTTCTGTTCTCTACAGCTGAAAGCCTTTGCCCTGTCGCCCAGTGGAGAGAGACTGGAGAATCCCTCCACCATTGAGATTGTAGTGCTGGATCAAAATGATAACCGGCCCAACTTCTCCCAGAAAGAGTTTGCTGGATCCGTTTCTGAATTCTCCGTACCAGGTAAACACATGCATCACCTACACACGCTGTGGATGTACATGCAGTCGATACACAAAATGCCAACTGATTGGGTAGTGAACTGAGAGAGTGATTGATGTTGTTTTAGGCACATCTGTGATGTCTGTGACTGCAACTGATGCTGACGACCCAACCACAGACAACGCTATCTTGAGCTACTCCATCATTGGCCAGGAGAGCATCCCGCCTCTCCGCATCAATAAGACCATGTTTGGCATCAACAACGAGACAGGGGCCATTTACACACGAGACGTGGGCCTAGACTGGGAGGTATAAGGGCTCTTCCTTTGTCTTTTCATTGACCCATTATTTAGGTAATGCCCTTTCTGGTTCAACAGAAGCACAATATTTGGTGTTTGAAAGGAAAAACTAATTCATGTCAAATAATATACCGTATGTGCCATAAATGACTGTGAACGTCTGTGCATTCCTTACAGGTGGTTAAAGGTTTTAGGTTGACACTGCAGGTTGCTGACATGTCAGGCATGGGGTTAACCAGTCTTGCCAATGCAGTCATACATGTGACTGACATCAACAACAATCCCCCACGATTCTCCCCAGACCAGGTGAGTTTAACTGTTTAATCTCTCAGAAGCTGTTAGCTCCCTTCCATTAATTTGCTTTAATCAGATGATATAAACGATATGGACACATCATTCAGGCCAGCTTCAAAATATAGACATTCACATTCACATGTGTTTATATAAACTAAGCACAACTACTTTCTGTCTCTGTTTCCTGAATACAGTACACTATGTCAGCTGTGGAGAACAAAGTAGACTTCGTGATTGGCTGGGTCAACGCCACAGACAATGATGAGCCAGGGACAGGAAACTGGGAGACCAAATACACTATCGCCAAGGGCAACCCCTCCAGGAACTTTGCCATTCGCACAGACCCTGTGACCAACGAGGGTATTCTGTCAGTGGTGAAGGTAAGCTATTCTCCATCCGGTAGGAGGACGGGAGGGAATGTGTGGGGGACATTCTGGCTCCATGTTAGAATGACAAAAATGACAATCAGTTCAGCCAGTTTATTTTGAGCCTATATAGAGTATCGAGCATGTGATCACACACAGTGGTCAGAGCCAGGCCTTGAAACACGACACTGTTACCCCATCTAGTGGTGACTAACTGAACTGCAAGTCACCAAGCCACAATACATTCCGTTAAGAGTCCTGTGCTGTGACTAATCACTGGCTGTAGCTGGAATTGTCAAGGATGTGACTGACGCATAAAACGGATACCTCAAATATATGGAACGGTATGTAGTTTAGTTATTTCTCAACATGTATGTCAAACCCACACTATCCAAGTTGTTTTTCAAAACCTCTGCCTTTTTTGTTGTTGTTGCAGGCTCTGGACTACGAGACCCAGGAGGTGTATACTTTGACTCTGACAGTGGAGAATGTGAACCCTCTCAGCATCAAGGCCCCCAAGGACCCCGTAAGCAGTGCCACAGTGGTGGTGACCGTGGTGAATGAGAACGAGGCCCCACGCTTCAATAAAGACCCCATAGAGATTGTGGTTCTTGAGTCTGTGGACCCTGGCACCGTGCTGGCCAGTAACATTGCCTACGATCCTGATAATGCAAAACTCAAGTAAGATTGGTGCACTGGAGAACTCTGAAAACATAACAATATATATGTTTATGTACTGTATGTGTATGAAAAAGGAAACTAAAACATTACTGTCATTTCCATCAGGTATGACATACTCAGAGATCCTGAGGGATGGCTTATAATCAATCACGAGACTGGAGAAATCACAGCCAGGAAACCATTCAATGTCCGCTCCCCTCACGTCAAGAACAACATTTACAATGCAGTCATCAGAGTCACAGACACAGGTGAGTATCCAGAGTTAGCCACTGCTTCACCTCACGTATCTGGAGACATGAGGTCAAGCAGGAAGTGACAGTGAATAATGATGTCCTTTCCTCCTAGATGCTGGTGGAATCTCGACCACAGCGTCTCTGGTGATCACGTTGCGGGAGACCAATGACTTCTTCCCTCAGCTGTTCCCCCTGATGGGGACGGTGTGCAGCGAGTCAGGCCGGGAGACATCTGGTCTGTTCCTGACTGCTGTGGATGAGGACCTGCCCCCTCATGCTGAACCCTTCACCTTCCAACTGCAAGACATCAATGTGTCTGCCAACTGGACCATCATACAGGTCAACGGTAAGGACTATATATAGCAAGGACAAGCCTAGATACTCCTAAAGTCCTTGCAGAATGGGTTATGGAATAGTATGCTATGTCTTCCAAATTCCCTCTCTCTCTATCTGTGTTTGTGTCACTCTCTCTCTCCAGAGACTCATGCAGTGCTGCGACCCCTGGTAGAGCTGGAGACAGGGGAATATTCTGTCACTGTGTTGGTGACTGACTCTGGCACCCCTAGTCTCGGTGCATATGCTCAGGTCAATGTGACTGTGTGTCTGTGTGGGAAAAACGGTGAATGTAAGACCGAAGCTGCTGCCATATTCGGAACACGAGTTGGTGTCAGTTTCATCGCCTTACTGGTCATCATGGCCAGCATTGCACTCCTGCTATGTAAGCTATACCTCATGTAAACCCTCACAACACCTGAACAAAGCACATCGCTACATGAACACACACATTTTCCCAAATGTTTCTGTGCAGTGAGATGGGTCTCTGTGTTCTCAGTGCTGCTGCTCCTGGCTGTAGCCGTGGGTAACTGCAGACGGCATCATATGAAGAAAGGAGAGGGGCTGCTGGTGGGAGAGTCAGACGAAGACATCCGTGACAATGTCCTGAACTATGACGAGCAGGGTGGTGGAGAGGAGGATGAGGTCAGACATAACATGTTACATCTGGCAGAACAGTTATCTGGTGACATCGTCGCCTCTCGTCCTATAGACACTTGATATTCCTCCTCCTTTTCTCTCACTAGAATGCCTTCAACATTGACCTACTGAGGAACCCAGTGGATGTGGGACCACTCCCAATATCCTACTACCCTCCCATCACTGGCATCCCCAGGGGAAAGCAGCCACTCAGGAAAGACTACCCAGACAACCTGCCCTCCCCCTCGTATCCACGGAAACCCCCAGCGGACCCCACTGACATTGAGGACTTCATCAATGATGTGAGAGAGAGGATTCCATCATGGCCCTGGCCTATTGTTAGTCAGTTAAAATAAGAACGGTCCAAATCCCCAGAGAGAAACTAATTAATTTCTTGCCTGTGTGTCTCCACAGGGCCTGGAGGCAGCAGACCATGACCCCAACGTCCCTCCCTACGACACAGCTCTGATCTATGACTACGAGAGTGATGGCTCCCTGGCAGGCAGCCTGAGCTCCATCGCCTCAGCCAGCTCAGACGGCGACCAGGACTATGACTACCTCAACGACTGGGGGCCACGCTTTAAGAAACTGGCCAACATGTACGACCCACGCTAAGGAGACTGCCCTACTGAGCTTTTATCCTCAGATGCCATCCATTTTCTCCTAAACTCTACCTAACTCCCTATTCTGCTTGAAGCTGAAACCTGATATCATCCTCTCGGTGTAGAACAGGGTAGGATTTTGAATGATTAGCAGAAGTTTAGAGCAGATCTCTGTGTTCCTTCCTATTCCTTCTCATGTTTCCAATTGTCCCCAGCAGTGCATTAGCTCAATTCTATTGGCTCTTTTGACGCTACATATTGTCCTCCTCCAATCCCTCTCTTTGCTACTGTAAAAGGTCACCATTGTCATTTGGGGGACTTTCCTGGGCTGGGTACTGTTGATATTCTCCTCACAAGTTCAGTGAGTTTGACGAGACAACCAGACAGCATTATGCAGCATATGAATGGTTCACCTTTTGCTGAGTGGGATGCGTGTGTGTCTGCAGAAGGAAGGGAAGGGAACACATGGTAGAGCATACCAATGAGAGAAGAGAAATATGCACTGTAGTCGTCCTCCAGTAAGTCAGTCCATAGAGCCACTTTAACCACAGTGGCCTTACCAAGTCAGGTGTGTCGTCTTGGAGGTTTCTCTAATCGTTTTTGGTTTATAGAACGTTTTTTTAAATGTGGGAGGAATGTAGAGAAAGGTTGACCATGTATTGAACAGTGATAGAAAAAAAGGGCTAAGCAAGGGAAACAGAACATCTGTGGGATTCTACCCATGTCTGGTTTTAAGTTTAATACTGTAACTGACCACTACCATTTGAAAACATTTATATTTTCTAAGTGATGTTAATGTGTAATGTTTTCCTTTTTTATAAATATTTTGTACATACATTTTCCATTTCTTTAATTTCCCCCTAACAATATTACATGAATCCTCAACTCCAACATCAAAATTCACTTGGGAGGTCTATACACACACTTTTGATAGTTTGTTAATGAACTCTCCTGCCATTTCAGTCTGACACCAACAATTATAACATTTGAAGCCAATAAGCAATGCCATTACATTTGAGGAGATATGGCTTGGTGGACAGTTTTACTTCCAACATATGCAATACTCAAACTCCTGTGAGAAGCAAAGGTTTGGGTGTGACATTTTTGTTTTCTTGATTGACAATTTAGATTTTACTGACATATTTACATAAAAAAAAATTCAAAGCAGTTCTCATATTACTATTCCTTTACAATACTCAAAACAATAAAAGGACAATTTCATATTGAAGTTTGGTAAACAGAACCCAAGACAGTGCTGGCAACTCAAGGACAGTTCAAACAAAGCTTTATTTAAAACACTCCTGAGCATCACAGGGATTTTGGAGCGCAGTTTTACAACTCAAGGTAGGATTCTGCCCATAATACAATGAACTGCATACCCACTGCAGCAATGAACAACCTTTATTGGTACACCATTTATGCCATGCTAAGGCTGACCCAGACCAAGTTAATCAAACAGAAGCATCCTTGTAAGTAAGTGCCACTTTGACTACGGTTGAAATACTCTTCAAACCTAAAAGAAAAAAAGGCCCATCAAAATGTTCCCTCTAAGGAACTGAAAGAAGACCCGTGGACCTAAAAGGTCTACAAGTTCACTGTTCCTCATCAAGAACAGTCCTAATACTAAACAGATACTCCTTGTCTAGTTACACCTCACTCTGTAGTGAATGGACATTGGTCAACAAACTGAACTGATATCCACCAGGAAAAGCAGGCGAGGTGGCACTTAACTGTTTATGGTGATTTGTATACTGGAAACTTGCAGCCCCACAGAGAGGCGCTCTGGTCCTCCTACATTATATTGCTGGATGGAGGAGTGTGTGTACAGATTCCTGCACAGGAGTTTTGAGACTGACCGGGTCATACAGGCTTCAGGTTCAGATGTTCATCATTATCCTCATCATCGTCCTTCCTACGAGGAGGTGGGCGTGGCTCATCATCCTCCCCTGTGTCCTGCTTGTCCTTCTCCGCTTCGATCCAGCTCTGAGGGGCGATCATCTTCTTGGGCCCGTGGGGAGGGGGTCCCAGCAGAGCCTCGATGTCCTCATAGTTCACCACTTCCCGCTCCAGGAGAGCATTGGCCAACTGAAAATACACACAGAGAAAGACAGTTAACTTTGCATTCACAATTGGCTATGTTTGACAATGGAACACAATGCATGATGAGTGTTTAAAGATGGTAGCTATGTAGACACCACATCACACAAAAAATATGACTAACAAATGTGGAATGAGGATCTCACCATTATCAGCTTGTCTCTGTTATCCAGAAGCAGTTTCTCAGTCTGTCTGTAGGCGCGTGCTATCAACAGCTTCGCTTCCTGCAAGAATCAAAATAAAAAAGGCATATTTTACAAGGTTCTCTCCAATGAACAGAACTACAGGTAAACTTACAACAGGGAAATCTACTACTAGTACCGTTTCGTCTCTAAAATGTATTTGGGTAGGTGCAGACTTACGTGGTCCATCTGCTGCTCGAGGCCCTGGCTGAAGGGCCTGCGCCCGACAGCTCCCTGCTCCACCGTCTCGGGGAAGGACACCTGACCCTCACTGGAGGACATGCCATACTGCTTCACCATGGAGTAGGCCACACGAGTCACCTTCCGCAGGTCATCCTGGGCACCTAGCGCACAGACCAACACGTCTCACACACTGAATGCTATAGGTGTATGTTGTGATGAATGGTCAGACGCCCTACCTGTGGTGACCTTGTTGAAGGTGATGGCCTCAGAGGCTCTTCCTCCTAGAGCCATACACATCCTCTCAAACAGCTGTTCTTTGGAGAACAGGTATTGGTCTCTGGGCAGGATCTGGGCAAAGCCGAGGGCAGCGTTGGTCCTGGGGGCAATGGACACCTGGCAAACAAGACAACCAGTGAATATGTCACCTTTGTCCAATATACAGCTATCTACTATGTTTTTGTTCCTGTTCATTTCTCCATAGTATTCAACTATATCACATTGAGCAAAAACACTGACATTAGTGGATATACAGCTATGGAAGTGGTGTGTCACCTTCATGAGTGCCTCTGTGTGCTCTAACAGCCATCCAACCAGGGCATGGCCAGACTCATGGAACGCTACAATCCTCTGCTCCTCTTTGGACAGGATCTTACTTTTCTTCACACTTCCTGGACACACAAATGGAGAAAGTCAATAAGGGACCCGAAATCAATCTCTACCACAACAACGTCGGCGGGCGAGTTCCATGGTGGCAGACATTCATAGACATGGTCATGACCTCGTACCGGCTAGGACTCTCTCCACAGCGTACTCAAAGTTGAAGGTGTCAATGGACTTGTAGCCTTCCCTGGCAGCGTGCAGGGCTGCTTCGTTACAGATATTAGCAATGTCTGCCCCTGAGAGAGTAATACACAATCCCGTTAGTAAATCAGTGTATTCTGAAAACTGTGAGCCTATGTTCAACGACAGTGTACAAGAAGGTGAATATAGTCGTTTTAGCGGGATGCTATTTAAGCAAAAAGGCCCGAGGGGGTGTGGTATATGGCCAATATACCACGGCTAAGGGCTGTTCTTATGCACAATGCATCGCAGAGTTCCTGGACACAGACCTTAACCGTGGTATATTGGCCATATATCACAAACCCCAGAGGCGCCTTACTGCTATTATAAACTGGTTACCAACGTAATTAGAGCAGTAAAAAAAACATGTTTTGTCATACCTGTGGTATACGGTCTGATATACCATGGCTGTCAGCAAATCAGCATTCAGGGCTAGAACCACCCAGTTTATAATAGTCTATTTGTGTGTTTATTATTTCACCAGGTAGACCAGTTGAGAACAAGTTCTCATTTGCAACTGCAACCTGGCCAAGACAAAGCAAAGCGACAAAAAACAACGACACATAGTTACACGTGGGAGAGTGTGTGGGAGAGACCCACTGAGTAACTTCAGCCATGTGTGTACATACCACTGAACCCTGGGGTGAGCTCTGCCAGACGCAGGGAATAGCTGCTGGCTGGGTGGGTGAGCTTGAGTATCTTCAGGTGCTGCTCGTAGATCTCCTTCCTCTCCTGAAATGCACAAGGAGAAGGAAACTGCTCATGCACACTTAATACGTTGGAGATCTTCAGGACATAGATACTTTCAGAGGACAGGGCACTGTACCTGCAGAGTGGGGAGGTCAATAAATATGTGCCTGTCCAGTCTCCCTGGTCTCATGAGAGCATTGTCCAAAATGTCCGCCCGGTTTGTGGAGGCCAGGACTATCACATGGTCAGTAGTGCCCATTCCTATTGGAGAATGATAATAAACAGTATATAAGTGCAAGCAATGTTGATGAATAGCCAAAAAAAAAAAAGACATGAGATATGTATATTACACTCCCCCCCAAAAAAATACTTAAACCTTCACATGTCAGTTATGATAAAGAGATTGAAACCTGTGACGAAGTAGCGGGAAACTATGTGTAACCCTAATCTCGGTTAACTCAAAACAAACCCCCTCCTCACCGTCCATCTCCACCAGCAGCTGATTGAGGGTCTGCTCTTCCTCTGTGTTCGAGAAGCCAGACATGTTATTGGAGCGCTTCTTTCCCACAGCATCAATCTCATCTATGTAGACGATGCAGGGGGCTCGGGCACGCGCCTCTTTGAACAGACTTCTCACCCTGGCAGCACCAAGACCTGCACTCACAGACAAAAGACACTATTGCTTTGACTTGTTGTCCACCTTCCAGTCTTCTTTGGACAACTTAACTGATAGGACTTCTGATTGGAAGCAGTGCAAATCTTACCCCCAATGACTTCCACAAACTCAGAGCCTGCCATCGCCAGGAAGGGCACCTGTGCCTCTGTGGCCACAGCCTTGGCCAGCAGAGTCTTTCCACAGCCTGGGGGCCCCAGCAGCAGGGAGCCCTTAGGGACTTTGGCCCCCAGGTTGAGGTACCTGTCTGGGCACTGCCAAGAGAGATCAGGGGTCAGTAACACACTGATGTACCTGTTGACATTGCTAATAATCATCACACATATCACCTCTTTACAATTTGCCCTCTTTACCTTCAAATAGTCAACAAACTCCTTCACCTCCATCTTTGCCTCGTGCATGCCGGCCACATCTTTGAAACTCACACCCTTCCCAGACTTGCCATCCACGATAGTGAACTTGGCCATTTTCAGCTGGTTCTGCCGAGCACCACACATATGAGCATGAGAAAAGCAACAAAATGGCTAAGACCACTAGCAAAGGAACAGTTCAACAGCCCCTACTTACAAATGCACTGAAGCCGCCCTCTTTTCCACCCATGCCAGCCAGGCGGAAAATATACCACAGGATTGCCACCCCAATGGCAGCCATTCCAAGGGCATAAAGTGCACTGTGACAGAAACAGAGACAAAAGCAGTATTGTACCAATTCCATGGAAACACATTACGTGTGATTGAGGTATAAACATATTACATGTTACCTAACCATGGCATGCATGTGATATTCAGTTTTGCATGATCACATCACCATTGCAAGTGTTGGTTGAGAGTCAGGGAACTCACTTTCCAAAGAAGCCAGTGCGCTTGTAGGAGACTGGTATCCTGTCCTTGGCATCAATGTTCAGCTCCTCTTCTGCAGCTCTAAGCTTCTCCTCAAATTTGTCAATGTTGGCCACCTGCATACGGTACATCAGAGCCAGCCTCTGCACACAGACGGAGGGAAGAAGCGTGTGAAGGGGGGCATATTTCACTGAACATCATCTAGATACTTGTGCTTATAAATAGGTGACATGGTCATCACAACATTAAAGTGGAGATGGAATGTATCAACACTCTAAAAACTGAGGGGTATACTACAAAGTAGGATCAATGAGTTCGCCAGCTAACATTGATAAGCAACCAGAAATAACTATTGATTTTCTGGATCATTAAAAAGCTCAATTTAGATATGCGTTTTCATTTGTTTAAATCAATTAGACCATGCCCATTTCAAGCTCATCTTAAAATAAAAAATAAAAAAATCTGAATACTTAGGCAAGTTAACTGGCTAACCCCTTGATTCTGCTTTGTAGTATACTGTACATCAGTGTCCAGATTCTAGAATGAGGAAATGGAACGTACAGGCCTTCCGAAGATGACTGCTCCTGGGTGGAGGTAGATTTCCACGATGTCGCTCTCAGGGACCACCTGCACACGAGACACCTCACCCTTGGCCAGCATCTCATTGACAAAGTCATTCCAGGAGATGTTTCCCCCGCTGGTATTGATGGAGTTGAGGAGGCTCATGATGAGGGCGATGATGAAGAGAGTGCGCAAACGTTCCTTATACATCTGATCCTCTTGCTCCCGCCGCTTCTTCTCCTCTGAAAGACAATGGGGGGAATTAAGATGGGCTGCTAACATCTCCTGTGTTTCTTACAGACCTTGAGGTTTCTTACTGACCTTCATCTTCCTCTGGATTTTTTCCCTTAGGTCCATCACTCTTCTTTTTATCTTGTTGGTTCGACTGAGATGTACTGGAATTATTTGTGGAATCTGGAATGATAGATTACGAGCCAGTGCCATCAGACTGGGAATTATTAGACCATCTTCGAAATTTGTGGGTGGGGTGGCTGCTTACCTAAAACATTCCACAGGCCAACAGGGTTTTTGAACAAGTTGTTCTTGATCAGAAGTTTACGCATTGCTGTCAATCTGGGACTCATGGGTCTGTGCAGCAGTTGCTGGAGAAAGAAGTGGTAACATAATATTAAACTGGGACCTTTTCCTGTTGCTCAGTTACAGTAGCTACAGGAGTGGCATGACCATTGTGATATGAATGACAGTCAGCTATTGTCATGGTGGAAACAAAGACAGGCAACTAACCTGAATGAGTCCAGGGTTGAGGCCATTATGTGGTTGAGTCACAAATGGACGAATTGAGCCTGATAATCTTTTACAGTTCATACATGTCGATTGCTGCAGTTTGGCGCCATCGTTGTTTTGACGCTTGTTGACAAATTGACAATTGGTGCGTCGCGACACGGTCCATATTATGGTCTTGTAATTTCTACAAGAACTGGCACGTCGCAGAGCTGCCATTACACTGAAAGCTAGGCTACCTAACGTTCGCACAGGTTAGATACAACCACAGTACAGCTGGCTAGCTAATAAAACTGACATGGTCGCCTTTAACAGTGCATTCACGACCTGGCTAGCAAACGTCAATAATGACAATGGGCTTTCGATCTTGAGATTGCAGTAGTGGTCAGCGCGGCATTGTATTATCAAAAAACATCTAACTAAATCGTTAACTAACTGTTGTTATTCAACATGGCAAGTATAATAAAGATGGTTTGCTACATTAAAGACATATCACTCCTCACACTGATCCGTCCTGAGTATATGTACAACTGTCTCTGTATCTTATACAAGATTTCGTTCACAAATCCTTTGATATGCTCTGAAATGTAGATGTACCCATCATTCTGTTTTGGTAACGAATTTGTATCATTACAGCAAGGTCCGTGAATTAAATGGGTCAAATTCCTTGTTCAGCTGACCACGAGAATAAATAAGCACATACATATCCTGACGCAATTAAAAAGTATTTGCTGAACCCCGCACTTTAACCCCAAGCGTAACAGTTCGTCAGACCAAAGAGCATTTATATATCTGGTTTTATTATATATTCACGCCGAGATAGGCATAACTTTCAATTTGCGGAAAATATATAATTTATTGTCATTAAATATATATATAGAAAAGTTATTAGTGAACCCTTGTCTGATTACGTCACGACGTTGCTTCATGAACATTCTACCTGCGCAGGATTTTCACTTCCAGCAAACACGTTCATTGAAATAAAAATTGCACATAGAATAGATGCTAACTATCCGGAAATACAAAAATAAACGTATTATTGACATTGTGCGCTGATAAATCATTGTATTAGACTGTATCTGCCTCTCGTGTGTTAAATAAAGTCTAAGGACTTCTCTGCTGTAGTTACAAAAGTAGCCACCAGAGGATTCATTGTGTTTATATTGTACTATTAGCAGTAAAATCATGGTGAAACAGCTTCGAAAGTTTTGTTGTTCATAAAGGTTTGTGCATGACATTGTGATTGTAAAAGCTGCCCTGCCTAAGAAATACCAGATACAATCTGATAGCCTGGTAGACTAAGGTAATACCAAAAATTATATACTCGGTGGTAGCCTAATACATGGCTGAAGTGGAGCGGTTTTGAGAGCTTCCTCTGTATCCACAGCACTAAGGATCTTTCATGGTCTGAACACACCAACACAGTCATGAAGAGGTCACACGACAAAGCCTGAAAAGACTCTGCATGGGCCCTCAGATCCTCAAAAAGTTCAACAGCTGCACCATTGAGAGCATCTTGACTGGCTGCATCACTGCATGGTAAGGTGTTACAGAGGGTAGTGCGTGAGGCCCAGTACATCACTGGAGTTGAGCTCCCTGTCACCCAGGACCTCTATACTATACAGTGTCAGAGGAAGGCCCTGAAAATGTTCAGACTCCAGCCACCCAAGTCATAGACTGTTCTCTCTGCTACCACACGGCAAGCGGTAACAATTAGTTAAATTGGTAACCAAATAGCGGTACCAAGTAGTTAAATAGTTAACCAATTAACTACCAAGACGATCTACATTTACCCTTTTTGCACAAACGTTTTTTTGACTCATCACATACACTGCTGCTATTGTTTATTATCTGTCACTTTATTCCTAGTTATACGTACATAATAATACAATTAATAATAGATGTGCAGGGGTACGAGTTAATTTTACATTACTATTTACTATTATTTTTCTATTTTCTTTCTCTTTGCATTGTTTGGAAGGGCCCGTAAGTAAAGCCTTTCACTTTTAGTCCACACCTGTTGTTTACAAAGCATGTCACAAAAACAAAACAAAAATAACTCATAAAAGCATGCAGTACAACGTGTATGTCCATTTAATATTGTAGAGGACCTAAAAACAAATTATTCTCCGAAAGAGTCAAAATAAAGGCTCACCCCATCACTGTAACGAACATTAAAATAAGCCAATGAGAAAACAGATTTAAGATATTTATTTTTTTATCTTAACCAATGATAGCTCTTCTTACATCTCCATGCATGGCATGCTGCCGCCCAGCAGAGGCCGCTATTCAATCGGTGCAATCGATATGTATTACCAAACAACCCAAACCTGTCTGACTTTCAAAATGTGCAGAGATCATCAACAACAACAACAATGTTATGACATTGAAATCATGTATTGATGATTGCACTGAGAAAAAGTGTTTTGGAAGTTAAATAGGATATTCAGACCGGTCCTACCTGTGATCTGGACATGTATTTATTTATTTTACCTTTATTGACATGTGGGTCATACTAGGCTGCTAGTTATCTGTAAAGGTGCTACGGTTCAACTGACATCATGAGTACAATCAGATTGAATCAGTTTGTTCACGTGAATAATAACACGATAAGAGATGTCTTACTCCATCACGCTGGGCGAGATCAATCAAGTGCACCCAGCCTTCGTACTCCATTTCCTTTGCTTTTCTCCCAACTGTATAATGGAGATGGGTCCCCAAACATGGAAACTGAAGTACTCGGTCAACCATGTTCGCGCCTTCAGATTATTGTGTCAATGTAGATTTGGTACATTGATTTGATCCATAATGGCGCCAGTTTCATCGGTGCACAAATAGTACCCGCCCACATTCAAGAGCCAATCACAGTCAGTGTTTCATTTGGCATCTTTTTCTTTCCTTCAGCCCCATATCGAAGCCAAAGCCCGTCTGGAAACAGTTTGCAAGGGGTAGTTTAAAGAAGATTAAGCCGAAACAAAATATCGTTTTTAGCTACTTTAAGTTGACCTCTCAAGGTTCCAGTTTTGATTCTTGGGCATACAAATCTTCATTTCAGACCATGGTCACAAAATAAAAATTGTACAAGGACGTTTTCGAGAAGATTTTAAGCTGTATGTGTCGATTGTTGGTGTTCAGGAATTAGCAAGCTAGTTAGCACTAGCCTAGAAATATTAGCTAGCTAACTAGCCTAGCTTGCTAACGTTAGCTTCAAGTAGTCTGATTTTCAACTGAGATGTTTGCAGTATTTCTTGGATGTCTACGGACGGCAGATTGCTGAACCAGAGGGCCTCAAATGGGAAAAACAAGCATCGGACAGGAATATCGGGGATAAGCTTCTCGACGTAACTCAGATTCCGTTGAAGGTAAGACGCAATAACATTAGTTGGCTAGCTAGCTGCGTTTGTTAGTGAACTAGATATACTAGCTAGTTATACCGTTAGCCGTAGCTGTCTAGCTAACTAGATAACATGGCTTCATGCTCGAGTCGAAGAAATGTGTTATGAAGCTAGCTGACCCCCACCCCTCCCCCAGTCCAGCATTCTAACTGCGTAACAGTTCGCGTTTAACCAGCAAGATGACAAGTAAGGGCTTAATCTAGGCGAAACCCGTGGCATACTAGCCTGCGAGTAGTTTGTTGACCTACAGATCCTCTTGATGTTATAGCTAGATGTTGCATAGGTAGTTGGGATATACTCTCAAATGTATTTGAAAATATTCAGTGCCATCCATGTAATAGCCTACACTTCTCTTCAGGCGATTGATCTATTTAGTTGTTTATAAAAAATAATAACGCCATGTGTTCAAGGGACGTTGTATCACTGCCAGTGACGTTATTTCAAACAACTCATCTGCTGATTTCTTTTTGGAAAAATACATCGAGATGGGATGAAATAATTAGTTATGTTGATGTGTAATGCAGTGGTGAGATCAGCTAGGACTTAATAATAATAATACATTAACGTTAGTGTTCTCCAAAGTTGCTGGACTTCTCCTCGATTTGTTGTTTTCCTAGTCGACTCATGGTCCATGGATCCAGGATTTGTAATTTGATTAGAATGTTTTACTGTAATGTATTAACACAGTTACTGGGAAATGTGTCATTTACTATTTCCTAACAATAATATCATTATGCTTGTCATCAAAGTAATGCAGGTGTGCGGTGTTTTCGAATTAATTCCTATAGTAGACCCAATACCATTGCTTGGCAGGCTCTACCATTTGAGTGTCTGTGGAATGGTATGCAAATTAAGTCAACAAGAAGTCACAACAGTAAGGCTTTGACTACTGGTTGTGGGAGAGCATGAAAAGAAGGGCAAGATTCCCAACTGTGACTGTGGTTGATAACGTTTTGGTGCAGTATCAGTTCTGTTGAAAACACTGCAGTGGAGCTGCTGGCTGTATTTTCTTACAGAGATACTGAGCTCTTCAGCTTGTTGGGCGTTCACGTTGAAATTCATTGCAGATGCAGCAATGCATGTAATCACCCACCACCTTAGTCAAGACGCTGGAAGCAGCAATTTCATGTCTCTTAGTTTCTGTAGTTATTTTGCAACTTCTTCTCTCATCATTTTTGATGTAAATACAACTTGGCTCTGTTGGATGTATTAAATCAATAAGTAGCCCTAGTACCCGGGTACAACACACATTACGCGATGTATACGCTTGGTACACTCCCAATGTTAGTTTCAGCTTTAGGGTGAGGTTTTGGAGAACTTTATAGCCTAGATGGAGATTTCCACCACAGTGTCCTGTTGTAGTGTGTAAGCCTGAGACAGGAAATTGTGTCCTACCTGGGTCAGTGAGGTCAGGAGCTGTGTTGGGAGCTGGGATTTCCTGTTCAAGGGAGCCAATCTGTGCCATCCGGTGTGCCTTGTCTTCAGCTCCCTAAGTGAGCGTCTTTTACTCAGGTCCAGAGACTGTGGTTCCTGTTGTGTCCTGGCCCAAGTCTCCTGAGTTTTAACCTATTTGTGGTCATGGCAGTGCCACTATTTGACATGGTCCCTCTGTGCCCTCTCCTGCCTACACAGTGTGTAATGCGACACCTTCAGCACTGTCAGGCAGGCTAATAACAGGGCAGAAATATAAATCCCAGTGGGGAACGTTGAGTGTCCCTTCACAATACCTCTCTGGCAGTCTGGATTGGTCGGCCTTGCTCAGTTTGACATGTTATGTCTTGTGTAGAGGAGAGTGGCAGGGCTTCCGCAAGTCTGTACATCCTCCATCTTGCAGCCCTCTACTGTGTTTACGCTGTTCTGTGCGACTATCTAAACCTGCAGTGCAGGAAAGACACAGCATAACATCAGTACTGTGACTGTCTGTCGTTCGTCCCACCACATCCTCTCTCTACGCTTTTGCCCTGAGGTCAGTGTGCAGTAGCTGCATTGCCCCCACACTTGTTATGTCACGCAAGGCTTGCTTACACTGCTCACCTAAAGATTAACAATGTTTATTCCTAAGGCAACCGTTTCCATTGGATTGAGTCATAGCTCTGACAAGGTGTTGGATCTTGAATCATAATGTTTTTTTTACATTTTTGTTTACTCTGGTTCCAGGCCACATGTTTGAATGTGGGAAGGAACGTTTTGTGGTATGAGCTGATGAGAATCCCAGTCGTTTAGTTGGCCCCACCAGTACTGTGGACAGCATTAGGGTATAGCCAGTGTTCCACATTGGCCAACAATGTTCCAGAAGCTTCTGTGTCCATAGAATGTGGCTAGCATTCGCTTTTGCATTTTGTTGATGCAACATTCTGGGTCCACCGTAATCACAGTGCCTGACATAAGCAGCAGTATGGTGCGTGTTGTTGAGGTAACCTACTTTTTCTAGTTGAACTGGGGAAAGAAAAATCCATCGTGTGTAGGCACAGGGAGAATACAGCTTAAAGTCCTCACACGGTCTGGTTCCTTCCTACCAAACTCTTCCCCAGTGCTGAGTGTTGGTCTTTCAGTAAACAAGGATGTCTAGTCCTGCTTCTCTTGTGTTCACTTTTTTTCTTTGCAGTGTAAATCTTTTCCAGCCTTCGCCCAACTAGCGCAATCTCTCTGGACTGTCAAATGCCATTTAACCCCCTTTTGAAATTGCTTCCCCTCCCCACACACACACACACACACACACACACACGCAAAAGATAACAACATGGCTGTGTCCCATTCTCCCTGCTCTGCTCCACGGACAGGGAAGCCTCATTTGGAGTTTGGATAGTCCTGTGTCTGATGCATCCTCTCCTGGTCACAGGTTTTACTCTCATCTTCCACTGCAGCACTTTTGATAATATTTCTTCCCTGACTCTTATAGATCAAAGGGAACGGGTCTCGCATCCTCTTGTTTGCTACATTTTTTAAACTGAACAGTTTTGTTTTTGATCTTTTGATAAGGGCACACTTGGAGTGGAACATGTTGTTATTGAGAGTAGAGGTCGACCGATTAATCGGAATGGCCGATTTAATTAGGGCCGATTTCACGTTTTCATAACAATCGGAAATCTGTATTTTTGGGCGCCGATTTCCGATTTTAAATGTTTATTTTTAATTTTTTTACCTTTATTTATTTAACTCGGCATGTCAGTTAAGAACACATTCTTATTTTCAATGACGGCCTAGGAATGGTTAGTTAACTGCCATGTTCAGGGGCAGAACGACATATTTTCACCTTGTCAGCTCAGGGGAACCAATCTTGCAATCGTACAGTTAACTAGTCCAACGCTCTAACCATTGCAATCCACGAGGAGCCTGCCTGTTACACGAATGCAGTAGAAGCCAAGGTAAAATGCTAGCTAGCATTAAACTTATCTTATAAAAACAATCATAATCACTAGTTATAACTACTAATCCAGTTTAGCAGGCAATATTAACCAGGTGAAATTGTGTCATTTCTCTTGCGTTCATTGCATGCAGAGTCACGGGAATATGCAAAAGTTTGGGCTGCCTGGCTCATTGCGAACTAATTTGCCAGAATTGTACGCAAATATGACATAACATTGAAGGTTGTGCAATGTAACAAGGTTATTTAGACTTAGGGATGCCACCCGTTAAATAAAATACTGAACGTTTCCGTATTTCACTGAAATAATAAAAGTTTTGTTTTCGAAATGATAGTTTCCGGATTCGACCATATTAATGACCAAAGGCTCGTATTTCTGTCTGTTATTATGTTATAATTAAGTCTGATTTGATAGAGCAGTCTGACTGAGCAGCAACAGGCCTGTAATCATTCATTCAAACAGCACTTTTGTGCGTTTTGCCAGCAGCTCTTCGCAAGCACAGCGCTGTTTATGACTTCAAGCCTATCAGCCTAATGGCTGGTGTAACCAATGTGAAATGGCTAGCTAGTTAGCTGGGTGTGCGCTAATACCGTTTCAAAAGTCACTCGCTTTTAGATTTGGAGTAGTTATTCCCCTTACGCTGCAAGGCTTTTGTGGAGAGATGGGTAACACTGCTTCGGGTGTGGTTGTTGTCGATATGTTCCTGGGTCGAGCCCAGGTAGGGGCGAGGAGAGGTACGGAAGCTATACTGTTACACTGTCAATACTATAGTGCCTATAAGAACATCCAATAGTCAAAGGTATATGAAATACAAATGGTATAGAAAGAAATAGTCCTATAAATACTATATTAACTACAACCTAAAACCTCTTACCGTGGAATATTGAAGTCTCATGTTAAAAGGAACCACCAACTTTCATATGTTCTCATGTTCTGAGCAAGGAACTTAAACGGTAGCTTTTTTTTACATGGCACATATTACTTTCTTCTCCAGCACTTTGTTTTTGCATTATTTAAACCAAATTGAATATGTTTATTTATTTGAGGCTAACTTGATTTTATTGATGTATTATATTAAGTTAAAATAAGTGTTCATTCCGTATTGTTGTAATTGTTAAATGTTTTAAAAAATCTGTCGATTTTAATCGCTATCAGCTTTTTTGGTCCTCCAATAATCGGTATCGGTGTTGAAAAATCATAATCGGTCAACCTCCAATTGAGAGGCGCGCAGTGTTATTATTTCCCAAACATTGTCATGAATGAAGCAAACACTTCAATGATGGGCTTTTGCTTCCTTGTTTACAGATGGATACTGTTGTACTTTTGTGTATTTCCTCCCAAATGGTCCAGCACTTTATGTTCAATAACTTGTTTGCGTGTGAGAGAGCTGTTACTGTGTCGAGTGTGGGGGAGGCTTCAGCTTTGCTAACGTGGGCAGATGTGAGCTGGGAAAGATCGCGGGGGGGGTGTAAAGCTGAAGACAACAGTTGGTGTTTTGATCGGATGTGCTGAGCACTGCGTGATGTATTATCCATACGTGGCACTGAGAATGTCCTTTGGTAGTTGGCCTGGCCGGCCAGTTCTTCAGACACTGCCTGTGAGCCCCTGAAAGAGGAGAGCACTGACGTGTCCTCTGCTGCTCTGTCCTGTCTGGGTGGAGAGAGACCAAGCTCGGCTCACATGGAAACGCTTGCCTTGCCTCAATCACTCCTCCTCACTCCTAAATGTTTCATACTCTCTTTTTTTCCCTCTCCCTCTCAGCTGCTCAAGTTCTAAGTGAGCAGGGTTTTATCCAGTGTTTGAAATGCCTCTCGATCACAAAAAAACATGCTTGGGAGGAGGACTGCCATTTTAGAAATGGGTTTAAGCTACTGGCTAGAGTTGTGCCAGAGAATTAGAGCAGTAGCCAGTTGAGTTTCCTGTGGGTTGTGGGCTCGTATCTCCCCTGTCCTTGTGGTGATGGGGTGAGTGGGGGAGTGTGGCCTGGCTGAATCTCAATCACTGGGGCCTTCAGCTCTGCTGTCCTTTTGATGGGGCAGCTGCAGCCATTCAATCGGTCCATTTACATTGAAATGCAGCGACAGGAAGGGGGAGGGTGACGTGGGGCAGTGCGTGACAGAAAAGCATACCTAACCAAAGACCAAAGAGGTCTATGACACTTTGTTTTTACCAGCCGTGGTGCCATATACATCACACAAAGGCCGTAAGCACCCTCCTTTGACCACCAAGAACATTTTCACCACTCCGCCATAACAAACAAAAAAATATACAACCAAGCTTTGATTTGTGGAGTTTGTTTGTTGGTCAATCTCTTTATTTAATTAAAATTTTAAAATGTTACCTTTATTTAACCAGGCAAGTCAGTTAAGAACAAATTCTTATTTTCAATGACGGCCTAGGAACAGTGGGTTAACTGCCTGTTCAGGGGCAGAACGACAGATTTGTACCTTGCCAGCTCGGGGGTTTGAACTTGCAACCTTCCGGTCCTAGTCCAACTCTCTAACCATTAGGCTACCCTGCAGCTGAAGTTTTTGTTTGCTTTGTACATTGCCAATGTACTTTAACCACACATTTGTTATGATTCTTTCACCACATTGTTTCCACCATATCTTCTGGTTTATTTCCACGAGCCTATATTCTGGTTGTTATTATGCATTGCATTCAGTCCTTCCCGTTGCCAGTTCTAATGGGTGTCACACTGTGATCTTGGATGTTAAACCTAAGCCTGCACACAGGAACTTTCTGTTACTCGTTTAGGGTTTGATAGACAACTGTGTTTCAGACAAACGAGGCCAGTGTGTCATATGACTAGGTTGATATTGCTAGCTTTTCAGGATTGCTTTGAGCTCCTTTTGTGAAGTGTAACAGTGATTTTAGAGGCTCTGTCTGGTGGGGGGGTGAGTTTGCCTGTGACTTGTGTTGGGTTGGTGTTTTTCTACATGTGCGGAGCTGTTTGTTTGGACAGGTTTATGTTTGTCCTACTTGCCCTGTGAGCACCTTCACCTGACTGTTGAGATTGCCTTGCATAATTCCTACTAAGTTTAAAGCATGCTTCAGTTTGTTTTGCACCCAAATACTGTTTCCTCTTGCAGCCAAGCCAACTGCCCTTCAAACCTGTTAGTGGTGTTTGAGTCTATAGATAGTCAACACCTGCTGACTGAGGTGCTGGTTGATACACCGGTTTTTCCTAAAGTTTCTCATACAGTGCCTTTAGAAAGTAATTCAGACCCCTTGACCTTTTCCACATTTTCTTACATTACAGCCTTATTCTAAAATTGATTTAAAAAATGGTTTCCTCATCAATCTACACCAACAATACCCCATAATGACAAAGCAAAAACAGGTTTGTAGAAATGTTTGCATATATATTCAAATTAAAAGCTTATCACACTTGATGACAGCTTTCTGACCCTTTACTCAGTACTTTGTTGAAGCACCCTTTGCAGTGATTACAGCCTCAAGTCTTTTTAGGTGTGACACTACAAGCTTGGCACACTTGTATTTGGTGAGTTTCTCCCCATGTCTTCTCTGCAGATCCTCTCAAGCTCTGTCATGTTGGATGGGGAGCGTCGCTGCAAAACTATTAAAAGGTCACTCCAGAGATGTCCGGGCTTTGGCATCGTCTTGTGCGTGCTTAGGGTCGTGGTCCTGGAAGTTGAACATCCGCCCCAGTCTGATGTCCTGAGCGCTCTGGAGGAGGTTTTCATCAAGGATCGCTGTACTTAGCTCTGTTCATCTTTGCCTCAATCCTGACTCGTCTCCCAGTACCTGCCATTGAAAAACGTCCCCTCAGCCTGAAGCTGCCACCACCATTCTTCACTGTAATAAAAAAAATCAAATCAAATATGTCACATACACATGGTTAGCAGATGTTAATGCGAGTGTAGCGAAATGCCTGTGCTTCTAGTTCCGACAATGCAGTAATAACCAACGAGTAATCTAACCTAACAATTCCAAAACTACTACCTTATACACACAAGTGTAAAGGGATAAAGAATATGTACATAAAGATATGAATGAATATGGTACATAAAGATATAGATGGAATACAGTATATACATATACAATGAGATGGTAATGTAGGGTATGTAAACAAAGTGGCATAGTTTGGTGGCTAGTGATACATGTATTACATAAAGATGCAGTAGATGATATAAAGTACAGTATATACATATACATATGAGATGAGTAATGTAGGGTATGTAAACATTATATTAAGTAGCATTGTTTAAAGTGGCTAGTGATATATTTTACATCAATTTCCATCAATTCCCATTATTAAAGTGGCTGGAGTTGAGTCAGTGTGTTGGCAGCAGCCACTCAATGTTAGTGGTGGCTTTTTAACAGTCTGATGGCCTTGAGATAGAAGCTGTTTTTCAGTCTCTCGGTCCCTGCTTTGATGCACCTGTACTGACCTCGCCTTCTGGATGATAGCGGGGTGAACAGGCAGTGGCTCGCTCGGGTGGTTGTTGTCCTTGATGATCTTTATGGCCTTCCTGTGACATCGGGTGGTATAGGTGTCCTGGAGGGCAGGTAGTTTGCCCCGGGTGATGCGTTGTGCAGACCTCACTACCCTCTGGAGAGCCTTACGTTTGTGGGCGGAACAGTTGCTGTACCAGGCTGTGATACAGCCCGACAGGATGTTCTCGATTGTGCATCTGTAGAAAGTTGAGTGCTTTTGGTGACAAGCCAAATTTCTTCAGCCTCCTGAGGTTGAAGAGGCGCTACTGCGCCTTCTTCACGATGCTGTCTGTGTGGGTGGACCAATTCTGTTTGTCTGTGATGTGTACGCCGAGGAACTTAAAACTTGCTACCCTCTCCACTACTGTTCCGTTCCATCGATGTGGATAGGGGGGTGCTCCCTCTGCTGTTTCCTGAAGTCCACAGTCATCTCCTTAGTTTTGTTGACGTTGAGTGTGAGGTTATTTTCCTGACACCACACTCCGAGGGCCCTCACCTCCTCCCTGTAGGCCGTCTCGTTGTTGTTGGTAATCAAGCCTACCACTGTAGTGTCGTCCGCAAACTTGATGATTGAGTTGGAGACGTGCATGGCCACGCAGTCGTGGGTGAACAGGGAGTACAGGAGAGGGCTCAGAACGCACCCTTGTGGGGCCCCAGTGTTGAGGATCAGCGGGGTGGAGATGTTTTTACCTACCCTCACCACCTGGGGGCGGCCCGTCAGGAAGTCCAGTACCCAGTTGCACAGGGTGGGGTCGTGACCCAGGGTCTCAAGCTTGGTGACGAGTTTGGAGGGTACTATAGTGTTAAATGCTGAGCTGTAGTCGATGAACAGCATTCTCACATAGGCATTACTCTTGTCCAGATGGGTTAGGGCAGTGTGGTTGAGATTGCATCGTCTGTGGACCTATTTGGGTGGTAAGCAAATTGGAGTGGGTCTAGGGTGTCAGGTAGGGTGGAGGTGATATGGTCCTTGACTAGTCTCTCAAAGCACTTCATGATGACGGAAGTGAGTTCTACCGGGCGGTAGTCCTTTAGCTCAGTTACCTTAGCTTTCTTGGGAACAGGAACAATGGTGGCCCTCTTGGAGCATGTGGGAACAGGGATGATATTGGCCAGATGATGAGCGTGCCTGGTTTCCTCCAGATTTGACGCTTGGCATTTAGGGTAAAGAGGTCAATCTTGGTTTCATCAGACCAGAGAACCTTGTTTCTCATGGTCTGAGAATCCTTTAGGTCCCTCTTGGCAAACTCCTAGTGGGCTGTCGTGCCTATTTACTGAGGAGTGGCTTCCGTTTGGCCACTCTACCATAAAGGCCTGATTGGTGGAGTGCTGCAGAGATGGTTGTCCTTCAGCAAGCTTCTCCCATCGCCATAGAGTGACCATTGGGTTCTTTGCCACCTCCCTGACCAAGACCCTTCTCCTCCAATTGGTCCGTTTGGCCAGCCGGTCAGCTCTTGGAGACATCTTGGTGGTTCCAAACTTAAACTTAAGAATGTTAGTCATGCGTGTGTTTGGACACTAATGCTCCTACTGCCAAATGTAGGCCTAATTTCATTATTTGTCCTACATGTGTCAGACTTCACTCGGTAGTGTTGGTTTTTTATAGAAACACGCCAGCCTTATCTTGCTGGAGTATGTAGGACAGAACAATTTATTACTTGCTAATTATGTATGCAAGGGATTGTTTATAATGCTATTTTTCACTTACAATTATAGCACAGGTGTTATTTTCCATTTAGAATGCCTAACATGCTGTACTCTGCCTTAGGTTTGAAATTCCATGCTAATTTCTTGGAATGATGTCTTGTTTTGAACGTACCACAGGAGATTTTGAAAATCTTGGATACTCTGATGGTGTGAAATTGAAAACCGGAAATTTCAGGTGGCACTTTCGGTACACTTTTAGAGAACCATTACAGTTGCAGGGCGCACATTGAACTCTTTTTTTTAAGGCTATTTGGGTCTATTTAAGGCTATTCTATTATGAATGTTTCACATAATTCATTATTCAATTGTGCGTAACAGGGTTATTTTTTGGAGCACTTGAAAGTGCAGGAGGGGCGCAGACCAGCCACCCACTGAGAACTTCACAGGGTCGAGGCCTGCTGCTCCCCCTCTCTCTACTGTCAGTCAGTCATGCATATCTGCATTCCTGGCTAGGCCCAGGACAGACAGGTGTGGCCATGTCATGCACAGTCATGCTAGCTAAACATACACCCTCTCGAACCACACATACAAACAACGAGGGCCGGGAATTGCCCGGGACCTCACAATAAGATATTGCAATTCTCATGATTCTATATGTATTTTGATTCTGGGATTTTTATTGCGATTTGAACACCTCATTCAAGGGTTTTTCTTTTTACTGTTTTCTACATTGTGGACTAATAGTGAAGACATCAAAACTATGGAATCATGTAGTAACCCAAAAAGTGTTAAACAAATCAAAATACATTTTATATTAGAGATTCTTCATATAGCCACCCTTTGCCTTGATGTCAGATTTGCACACTCTTGGCATTCTCTCAACCAGCTTAACCTGGAATGTTTTTCTAACAGTCTTGAAGGAGTTCCCACATATGCTGAGCACTTGAATACTGCTCTTCCTTCACTCTGTTGTCAGATTCAGCCCAAACCATCTCAAATTGGTTGGAGGGTTGTGGGGGCCAGGTCATCTGATGCAGCACTCCATCACTCTCCTTCTTGGTTAAATAGCCCTTACACAGCCTGGAGGTGTGTTGGGTCATTGTCCTGTTGAAAACAAATGATAGTCCCACAAAGCCAAAACCAGATGGGGTGGCTTATTGCAGCAGAATGCTGTGGTAGCCATGCTGGTTAAGTGTGCCTTGAATTCTAAATAAATTACAAACAGGGTCACCAGCAAAGCACCCCCACACAATAACACCTCCTCCATGATTTGCGGTGGGAAATACACATGCGGAGATCGTCCGTTCACCAACACCGCGTCTCACAAAGACACGGCGGTTGGAACCAAAAATTGCCCAAAGGACACATTTCCACTGGTCTAATGTCCATTTTTCATGTTTCTTGTCCCAAGAAAGTCTCTTCTTATTGGTGTCCTTTAGTAGTTTCTTTGTAGAAATTCGACCACGAAGGCCTGATTTTCACGCAGTCTCCTCTGAACAGTTAATGTTGTTGTCTGTTACTTGAACTCTGAAGCATTTATTTGGGCTGCAATTTCTGAGGCTGGTAACTCTAATGAACTACCAAATAGGACTATCTTCTGTTTATCCCCCTACCTTGTCACAACACAACTGATTGTCTCAAATGCATTAAGAAGGAAAGAAATTCCACAAATGAACTTTTTAAGAAGGTACACTTGTTAATTGAAATGCATTTCAGGTGACTACCTCATGAAGCTGCTTGAGAGAATGCCAAGAGTGTGCAAAACTGTCATCAAGGCTAAGGGTGTCTACTTTGAAGAATCTCAAATATAAAATACATTTAGATTTGTTTCACACTTTTTTTGGTTACTATATGTTATTTCATAGTTTTGATGTCTTCATTATTATTTTACAATGTAAAACATTTTAAAATAAAGACAAACCCTTGAATGAGTAGGTGTTCTACAACTTTTGACCGGTAGTGTATGTCTGCTGCAGAGACACGAGAGAGAATGAGAAAACGAGTTTTGATCAGTCATGGAAATAAGTGCTGAAGACATGTTGGCTATTTTTTTTTAAAGATTGAGAATAAGCTATAGGGTGAAATACTGCACTTTTAATGCAGGTACAGCTGACTAAAGCTACCTAGCGCAAAAACCACCCCACTTTTTCAACTTCACAAATCGATACTTGGAGTCATATCACTACAAACACATTTTCTGCTCAGGATGGTCTAGCTAGTCAGTGTCTCTGCTTAAGGTGCTGCTATACTCCCTCACACAGTTGGAAGGGCACTCTACCTATGCATAGCTCAAGTTCTTCAGGAAGCGCGGTTCACCGGAAGTGAAGGGCGTTGGAGCTAACCGTTTGCCTCGTTTCCTTCATTGAGTAAATCCCTGTGACACACACACACTAGCGTGTTTGTGTTTGGGGGAGGGGCTATGCGGTACTAGCATTTTCCCTCCCCACTGTTTCTGCGATGCTTGGTTTGCCAAGTCATAGGTTTCCTACAGTGCCTCTGCACCATGTAAATGCTCTATAATGAGTGAAAGGCTGTGGAACTTCACTTCTCCTTCAGTGAGAGAACGCCAGGTATGCGTCACCTCGAATGTGAGGTGGAGAGACATCAGTCTCTGGGTGATCAAAGCCTCTGTGGGGTGCACTTTGAAGCATTTCTTTAGCAACCTCAGATTCATCTGTGCTCGTTGGGATGCTGCAGCCATGTAGTGTGTGTGTGTGTGTGTGTGTGTGTGTTTCCTGGCAGTGGAAGGTTTAGAAGAAGGGGCCATGGTGCTGCTGATGACATATGGACTTAGATTGTGAAGAAATGGCCTATTACTCTTCAGGCCTCAACCTGCTACCTGCTGTGAGCTCTTCGCTTTTCATTTGACACCGCCGTGTAATACTGATTCTTACCACTTAAAAAGACTACTGCAACAGAATATTTTTTATTTTGGCTAAAGTGTTTTTTTTTTCTTTTCGGCAGTTGACATGTTGTTCTCCTGTCTTTTTGGGATGTCACAATTGATTTCCCTCGAATAAAAAATGAACAGTATGTTGACATACGATTCAAGCGTGAACGTGTATTAATCTGAATGTGTGTGCACTTAAGAGAGTGAGGCGGTATGAGCACAGGATGATATTGGAGAGGGTTGTTAAGAAGGGTTATTGCGTTCTCTACTGACAGCCTATCAAGCCTAGCTGTGGTGTTTGGACAGTGCTGCATGACAGCCCTGCCTGTGAGAACAGGAAGTTGATGCATCTGTCCCACAACCAGGCCCCAGGCCCCATGCCCAGCACCACCAGTGCTCAAGTGGGGAAGTGAGACTGACCACCACGGCCTTAAGCGTGGCCTCTGCCTGTTAGAAGCCTGTTAAGGCTGGTTGCATACAGGAACACAGCCCAGCTGTGTGGTTTGCTGGAGCTGCAATCTGATGTTTTCAAAGCTTCATCTTCCAGGTGGTACTTGGGAAGCAGAACTGAATAGACCCTTCAGTAGTGACCACACACACAGACTTGCACATACACACAAGCATGTACATGCATACTGCCACAAATGTTCCCCATCCCCTCTGGATTTGGCAGTAATTTCTGCCCAGCCTTTATTCATGCATATCCACTTCTCCTGGGCAGACAGGTTTCCGATGAGGGGAGGGTGGGGGGGTTGGTTGCTGGTAGTTTGGCTCCTGGCTGATGGGAGAGGATTGGAAGTGACACAGAGGCCCAACAGAGGACTGAGATCCTCTGAAATGCCTCCCCCGCCCCCCACACAAACACCTGACACCCACAGCTAGCCAATAGCCATGATGGTCAGCTCCCATTACAGTGAGACCCCGGCCAGAGACGGCGTGCCTCTCAAAGCTATGGAAATCCCCTTCAGAGCACATTAGCACACGACCCATACTGCCTTGATGAGGGAGAAGTGTTGACTGTGCTTAAACAACCATAATACCTGTGGTGCAGAAACCAATGACTTATGTCCATGTCCTGTAAGTAGGCTGGTGTCGCAGCAGATTAAATGAATTGGTTGTGTCTGGCTGCCTGGCTGAGAGCGAGCTGGTGAGTGGGTGGATGACTATGGACAGTCCTCATGCAGGATTTATTTAGGGTGGCTGTATGGGGATGATGTGCCATGTGCTGCTGCCTGCACCTCCCTCCCATCTTCAGATTCACTCGACCATCATCGAAACCCCTCTGCCTTTGCTGCCATGGGAACAGGAAATGGCAAACAAAATGGTCCTTGAAGCGGTCAGGTCGGCTCTCTAGCAGCAGATCTTACATCAGTGAGAAAATGAAATCTTTGAATTGGAGGACTAATCTTTTTTTCCTTTTTTAAAAATACTTTGGTGTCTTTTTAGGGTAATTGGACACCCCAGTTCCTGTATACTTGGGTGAGGGGAGTCTTTGATTGCTGCTATTATAACCTATCATACTGAGACCATCTTATGGGTTTCTGAGAAGCTTGTTACATTTTCCCTCACGCCACTTTCCTTTCTCATCTTAATGTCACTCTTAAGGCGCCCGCATGCTTCCCAGCCGATACAGTTCAGAAGAGTTTGCATACAGTTGAAGTTGGAAGTTTACATACACCTTAGCCAAATACATTTTAAACTCAGTTTTTCACAATTCATGACATTTTAATCTTAGTAAAAATTCCCTGTTTTAGCTCAGTTAGGATCACCACTTTATTTTAAGAATGTGAAATGTCAGAATAATAGTTGAGAGAATGATTTCTTTCTTTCATCACATTCCCAGTGGGTCAGAAGTTTTACATACACTCAATTAGTATTTGGTAGCATTGCCTTTAAATGATTTAACTTTGGTCAAAAGCTTCGGGCAGGCTTTTTGGCCCATTCCTCCTGACAGAGCTGGTGTAACTGAGTCAGGTTTGTAGGCCTCCTTGCTCGCACATGCTTTTTCAGTTCTGCCCACACATCTTCTATAGGATTGAGGTCAGGGCTTTGATGGCCACTCCAATACCTTGACTTTGTTTTCCTTAAGCCATTTTGCCACAACTTTGGAAGTATGCTTGGGGTCATTGTCCATTTGAAAGACCCATTTCCGACCAAGATTTAACTTCCTGACTGATGTCTTGATGTTGCTTCAAAATATCCATAAATTGTTCCACCCTCATGATGCATCTATTTTGTGAATTGCACCAGTCCCTCCTGCGGCAAAACACCCCCACAACATGATGCTGCCACCCACGTGCTTCACGGTTGGGATGGTGTTCTTCGGCTTGCAAGCCTCCCCCTTTTTCCTCCAAACATAACGGTGGTTGTTATGGCCAAACAGTTCTATTTTTGTTTCATCAGACCAGAGGACATTTCTCCAAAAAGTACAATCTTTGTCCCCATGTGCAGTTGCAAACCGTAGTCTGGCTTTTTATGGCGGTTTTGGAGTAGTTGCTTCTTCCTTGCTGAGCGGCCTTTCAAGTTATGTCGATATAGGACTCGTTTTACTGTGGATATAGATACTTTTGTACCTGTTTCTTCCAGCATCTTCACAAGGTCCTTTGCTGTTGTTCTGGGATTGATTTGCACTTTTCGCACCAAGGTATGTTCTTCTCTAGGAGACAGAGCGCATCTCCTTTCTGAGCGGTATGATGGCTGCCTGGTCCCATGGTGTTTATACTTGCATACTATTGTTTGTTCAGATGAACGTGGTACCTTCAGGCATTTGGAAATTGCTCCCAAGGATGAACCAGACTTGCCAAAACTATAGTTTATTAACAAGAAATTTGTGGAGTGGTTAAAAAACTATTTTTAATGACTCCAACCTAAGTGTATGTAAACTTCTGACTTCAACTGTATATTACGATGACATTCTTATGTTTTTGTTTGTTTTGGACTTCGATAAGGTTTTCGGATGTTTGTGCACACATTCTTCTCTCGGGGGAAACCAAAGTCTGTCGGGAGTCTTTAACGAAGTGCGTGTTGTCATTCAACGAGAGACAACTCGTCCTCATGCAAATGTTGAGAAATACTGCACCAAACATCCTAGTCAGATGAAAAGTTGCGCGACTAAGATCTCCTTGGCAAAAACTTCAATTAATGACCGAGTTATGTTAGATTAATTCCTCAAAATAGTCCGAATTATACTGGCTACGGCGTCTCAATCTGGACAAACGGGACTATTGATGCTTTTTTCTTGTTTTTCAATTGAAGGTCTTTTTAAGGGATAATGCAAGCACAGTTTGGCTATGCTCCAGCCGACTTGAAGCATGCTGACGTCTTTATCCTTCAGGGCTCGTCCTCTCGTAAATCTCCTCCGTGTTCTATTCCATTTTTACTCGCCACTCTTTCTCTATCTCTCTCTCTCTGCATTGAAAGACTGTGTCAGTGCACCAGCCAAGGCTCCTGCAGCCCTGTTCGTCTCAGAATCTTAAGTGCGTGAGGCTGCGTATGCAGTGAGCTGCTCCACAGAAACACACCGCTGTTCCCTTCCCACCTTCATTTCTGCTGTGACTCAGTCAGATGTTTACTTCACTATTTCAGTGCAGCCATCACAGCTCCAACATGAGGGCTGGAGATGGGTGGAGGACAATGCACATTGTAAAATGCTTTCTCACACATGTAGCCTCTCTCGCCAGGTGTGTTCTACCTATTGGTTTCCTCTGGGCATATCAATGTCAAATTATGAAATATTGGTAATAATAATATAATAATAATATATGCCATTTAGCTGACGCTTTTATCCAAAGCGACTTACAGTCATGTGTGCATACATTCTACGTATGGGTGGTCCCGGGAATCGAACCCACTACCCTGGCGTTACAAGCGCCATGCTCTACCAACTGAGCCAGTGTTAATTGTTCTGATAGACCTCTCACTGTCTTCCCTGGGGTTCAAATGGATTAAAACCCCCTAATTGTTAATGTAAAGAGCTACCCACACATCCTGTCAAGACATGGAATATTATTTTATGGGAGAAGTACGCTTTGTAGTTTCACTTCCTTTCCACTGCTACGCTCCAATGAATAATACAGTCAAATCTGAAAATAATTTGTCTTAAATGTCATGGCTAAATCTGCACAGGCATTCTAACAACCTGGCATTCAGCCTCTGATTTGCTTCTGCAGAGGAGGGTAGATGTAATATCAATGTACACATCACCATGGTGATGTCGATGATGGGCTGTAGAATGAGATGGGGTTGGATTTGGTACTGTGAAATGCGCTAGATTAGGAAAGACTATGGTTGGTTTAGATTTTTTTGTGTGAAATTTCTGAAGCCTCGCTTTTTGTTTTTTCAAAAATGTGATGGTTAGTGAGCTGAAGATGGGGAGGGATAATGTGTGTTCTCTGACTGACCCCCAATCCACCTCTGCTGTTGCACTAGGGCATTTGTATGTGGTAGACAGCTGGGGGGGGGGGGGCATCAACCCCTCCCATTGTGTCTGTGAGCTAGTCAGTCACAAACAAGCACTCAGCCATGGTAGTGAAGATGTGTGTGCATGTCTGCTGCCTGCCTGACATTTAGAAAGTCTTTATGGTTTAAATAGGGGCCATTTTGAAATGGCAGTGTTATTGTCTGTTATTTCAGAACACAGTATCAACAGGAGACCAGGGATGTGTCTGTCCCCCCCAGGGTGAGGTTTGATTTCCTATCGACCTCCTCGTCCACAAAACTCACTCCATTTATCATACTCACGTTTCCTCTTGAATTCTGAAAAGGGTTGTCTTATTTCTTTAAAGAGGAAGCAGAAACTCTCCAGGAGAAAGCACATACGTTTAAGCACACGTTTTAGATTCGGGCCAGTGAGTGTTTGAATTCCTTGGAATGTGGGTTTCGCCTTATGGAGAAACGGTTACCTTGACAACAGCAGAATGTTGGGTGTTTTGCCATGGAGTGTGTGAGGCCAGTGTGGATGGTGGCTGTGCTGAACAAACAAGCACTGGTAACTGTGTCAGGAGTGGTGCTGATTCTCAATTCAACCCTCTCTCCTCCCTCGCTTTCTTCCTTCATTTGATGAAATTAAGCAATTTCATCCTTTAAAATGTTTTTTCTACCATTATCTTCCCCTCACTCTCTGGTTGCATCACTCTGGTTGCATCACTCTGCCTATCTTCCTTTCATAATTGTTCCTCATCCTGTTTACGTTTATATTGTAATCATTTAGCAGACACTCTTGGGCTGGCAGGGAGCCTAGTGGTTAGAGCGTTGGGCCAGTAACTGAAAGGTTGCTGGATCGAATCTCAGAGTTGACAAAGTATAAAATCTGCCGTTCTGCCCCTGGACAAGGCACTGTTCCCCGGTAGGCCGTCATTATAAATAACGATTTGTTCTTAACTGACTTGTTCTTAACTAAATCCAGTGTGACTTAGTTACAATGCAGAAGGGATGTGGTTGTCCCACCTAGCTATCTTCCTTACCATGAGTCGTAGGACTACAATTCTTTCTATAGTACTAAACAGATGGACCCTCTATCCTTAACCTACCCTGGCCATGTTAGAGGCCTTCTCTATGTGGACCTGGGGTAAAAATGCACATCCCTTCAGATGGATATTTGAATGGAATCGCTTGTTTTGGGGAGGCTCAAAATTGTGTTGAATTGGATTCCAGTTTAGAAATCAATGAGGTCCATATGCTTGAACTGTGGTCGAAGTGCAATGGTTATTTGGCGGGAATGCCTGTTATGGGGGCCTAGTTGAAGGCTCAAGCTTATCTTTTCCATATGCTAATAGCTTTTTTGTTGTTGTTGCAGTAGTCAAGCTCTGTTATCATGTTCAGGACTAAAACCTAGCCCTATTTCACTGTGTTGCCTAAGTACCTTGTTGAACATTTTCTATTCTGCTAAGAACCTATCAAAGGCTGATAGGCCATATGTTATTGTTCAAGAATAATCAGTAAATTTGAGGTAATTTCCCATTTCACTGCAATCTTTAGAATACAAAACATGTACATGGATGTGCACATCAGTGCAAACAGCAAGATGGGTTTGTGCCTGTGGTGTTGTGTTCTCGCAGTGTGAAAGGGCCTGTGGTGCTGCCTGCCTGGCTCTGTTCTCAGCCCCCCTGACTGCTTGCCTGGCTGACTGCTTCTCTGCAGCCTCGCCTGCCTGCGCTGGAGCTGAGGAGGTTTAGCGTGGTCCCTGCAGAAGCCAGCCTGATCAATAATGTAGATGTTTTTGAAGAAGGGCAATGTGCAGGTCTCTCTCACACGCAGCACACATCCCCCTACTCCCCCCCCTCAGGTGGCAGTGTCAGGTTCCTCTCTAATGTAGAGGACTGATAGGATGGCTGAATCTAATTTGCCTCAGTAAGATATTAAAATAAGCGTGCTGCGGCTGCTTGAAATATATCAGGCTGCCGCTGGACTCTGGTGTCTGTCATATTGAGCTGCTGCTGTTGTTCAGAGCCTTAAGTTATTGTGGGGACTTTGAGAGGCGGACAGGGTGAGATATTGGATAAGGTGGAAAATAACATGTTTTCTAAACACAGATCTAAAATGCTTCTTATTGTAATATCTGCTCGGTATCAGACAAGTTTTGTGCTTCAGTTGCACTTCTCCACTCTGAGAATTCACAAAGGGGCATTCTATCAGCAGACAGCACTCTGACTGATGTGTAGCTACTTTTTCTCCTGTACTTTTCTCAGTGAAACTTACTTTTCTCTGGTAAAATGCAAGATGAACTTCAAACGAAACATTAACAAATATAGCTGGCTGCATTTTTTTCTATGATAAACATTTACAAATATGATGACCATGCGTAGTTTTTGCAGAAAAGACCTTGATTTTTCATTGTATGCTCATTAACTTGTGTGGCTGCTGGCCAAATACCGTTGCACTTCTGTTGGCATCTGATGAAAATGAAGCTGTTTTCTGAATGTGCTGCACTGATGTATTTTCTGTAGAAAACTATAGTTGCACGCCCCTGGTCAGCAAAAAAAACACTGACTTTCAATATAAAACGCAAGTGGAAATGGTTTAAAACACTTTTTTGACGGTCTGCTTTTTGAAAATGCTGATTTCTGAACTCTAACGTGACCCCTGTCTCAATAGTAAGTGCCCGTGTCTCGTCAAAGATGGTAGATGGAGGCTGTGCGTTTGCAAATGCGTTCACGTTAATTTTTACAGTATTTAGCAATATTAGTTTAGGCTACATGTTTTACCAGTTATTTTGGTGAAGATGCTTTGTTACTACATTAGGCACTTTAGACATTTTGTGTGTATTTTGAGTTTATAAGAAGGTTTGCACCCTGCGTTCTGTAAGGGCTCAGACACACCAATAGCATGCTGGCCGAGAGTACTTAGCACCTCTAAGTGTAATTTGCGAGCCATGTCGGCACCACTTTTTGCATGTACAGCACCTGAAGAAACTATTCACACCCCTTGACTTATTCCACATTTTTTTACAGCCTGAATTCAGAATGGATTAAAAAAAGACACACTATCCCATGATGGGCTTCCGCGTGGCGCAGCGGTCTAAGGTACTGCATCTCAGTGCTGAATCACATCCTGCCATGATTGGGAGTCCCATAGGGTGGCGTACAATTGGCCCAGCGTTGTCTAGGTTTGTCCGGGGCAGGCCGTCATTGTAAATAAGAATTTGTTCTTATCCTCTCTAGGGTATGTGGGACGCTAGCTTCCCATCTGGCCAACATCCAGTGAGGTTGCAGAGCTCCAAATTCAATTACAGAAATGCTCATTATAAAAATTCTGAAAACAAAACATATTTTACATATGTTTAAAGATTAACTTCTTGTTAAACCACAGTGTCATATTTATAAAATACTTTTCGGCGAAAGCATACCTAGCCCAGAACATAGCCCAGTTGACAAATATTACAAACAGTAACCAGCCAAGCAGAAGCGTTACAAAACTCAGAAATAGAGATAAAATTAATCCCTTACCTTTTGATGATCTTCATATGGTGGCAATCAGAAGACATTAATTTACTCAATAAATGTTCCTTTTGTTTGATGAAGTCTTTTTATATCCAAAATCCTCAGTTTTGTTAGTGCGTTTTCTTCAGTAATCCACAGGCTCAAACTCAGTCAAAACAATCAGACAAAAATCCAAATTGTACCTGTAAAGTTCATAGAAACATGTCAAAAGATGTTTATATTCAACCCTCAGGTTGTTTTTTTTAGCCTAAATGATCTATAATATTTCAACCGGACAATAACGTCGTCAATATAAAAGGTAAACAAGAAATGCACATGCGCCTGAAAAAACTAATTAATAAGAATACAAGCCTGAAATGATTTCTAAAGACTGTTGACATCTAGGAAGGCATAGGAACTGCAATTTGAGTCCTAAATCAATGGATACTGTAATGGCATTGAATAGAAAACTACAAAACCAACAAAAAAAACTACTTCCGGGAATGGATTTTTCTTAGGTTTTCGCCTGCTAAATCAGTTCTGTTATACTCACAGACACCATTTTAACAGTTTTGGAAACGTTAATGTTTTCTATCCAAATCTACCAGTTATATGCATATCATATCTTCGGGGCCCAAGTAGCAGGTCGTTTAATTTGGGCATGCTTTTCATCCAAAATTCCGAATGCTGCCCCCTACGCTAGAGAGGGTAACTGACTTGCCTAGTTAAATATTTTTATTTGTTCAAATAATGACAAAGTGAACATGCTTTTAGATTTATTTTGTTTTGCTCAATTTATTTTAAATTAAATACAGATATCACATTTGTGTTTTAGGTTATTGTCCTGCTGAAAGGGTCCCCGTGTCTGTTGGAAACCAGACTGAACTAGGTTTTCTCCGATTTGTCTGTGCATAGCTCTATTCCATCATTTATTATTTTATATCTTAAACTCCCTTGTCGATGACCAGCATACTCATGACATGATGCAGTCGCCACCATGCTTGAAAATATGAAGAGTGGTACTAAGTGGTGTGCTGGATTTGCCCCAAACAATGCTTTGTTTTCAGGGCATAACGTTAATTTCTTTGCCACATTTTTTGCAGTTCTACATTAGTGTATTATTGCAAACTCTGTCATTTCGGTTAATATTGTGGAGTAACTACAATGTTCATGGTCCATCTTCAGTTTTCTCCTACCACAGCCATTAAAATCTAACTGTTTTCGAGTCACCATTGGCCTCTTCGTGAAATCCCTGAGCGGTTTCCTTCCTTTACTGCAACTGATTTAGGAAGGACGCCCGTACCTTTGTAGTGACTGAGTGTATTGATACACCATCCACAGTGTAATTAATAACTTCACCATGCTCAAAGGGATATTCAATGTCTGCTTTTATTATTTTTACCCATCTACCAATAGGTGCCCTTCTTTGCAATGCATTGAGAAACTTCCCTGGTCTTTATGCTTCAAAGCTGGGACCGAGAGACTGAAGCTGTTTTTCAATCTCAAGGCCATCAGACTGTTAAATAGCCACCACTAGCACATTAGAGGCTGCTGCCCTATACATAGACTTGAAATCACTAGCTATTTTAATAATTGGAACAATAGTCACTTTAATATTTCATATTTTAATACTGTATTCTGTCCTATTCTACTGTATTTTAGTCTAAGCCCCTCTGACATTTATATATTCTTAATTCCTTTACTTTAGATTGTGTTGATTAATATTATTTGTTAGATATTACTACACTGTAGGAGCTAGTAACACAAGCATATCGCTACACCCGCAACAACATTTGCTAAATATATGAATGTGTCAAATTAAATTTTGATTTTTGATTTGGTTGAATTTGTGTTTCACATTCACTTCTCGTCCGAGGGACCTTACAATTATCTGTATGTGTGGGGTACAGAGATGAGGTAGTCATTCAAGAATCATGTTAAACACTTATTTCACGCAACTTATGTGATATGTTAAGATATGTTTTACTCCTGAACTTTAGACGTGCCATAACAAAGGGGTTGGATACCTATTAAGACATTTCAGCTTTTCATTTTAAATGAATTTGTAAAAATGTTTGAAAACAATTCCACTTTGACGTTATTACATTTTAAATTCCGGCTGTAACGCAACAAAATGTGGAAAAAGGCGAGGTGTGAAATACTTTCTGAATAATCCTGTGGAGAAAAAATGTGTCCGTCACACGTGGGCCCAAATGCTAGATTCACATTCGGTGCGAGCCTAAAGTCAACTGGTTCCATGCCACGGTCCCACCGCATAAAAAAATAAATAGAAGCCAAAAAACGGCGCTGTGTGTAAAATATATATTTCAAAATTAAGGCCTCTAGAATAGCAGTCTGCCAACACACAATTGACTCCTCTCACACACACACACTCGTGCTATACTTCTTTTTATCATGTTTTGAATTGCTTTGAACTCCTACTTGTTTTTGCAGCCAGGTCACATGTGATACAAGTCAGTATTTGACGTCCATCCATGTCTGAGGACGTCGGGAGATTACAAGTAAACCGGCCACTAGGGGCAGCCGTGAGCGCTGTTACCTTCAAGTAGGTTTTGCTAGGTCGTTGTGGACTGGTATGGCGGATGGATTTAAGCATCTGCCTCTGAATCCAAAGTTAGCAAATTCGAATCCAGCAATAGAAAGTTATTGAGATTTTTGTTTAAAGTCTATTCCAGACCTTAACCCTTAACCATTCGGAGTTAATGCCAACCTTAACCTTACACTTTGAAATTTGACGTTTGAGAAACAGAGCTAGTTGTGTTTTTGGTCTAGTGAATCGTTGACGGAATAAACAACTGATCTAAATAACTGAAACCTGAATTGCCATTTAGTCCCATTGTTTTCAGCTTATGTTTGGGTTTACAGCTCTCCTGCTGTTTAGAGACTACTGGAAATATGTAATGTTCTTCCCTGGTACCCAACACTCCAGCTATTTGGGTAACTTGGTTTTAACATATTGCTTTCAAGAATAATTCACAACAGTAGGTATATTATTCCTGTATTCTATTTAGTAATATTTGTATTTTGGGACAGATTTGAAAAAATGCACTCTACAAACAAGTGCTGAATAACAATGCTACCCCGAGAAGCTTGGCGCCCTGCCTACAAAAAAATGGAGCTGAGGGAAATGCTGTCTGTGTGCATGCTGCTCTGTAGGTGAACAGTGCAGACTCTCCCTGTCCCCCTGTGTCCGTGTCTGCTCTGTGATGCATGTTCAGTATTCAGACATAAAGGTCGGAGCTAGTGTCCCAGTCCCAGGCTGCTGTCAGCTCCGTCAGATGTGTTCTCTGATAGGGCAGCCAGAGAGGACTGGAGAGGTGCTCTGTATCCCAGGGACACATTGAGAGAAGGGGTGGGGGGGGGGGGAGAGTCTGCCTCATTGTCCAGATTTCCCAGATAAATAGAGCTGACCAGATTGTGAAAATGGTGGTGCTTCCTGTAATCCGATGCTCTGGGGAGCAGAATAAGGGGGGGCAGAAAAGAGGCACGATAAAGGATGGCTGTGCATGCCCCCGGGCGACCATTAGACCACCCGTCTCCTCCGTAATCCCACAATGCACTGGTGCCCCACATAGGCCTGCATGTTCACACAAGCCACGGGCCATGCTGCAGACACGCAGAGCCAGCCCGGGCTGAAGCAACACAGTCCAGCCAGTTGTTTTGAGAGCTCCACTCACTTTACCCTCCCCCCAGCCATATTACTAAAGCTCAAATGGGGCTGACCTCTCACTCTCCTCCCTTCCCTCTGTGTCTCTCAGTAGCTCGGCTTTCTCTTCCACATTTTCCAGTCTTTGCTTTGGGCTTCAGAATAGCATGTGTATACACTATTGCGTCCAGTATCCCCCCCTCTCTCTCCTGCAGACACAGTCGGTGTTTTCAGCCCTATCACCATTGCAACATGTTGTGGACTAATCTCTGGAAATATACTCATTAAATAGCTATGGCTCTATGGCATGTGGGATTGTTTTGTGTGTGAGATCGTGGGTCTGAGTGTTAGCAGTTGTTCTTGTGTGTGTTCCTTCAGGCAGTTATCTGGACAGTATGGTATGTTTGTAGCAGAGCAGCTCTGGTAGCCATTGTCTGTTGTTGAGGCTCGGCCCTAGGATTGGCCGTGACTGCTCTCCCAACTCCAAGGAGATTCTTGGATCTCAAACCCTGGCCGTTGGGCTTCAAAGCTGTACTCGAGTCTACAGAGACTGTAGTTGAAATCAACACGGGCCAGGTTCTCAAACTTGTCAGAAGTATGACTTGCCTTCTCATGCACATGTGTGCACACCACTCCTCATGAACAATGTCCAGTGTTTGGTTTTCCCCTGGTGATGTTGAAATACCACACATCTAGTAGGGATTTGTTTTAAAAGACTGTGTTCGTATATTCACTTCAAATAGCCAAACATGTGAAAAGAACACTTCCTTTGTCCTGAGCTGCCCCTGCTTACTGTCAGGATGGGGAGGCTTGAACTCTCACCTCTGACCTTTTGCATGTTTTGGTCAACTCCTATATCCTGTTTTACTCGTATTTCTTCTCATCAACTTGGCCATATCATAAAACATAACCCCTATATAAGCACAACAGGGATGTTAGCCAGAAGGAGAGATGGCTAGCTAGTACTTGTAGGCCTGTGTCCTGCAGTGTGTTTGGATGTGAAGCTAAAGGCTAGTTGGCCCATGTCGGTCTGTGTGCTGACTGTGCTCTTTAAGCCTGGTCTTTCTGGTACGGCTCACCTAAAAGCCGTGCTGATTAGTATCTCTGGATTTTTGTGAAGCTTTTGTGCCAGGTTTTGTGCCTCAATCAGCAGTTTTTACTCATGTGTCGCCTGCCTTCTCAATCTCCCATCGTGCTGAGTCAAACCTAATTAGCCAGGATAGATGCAGCCGTTACAAATGAGCAGTGTGGCCCCCCCAGTGTGGCTCAACACAAGTCGTGTAAACACGGCTGGTTTTGGGGAACCGATCTCATTCACCAGAGAAACCCTGCTAAACATGTCTGTTAACACACAGACAAACATTGGAGTAGTAACTGGAGACCTTGCGCCTGGGGGCCCACTGTAGGACAAACACACACACTCTTTGGTGTGAGACCCTGCAGGAGCCCAGAGCTGCTGCACCCTCTTTGGTGGGAGACCCTGGAGGGGCCCAGAGCTGCAGCACCCTCTTTGGTGGGAGACCCTGGAGGGGCCCAGAGCTGCAGCACCCTCTTTGGTGGGATACCCTGGAGGGGCCCAGAGCTGCTGCACAGAACCAAAAGGGAAAGAAAATGAGGAGCAGACACAAACTTCAGTGTTTCCCTTCCTCTCTCTGCAGACAGGCCTCACTCAAGCCTCACTACCTCCTGCAAAGAGGCTCTTCAAATGGATCAGAAATAGCCCAGGCTCCCCACATGCCTAGCAAACCTTCATTTAAGTCTAAGTAACTAAGATTTCTGAGTTTGACTGTGAATGGCCAAACCTTTGGTGGCGTGTTGGTGCTCCCAGCAGTCTGTCCCCCCATGTGGCAGGGATTAAAGGTCCAGTTTGGTCCTGTTCGACTTTACTACTTCCCCAGTCATAAATGTACAATTCCTGGACACATTGGACTGACTGGCAGCTCCCTGTCCTGCCTATGTGTGTGAACGGGTGACTTCTATTCCAGCTCAATGTCAGCAGGTAGTAAATTACCTCATTGGTGTAAAAAAAAAAAAAAAAATGTAAAAACCAGTTGGCTGTCTCTGCCTTGTCCGAGGCTCCGAACTTATGTCACATCCTGCCCAGTTGCCCCTGGCAGGCGGGACTATGGATATTTGCACAAGAGCATTTGTGTGCTTCTGCCTCGCTATGGCCAGGGCAAACACACTTACAGGAAGCCTCAAATACTGACATACTGACACAGGATGAACTTGTTATGGCGTTCTTAAAATACCTGGTCTTCTCTCCCCCTGCCTACAGACATAGCTGTCTCTTCTCGTTGAGTCTTGTGCATGCCCTAAGGGCATGAGGGGGCCACCACATTACCACAAGGTAGGAGCCATGTGTTTTTGGCCGAGTCATCCTGCTTGAGATGTTTGAGAAGTGTGGGCTTGGGTGCCTTTCAATGACTGGTAGCTTTAACAGTCTCACCTTTGTTGGCATGAGGTCAGCAGAGCCTGGCCCATGGCCTGTGGTGAAACTGAAGTCCTGTCTTTGGTAATCCCTCCTAATGTATGAATAATTGTGGAAGCATCCTCTTTCAAGAGGAATATAACCAGCTCCCTAAGAGCTGCGGCAAAGCGCTAGAGCTTGGCTTCTCAGGCTCAAAGTTTCCCTTTTAAGGTCAACATAGTGTGCACCCTACGAGTGGTGGAAAACCTCCGGCCAACCCTTGAGGGAGAGAGATCCTCCACAGACAGATTAATGGCGTTTTTTAATGTGCAGTGTGTTTGCTAGTAGTAGGGGCTCTTATCAGTGACTGAAAGGAAATGTCTCGCTCATTTGATGGTAGGTGCACAAAGGGAGATCCGTGAGTTTGGCGTTATCACTTTTAGGTTTTTATTTTATTTATTTTAATCAGAATTTAATTCTCCGCAAGGATTCTAAATACGACAGTTCACATTCAAGTTGAATTGAACCCTGGCATGATATCCTCAGATGTCCATAGTCTACCCAACCAAGAGCTTACCCTGCCAGAGACTGATCTGTGTTACCCATGAGTGATGTCTTGTGTGTTTTAGCATGGCCCGGCTTAAAGTGAGTGTACTTTGTCACTGTGCGGTCGGGGGATTTTCTTAGTAAGATTACAAGCCTGTATTCAAGCCCCATTTAAAGAGGGAGTGCTCTGCTCTCCATTCTGGATTAGTCCAATCCCTGGATTCCTGCTGTGAGAACCAACAGACACGTCACCATCCCCCACCCGTCCATCCCAGTGAGGCCTGGTCCCTTAATCTGGCCTCACTTCCTGTTTTGTCCTGGCACCTCCAGCCCTTGGCCTGGCCTGGGCTCTAGTGTCATCCACTTCAGTCTGTATGTTAACTTGAGATTCTTGCTGTCTCATTTCTAGCTGCTTAGATTGACAGACATAAAATAGTTTGCAGATGTAACATATATTTTCTTAACCTATGACTATTGCTATCTCTTGGCGAGTGATGCACAGTTCGGTGAATGTTGCTGCCGACTAACCAACTCTCATTAACCGGTCAACAAACCATTTTTCCCAAACAGTAAAATGACGTGACCTACAGACATTGTTATGCTTGCATACAATGAACTGACATTTTTCGTTAAGAGTTTAATGAAAACATGCAACCGTAGAAGCCTATCATCTTAGTCAAAAGGCTATATTATTGAACATGCAACTCCTGTAATGAAGCCGCTAATAAAACATCATTTTCAAACATTTGCGAAAATGCCGTTCTTGGGGAAACACTGTTCTAAACAGAGCACCTAATGCCAGCCGAGCTGAAAACACTGTTCTAAACAGAGCACCTAATGCCAGCCGAGCTGAAAACACTGTTCTAAACAGAGCACCTAATGCCAGCCGAGCTGAAAACACTGTTCTAAACAGAGCACCTAATGCCAGCCCAGCTGAAAACACTGTTCTAAACAGAGCACCTAATGCCAGCCGAGCTGAAAACACTGTTCTAAACAGAGCACCTAATGCCAGCCGAGCTGAAAATGTGAGATAATGACAAAGTGACAGATGAAAATTACAGTTAGAAACTTAGAGGAATCTAATAACATCTAGGATGGGTTGTTAATATGACTAGGATTGGTGTTCTATTGGTTGATATGAAAACCAATAGAACAGCAGAGAAATGCTGGTTAATGACAGCAGGAAGTCTTTAGAAAATAATTGCCTTCACGTTTCGATGGTTGGATTTTGGCAAGGCTACTTTGAAGCCAGGTAAGACATTTCTCATTTGAAGTAAACCGTTCAGGCTTCAAACTATTATGCAGCATCAAGCTCACATTGCAAATTGATGGGTGACACGCTGATAGCCTGCCTACCGTTGACTATAGCCTGCCTACCGTTGACTATAGCCTGCCTACCGTTGACTATAGCCTATGCACTCAAATGATGATTCAGAGGCGCGCTTTAATTCCGAGTTGAGATTGAGAAATACAATTACTAGCTGTTTTTAATCGTGGCCATCAAAACATTTATAGTTACTTATTTTTTTGACATGTGATTGCACTTAGACTTGCACTTGCACTGTTATTTGTTGTGCAATGACAATGCTTATAATAGCATTCCAGTACCAGCTGCTCTTGCGCTGTCTGACAGTTGATAGGCTATTCTGCTCCTCAAACGAGGCTCTGTATGCTTTGTGCGTGTGATAAATAAGATGCATGACGACTAACGAAAATATACACTGCAATTGAATTCCACTATATTATGCAAATGTACCTGTAGACTGATAAGGATGACCGGTCGAATATATTTTCGGTGGCTAACCGATAACATCTCTACTAGTGGAATGCGATGTTGCTTTCATGGCCTCGCACTCAAGAATAATGGCAGCCTGACCGATTCGGTAAGCTTTGCACCTGTTCTCTTCAGAAGGAAAGCGGGCAAGATACAAGCAGACGCCCTTTTTATATTTAATTAATTTCTGAAAAGAACAAACTCTTGGTTAATAATGCCCTCTAAGACTGAAATTATGTTATTCTCTATCCTTTATTTATATATATATATATATATATATATATATATATATATATATATATATATATATATATATATATATATATATATATATATATATATATATATATATATATATATATATATATATATATATATATATATATACTTTTCCACAATACCACTGAGCCTAACTACTGGGGTGTGTGGTCCTCTTGAGTCAACTTGTTATCACCATTTGTGCTGGTGGACTCTCAATGTTATTTGAACAACTGCCATGGAACAAATGTGAGCGAGGGGCTAGGTGACAGCGACACAGGAATGTAACCGATGTGGCACAACTGAAGACCTTTGAAAAGCCCCTCTATCTTTCAAATCCTGATAAACCCCTGCCCTCAGTTGGGACAAAGCTAGGGTTGTGGTTGTGAGGGGCTGTGGCTGGGGGGGTGGTTGTGAGGGGCTGTGCCGGGGGGTACAGGGGTAGGAGAGACTGGCATTGTGTGGGGCTTTGACCTTTGAAAGGTTGCATTAAGATACTGTGTTGGGGCAATAGGACAACCTGAGTGGGGAAGATGACTCCCTACACCAGATCTCATTAGGAATGTTAAACGCCAACTAACAGCTCCGTAACTAATCCTTCGGTTTTCTTTTGTTTTGTAGGATTCTTTGGACCTCTCTACTGCAGCCCTTTTTAAAAGCAGGATTTTAACGTCACCCATCCGCAGACAGCCATGGAATCGGTATGTATTTTACATTCTCTCCACTTTGTCTCTGGAGCCATCTCTGTTTCTTGGTCCCTGTGTTTGTCACGACGTACTGAAGGTTTGAACACGCTGTATAATGTTTTGAAACTTTGTTTACAGAAAGGGGGTTGTTTTCTAAGGCCCGTATTCCTGTACTCCAGTAGGCTTGTTGTTTTGACCTCTCAGATTTCTCCAAACCGTCTCGGATGCTAAATAAACGACACTCATATGACACCATAGAGAGGGTTTGCTGTGGAACTGCCTACCGGTCTGTGTGTGTGGCTATAGACTCATCATTTCAAGCCATGGATTGAGCCAGTCTCTCTAGCTATGAGAGAGAGAGTGGGAGAGGGCCCGACAGGAGCAGTCCTAGTACCAGCTGGCAGCTTTAAAGCCCTGCACTTTCAACTGGAATGTGTGTTTTAAGAGCAGGGCTTAGTGCATGCCCAGGCCCTGCCTTCCTGTCCCTTTGTTAAAGGGGTTCTGTGTTTTAGCTGGTGTGGGCTTGTGTGTGTGATTTGGTGTGTGTGTGTGCATGGTTGTTTGTGTGGCGAGCAACTTGGTTTGGAAAGTAGGTCACCGCTCCCGTAGAGCTCAGTGTCACTAATGAAGTGTCCCTCTCCCGCATGCGACTCATGTGACCGTGCTGCTCGATCAGTAAGTAGTGGCAGCCCACGCCTCTGAAGTGACGGCCGCCTTTTCCCCACGGCACACACAGAGACTTTCAGCATGGGCGCTGAACAATCGATCTCCCCTCTCCTTCTCTCCCTACTCTCATTTTGCTCTACTCTTCCTTCTGTAGCCTTCTCTTTAGCCAGACGCTCTGTGCAACGGAAGCTGGTGGTGTTTACCTCCTGAAATCATACCGGATCTGCTTACTGTCAGTGGAAACTGATCAAAAAAGCCCATTATGCTGCCAGTACGGGCCCCCCACCCCCACCTCTCCTCATGTGATGCCAGTCACATGGTTTCCAGGCACCAGTAGAGTAAATCAGAATCAGATTTTATTTTTAACTGCTCTACATCCTCCACTTTGCCAATGGTTAGCAGAAACAGACGTAGGTTACGGTGTACGTCTCTCTCCCTCTGTTTCATGCTCTGTTGCCTCTCCTCTCTTTCGCTCTTTGCCACTCCCTGTCTCATGCTCTCTCCACTCTTCCTTTCTATCTCTCTGTCTCTCGCTCTCTGTCTCTCGCTCTCTGTCTCTCGCTCTCTGTCTCTCGCTCTCTGTCTCTCGCTCTCTGTCTCTCGCTCTCTGTCTCTCGCTCTCTGTCTCTCGCTCTCTGTCTCTCTCTCTCTGTCTCTCGCTCTCTGTCTCTCGCTCTCTGTCTCTCGCTCTCTGTCTCTCGCTCTCTGTCTCTCGCTCTCTATGTGTAGCCTGCTCCCAGCCCTCGGCAGTGCTGATATTACTCTCAGCGTTATCTGCTGGTTGGGAGTTGTGCTGTGTTGGATGGTAGTGCAGATGAAAGGGTGTCTCTCCTGTGAATGCTCTCCCTGCACCGTTTTGCCTCTGCTCATTACCAGCTTGTTTTTTCTCCCTCTCCCTCCTCCCTTTTTCCAAAGTAGGCCTGTTCTTCAATAGGATTAGTCTGCAGCACTCTGAACAGGAAAGTGGGCCCTGCCAGTCATATTACATAACTCTCATAGCCAGGCTTGAGACAACTATAGGGGCTTTGTTCCTCAAGACCCTGCTCCCACCCGCCTACCTCTCCCCCTGGCAGGCCACATGCTAATGCTCTATTGAAAGAGTCTGTGTGCTCCAAACAGGCATGGCTCTGTGGCCAGGGAGGAGAGAAACTCTGCATCATTACCCTGCAAATTGGCATTTCACTCATATCTTTCGCTGAGGAATGTGAACTCGAGGCAGAAGAAAGCGGGAACTTTGTTGTGATTAGGTTTTCTTGTAAGCACGTTGAATGATGAGAAGATATAGGAGGTTGTGGACCGTCCAAAGGATTGAACCTTTACTGTGTTGGCGTTCAAAATGTATTGGTTTTTCTCTCCCTTCTGACTAGACTTGTGTGCCCCGTTAACCACTTAGGTTGCAGACCTGTATTGTTGTGGTTACATTGTTCTGTGGCATAGGCCCATGTCTCGTGATTCTGTAGCTTATCTGAGCAGAAGTTTGAAGGTTTGTACATTAGTAGGCTTGTTGCGCAATGTGAAGAGCAGGATTGGTAGGGGCTAAAATTATGCCTTTGCCCAAGGTTTTCCTTGTCATTCTGTTCCCAATCATTAGAGCGAAGCACCGAAGAGGAACCATTCTTTAAGATGATATCCAAGCGTGTGTTGTCATTGTGCCATTAATCAGCGCAGCTGCGGATCGGCTGAGGTTCATGTTCAAACACACCCTGAAAGGAAGTGTCAACGAGCATTTCATCCCACTGCAGAGGGAGCGATGTTGGTAGCTATGGTGGGTATCGCCAATACGTGACGACTCCAATCGGCGTTACGGTCTGGCTGATGGGAAACGCCTCCATGTATTTCTCAACTAACCTGCAATTGCTGACACTTTGTTTGTTCTCGAAATCAGGGAAAAGTGTATCTTATAAATGTGCAGGTGGTTACAAAAACCAAAGAGAAAAGAAAGATATGAAATCCATGTTTTGTATTGAGTGAGAAATGCCTCTTGCATATGTAGATCTTTGTTTTGGTCGCACTGTGTGAAGTGCTGTCATCTTCTACACTTGGCCGAGCCACGCGGACAATCCTAGTTCCTGCTGGGAAATGCTAGATGTGCGGCAGCTAAGATGGCGAGGAACCTACTCGGCAGCACAAAACTTTCCGTTTTCTCTTTTTGGTAGAACAACATGCAACTGGACACAAGCGTTTATAAGATACTATATTTCCCGAATTGAGAACCAAGTATCGCCAAATGCAGGTTAGTTGAACGATACACAGCAGCGTTTTCCATTAGCCAGACCGTAATGCCGATTTTGGAGTCATCACATATCGGCGATATCCACCGTAGCTAGGCGGTAGGTATCATCCAGCCGTCTTTCTGTCTGTCCACTCACAGGACACAACTATAAATGCGGATTTCGGAAGTGTGCGGTCACCAGCTCCAATCATATATAACCCCTTTGACAAACGGGCTGAGACACTGACCTTTGCGTGTGTCTTGATGGCAGAAACATTGTATTGTGTGTTTGTCTTTGCAGATGGCACATGTTCAGAGGCGAAGCCCCACTGCTTCGGAAGGTGTTGGAGGTAGCCGTAGTATTAAGAAGGTACAGGAAGCCACGTCCGACTCTGCCACGGAAATGGTTTTTAATGGCAGGTTGGGCAAGCGGCACACTGGGCTTTGGAAATTTGCATCTCGGTGTGAGAATGAAAAGGACAAATAGCGCCAACTACATCGAAAATAGTTTGTAAGTGCCGACTACAGGGCGCTCTCCCGTGAGGTATGAAGTGGTGGGGAGATGGGAAGGAAAAGATTTCAATCTTCAGTATGTCAAAAGAGAACATTGCTTTGAATGCAGTTTGTGTGTAAGCGGAGAACAGGATGTATCCATTTTTTAATGAAGAGATGTTATGCTGCTGGCTTGAAAAGAATGTGCTGCTCAGAGGTCAGGGTTGATTCTCATGCTCTGTTCAAGGGTATGGCTCAGAGCTGCTGACAGCCAGGCAGACCAGTGTTTGTCCCACCACTCCCACACACACTGTCAGAACCAAGCTCACCCACCACAGCAACACAGTGACTGCGGAGGAGAGGGGACTGGCTGTGATGATAGATAGCCAGTGCTACTCTGAAATGGTCAGATTTGTAGTGTCTGTCTGGATGCTGAGGAGTTGGCTTGGTGTTTTGTAGATGGGACAGAATGTTTTTAATGTTCCATCTCCCCTTCTCCAGAGCCAAGTTCCCATCAGCGAGTCGTCCATACACTAAGTCTGTGTTTAGATCTTACATCTATTTTTAGAGCTGAGCTTTGGCTTAAGTGCTGAGAATAACAGGATAACAGTAGCCTCTTTACTTTGCCTTTAACCAATAGATATGACAGTGGTGTTGCATTGGACAAGACTGGACAATGGCCTCACGTGATTCTGTTCAATCAGGGTCCAAGAGACCAGATTGACTGGTCCTAGCTTGCTCACTGTCCCTCTGCCTCTCTCCCTCCAGTACAACAACCTCTGAACAGTGCTATCTACCCGCCAGGCACCCAGTGTCTCCCTCTCTGGGCCTCTACTGTACCTGTACCTCCACCCATCGTCTCCTCAGAGGATCAAACAGTTCCCCGTCAAATATGGAGGGGGGGGGGACAAAACCCAGTGGAACAAATGATTGGGTTTGTTCTAATGTGAGTTAAAGGGGCCCTCCCACAGCGTCTCCTGGCAGCCTGTGTTTCTGCCTGTTTGCCAGGGTGTTTAGAACTCTGTCTGGGTGGTTTAAAGAACATGGATTGCCATGGAGACATTGTGCATTATTTCTATATCTGACCCTTTCAGCTCAATCTGCAAGCTGTAATTGGATTATTTGTAGTGTAACGTGTTTCTTCTCTTTCTCTGTAGAGCGAGAATGGAAATATGAAGGATTTGTTTCACTATATCTGACTGGTAGAGTATAGTGTCAGCTCAGCAGCCTGACTGTGAAAAGGCCTACACCACAGTGCTCTTCTGCACTTTGTTAGTGTTGTATTTACGGGAAAGAACAGCTTGATATGAGTGATGGGACTTAGTGCACATAAATTGGTTATTTCTGCCTTACCTTTCACCTCTTAATTGGTCAACGTCACCAGACTGGTCAGCCCAACTCCAGGGCAGCTAGCCTACTTCTCAATCCACAACACGAGGGTTTTCCTCTATTTCTAACTTTACTGTCGATGTCTGTCTGTTTGAATTGAGTACTCCATATTAAAATGACCAACAGAGGAAATGTATAATCATATTCTAAAATCTATAGAACACGATCAATAAATATCTCTAAACATTGGCTCAGCCATTTGCTTCGATATCATTACTTTTCTTGCTGTTTCACTTGCAGCTGTTGTGTACAATTTCTGAGATGATTGTGTCCATGTTGAAATCGGTGCGGTGAGCGAGCGGGAAAGATGGCAGAAAGAGGAGCCACAACAGCCATTATCCTCTTCTCTGTCCTTCCCCCATCTCCTCCCTCCCCCATCCCCGAGTGACGCTGTGGTTTTTCCCCTGACTGCTGCCAGGTCTCTCCCTCCCTCTCTCTTCTCTCGGGATCATGATGACTGAGCTGTTTGTACGGGGCTGGAGATTAGCAGGCTAATGTAGTGTTGAGTGGTAGAGCAGAAGCCGAGGCACGGACACTAGAGGTCAACCAATTAATCGGAATTGCCGATTAATTAGGGCCGATTTCAAGCTTTCATTACAATCAAAAATCGTTTTTTTGGGTCGCCGATTACATTTTTTTATAATAAAAAAAAAATCTTTCTTCTTTTTATTTAACTTGGCAAGTTAAGAACACATTTTTATTTTCAATGACGGCCTAGGAACGGTGGGTTAACTGCCTCGTTTAGGGGCAGAAAGACAGATTTTCACCTTGTCAGCTCGGTGGATCCAATCTTGAAACCTTACAGTTAACTAGTCCAACGTAATAAGGACCTGCCCCTCTCTCGTTGCACTCCACAAGGAGTGCAACTTGCCTGTTACGCAAATGCAGTAAGCCAAGGTAAGTTGCTAGCTAGCATTACACTTATCTTAAAAACAATCAATCATAATCACTAGTTAACTACACATGGTTGATATTACTTGGTATTATCTAGCGTGTCCTGCGTTGCATATAATGTGACTGAGCATTCAAGTATCTAAGTATCTGACTGAGCGATGATCGGCAGAAGCAGGCGCGTAAACATTCACTCAATCCGCACTTTCGTGCATTTTGCCAGCAGCTCTTCGTTGTGCGTCAAGCATTGCGCTGTTTATGACTTCAAGCCTATCAACTCCTGAGATGAGGCTGGTGTCACCGAAGTGAAATGGCTAGCTAGTTAGCGCGCGCTAATAGCGTTTCAAACATCACTCTCACTGAGCCTTCTAGTAGTTATTCCCCTTGCTCTGCATGGGTAACGCTGTTTCGATGGTGGCTGTTGTGTTGCTGGTTTGAGCCCAGGGAGGAGCGAGGAGAGGGACGGAAGCTATACCGTTACACTGGCAATACTAAAGTGCCTATAAGAACATCCAATAGTCAAAGGTTAATGAAATACAAATGGTATAGAGGGAAATAGTCCTATAATAACTACAACCTAAAACTTCTTACCTGGGAATATTGAAGACTCATGTTAAAAGGAACCACCAGCTTTCACATGTTCTCATGTTCTGAGCAAGGAACTGAAACGTCAGCTTTCTTACACAGTACATATTGCACTTTTACTTTCTTCTCCAACACTTTGTTTTTGCATTATTTAAACCAAATTGAACATGTTTCATTATTTACTTGAGGCTAAATTGATTTTATTGATGTATTATATTATGTTAAAATGAGTGTTAAATGGGCCTCCCGGGTGGCGCAGTGGTTAAGGGTGCTGTACTGCAGCACCAGCTGTGCCATCAGAGAGACTGGGTTCGCGCCCAGGCTCTGTTGTAACCGGTCGAGACCGGGAGGTCCATGGGGCGACGCACAATTGGCGTAGCGTCGTCCGGGTTAGGGAGGGCTTGGTCTGATGTCCTTGTCTCATTGTGTATCGGAGGACGCATGACTTTCAACCTTCGTCTCTCCCGAGCCCGTACGGGAGTTGTAGCGATGAGACAAGATAGTAGCTACTAAAATAATTGGACACCACGAAATTGGGAAGAAAAAGGGCTAAAAATTCCACAAAAAAATAAAATAAAATAATGAGTGTTGTCATTTATTATTATTATTATTATTATTATTAATTGTCATTATTACAAATAAAAATCGGCTGATTTAATCGGCATTGGCTTTTTTGTTCCTCCAATAATCTGTATCTGTATCGATAAATCATAATCGGCCGACCTCTTAACGGACACCCACAGTGATGGGGCCTGTGCCTGCTGAACAACATTGGACCTGGGCTGTCCTGGGGAAGCCTGACAGCATCAGGGTAAGCTATACCCTTGTAGTGGTGAATGGAATGTATTGAGTTTGTATTAAATACACACACAGCCTAATCTCTTGCACTGAGTGCTCTGCTAGTAGACGGGCCTATTTTGGGGAGGCACTTATTAAAGGTTGAATGAGTGGAGTAGCTTGTTCCCTCGTCTCTGGTTTCTCACCATAATGGCAGCCATAATGGCTCCGTTTCTGATTTATGTCAGGCGGGATCTGATTTCAGGAAACTCTGTTTTTTTCTTCTTCCAGTAATCTGAATTCCCTGTGCTCCCCACCCAGTCCACCTCTCAGGGGAGCCTGGAGCAAAGTGCTTGGGCCTGGGTGGACAGAACCATAGCACGGCAGCCCAGCCCACTGGCAGTTGCAACCCAATCCTGCTCTCAGCTTTTTGGTTCAGTCCGCTGTCACTCCAGCAGCCAGAGCACTGTGACCTTGGTTTCAAGTAGCCCTGGCTTGGTAGTAAGCCAATACCACTCCTGGGATGGTGTGACCTTGTTCACCAGCCCACTGTACGTCTGCATGCCTCTCTCCCCCCTTTGGCAGAAGGGGCGACCTTTGCTTGCTGTGATAATTCAATGCAAAAACAAGAAATTGAGTCATTGGCTGGTCGTTGGGCCTGTCCTGCTTGTGGTTGTATAAAGGCTGTTGAATGTTGTATTAACCTGTCCCGGGCTCTGATCTGAGAGGCTCTGAGTCAGAGCTATCTGTCTTATGTGATTGTTTATGTGCTTCCCTGTGTGGTCTACAGCAAAAGACTGTTACGTCAGCATCAAATGAGCTCCCTCTAGTCTAGTACACCTGTCATTTGGCCACTTGGCTTGGTTGGAACTGTGAAATTACTTTTCCCCTTTTTTCAATCAACTGATTGGAGCCCTGGCCAATCAGTGGGTTTGTGTCGTGTTGCTGATACAGGGATGGAACGGAACGTTTTATTGTCTGAATGAACGGGAACTGCTCAGTAGCTAGGCTAACTGATATGCTTTCTTAGTGAAATCCTATGGCTTCTTTTGGGGTTGAGGTTTGTTTGGGTTGTGTCAAATCACTGTTGTCCAGTGCTGGTTGGTGAGCCGCATACTTGTTGTCACAGAGTGGTAAAAGCCTTACGTAAACACAATGGGTACTAGCAGTGTATCTGACTGAACAACAAAGACCTATAGGTCAGCAGCTGGACCAGTCTCTCGTCAGCATCCTGTTAAATTATGTTGCTGAAGTGGATAGCAGCAGTCTTAGTGGCTCCTGGTCAATTCTGCACTCCAGCCACCCAGGCCATAGACTTCCCTCTGCTACCGCACAGCAAGCACTACCGGTGCACCAAGTCTGAAACCAACAGGAACCTGAACAGCTTCTACCCACAAGCCGTATGACTGTTAATCAAGGCTACTAAAATAGCTAATCAAATGACGAGTCGGACTACCTGCATTGACCCTTTTTTGGTTTTTTCTAACACTCTTTGCCTGACTCTCTGCACACACACACACACACACACACACACACACACACACACACACACACACACACACACACACACACACACACACACACACACACACACAGCATGCTTGTTTTAAGCGACTTAGTGCTATCTGGATGAAACCTAAAAGAATGTGTTTCCTGTTCTGTTGTAGGGGTGCAAGGCATTTTGTTTGTTGTGCTGTGTCTTGGCCCGTGCATGCAGAGAAACATAAAGGGTTAAGCAGGCCTGGGCTTCTCTCTGCTCTCTCCGGATCCAGGTGTTCATCTATCAGTGGGCTCACGGCGACAGACAGCAGGCACTTAATGTGGGCCCTGTGTGTGTGTGTGTGTGTGTGCCCCCTCCCTGCTCCTGGCTTTGATTCACTCCAGCTGGCCTCACTGGAATCAGCTCTGTATCGGCCCAGGCTTGTATGCTGGGGAGAATTCATGCTTGAAATTGTAATTGCTGTTGTATGTGAAGATGAGTTCTCCCCCCCCACCACTTGAAGTTTCCATTTTCGCAAATGGGGGATAAGTGCTTTGTTATATTATGTAAACATGATTTTTAGACTGGGTCTTTTTTTCTTTAAATACAAAAACTCTTTACATAAAAGGACTGTAAAGATCTGTGCTTTCCATATACCTCTTATGTAAACAATGTGTTGCCCTGTCATAATCTCTTGGTGCCCTTAGATGGAGTGAACCCTCTCACTACAGACGGGGTACTACAAAGAAGGATCAATGAGCTAGCCAGCTAACTTTGATAAACAACCATGAAATAGCTGTTTTTATGGTTCATTAAGAAAGCTTGACTTAGATATGTTTTTTTTGGGTTGTTGAGTCAATTAGGTCATGCCCATTTCAAGTTCTTTCAGAATAGATAGGCAAGTTATCTGGCTCACTCATTGCTCCTGCTTTGTAGTATACCCTTAGGGTGGTATATTGGTGAGATGGATAGATCCTGAGAAACAGAGCAGTAGATTGATGTTTTGGACCGAGTTGTAGTTGTTGTTGAGCTGTTCACAGAGATGGTGATAAAGAGCCGGGGGGTCGAGTCACTGAGCGTCTCTGTGTGTCCACGGTCTCTGACGGAGCCAAGCAGGGGAACAGACGAGGCAGCAGATGGGCCTTCTCAGACTTAACCCTTCCCACGCCTCTCGCGGTCCTGTCTGTCCATGCAGGCAGGCAGGACGGAAGGAACGCTCTCATGGCTCGCTCTCTCCACCTCGGTGTTCGTGTCATATCCACAATGGCGGAACATCGGTGTCTGATGAGAAGTGGTCAGGATGACACATGGCGGTCTCCATTGGGGACAACAGTATGCTCCCTCATCCTCTCTCTCGGTCCCCCTATCCCGCTCTCTCACACTCCCTCTCCCCTGCTGAGAAAGGGCCTGGTGTACTGCTGCTCCAGATTTATGGAAATGAAGACACAACACACCCCTGTGATAACCACTGGCTGCCTGCCAACTCGGTCAGATGACCGCTGTCTCACTGGGCGGCAAACATGGGCTTAGTTTGAATCTGACGACCCTGCTACTGAGAATCTCTGGTCTACGCATATAACATGCTCACCTGCTATCTCCAAATGCAGATCTAGCATTGTTACCTGTTAATCCATTTTTGCTCAGCCAACTTTATGGATGGTTTCCCTCTCCCTCCTGGCCCCAGTGCTTTAAATAGAAGCCCCTCTGGGAGGATCAATACAAACTCCAGGGTAATTGATGAGGAGGCAGGCTCTGTGATGACCTGGACACTGCAAGTGGGAACCTGAGGAGATTACAAGGTGGGAAGCGGGTTTCATCACATGCATATTAATTTTTTTCTTTTGGAGAAGGTTTGCTCTGTCTGTAGGTGTCCACTGCCTGGAAAGCTAGTTGGATTCTCTTTCAGGGAATTCAAGGTTGTGTCTTAGATTGTGTTCCCTTTCCAGGTAGTCTCCATCTGTTGCACTGCCACTAGCTTTACTCATCAGTGAAGAGAATAGCAGCCAAACCATCATTTCAATCCATGGTTTAATCTTAGAGTAAACTATAGTCTGTGATACCATCTCTTGATACTTCTTAACAAAGGACCATGCTATAGGCCCGTCTGAGGCCCCAACCAACCTCACCCTTTTGGCCAAGGGAAAAGGGCCTAAATTGTTAGCTATCCACAGTGTCCTCTGGGCTGTTTAGACTTGGCTTCTCCTTTTTGTTTGGTGGGGCGGGGAGGATGTGCATTATTCAACCTGGCCCAACCTGATGCAGGGAAGTAGGGTGGCTCTCTCCTCTCTCTCATTGTCCAGCTTTCATCCTCATTTCACTACTCAAGGTTCTCTGGACAAAAGTGGCTTTTCTGGTGACCTCTGGCAAAGACTTAATGACCTCCCAATGATCGCCAGGGAGGCTTTATGTCCTCCCCCATTCTGTTATTGTTTGGGGAACAGAAAGCAGCTCTCGGGCTCTGTTCATTTGAGGCCTGGATTGGAATGGTGATGGCTAGAGCTGTTGATGATGCATGGTGTGACTGATGAGGTGGAACACTTGGGCCATGGAGCCCATTGCTATAGGGCCTAAAAGAATGGATCTCAACAGCCTCCGGTCCAGAACCCAGAGGACAGAGGGCCTCACATTAGCCCCAGATTGAAGGGTTTCTGTTTTGGTGTGGTTTACTTTTCAGAGTAAGTTGTCTGCTTCAGTGCAATGGTGCTTGCCAGAAACCTACAGTGTCTGTCTTGGACATGGTTCGGTACCCTTGTCACCGCGTCTTATGTTTGACTTGGACTTAGTGAAGGCAGGCATTTTGACTTCCACTCTTGAAAGAAGCAGTGAAGGGGAGAGAGGGGATTGTATGTGTTTGTTTTTGTGCCAGAGGTTCTGAAAAGATGGACTGGACTCTCTCCCATGCTGGCATGGCGTTGGTGTTTGTGACAGGCTGGCGGCCCTCCCTCTCTTGATGGATTCTGGGCTTCAGAGTCTTGTGCTGTAGTTTTTGTTATACTGATACAGCAGTATTCTAGCTACTCAGAACTACAACGTTAATTGAGGTTAATAAGGAAATGAGTGTCATTGCCAAGTACCAAGTTTCTGTTTACCTCGTTTGGACTCCTTTGCCAGAAGCATGGCCCACGAGAGGGATTGTTTGTTTTTGTCTCAACCCAGAATCTCCCCGTTATTCCATCCAGAGCATTATGTGCTTTATTATTCAGCAGGCTATTTGTAACAGTTGTTGGTGATTTTGAGTGTTGTTGGGGAAACTACCATGTTTGTAGCCTAGTAGTGGTAAGATGCTCAAATCTACAAATTCTGGTTCTGTGGAACTAGAAAAGAATGGACTTTACCCTCCGCTTCTCTCTTTCACCAGCAGCTTTTTGCCCGTCTCTTCCTATTTCCCTCAGCCAGGAATGTTTTCCTGTCAAAATGGCAGGTCCCTGTCGGCTCAGAGCGCTGGGTTCAGAGTACTCTACATTCGCCTTGTTTGTCATGGTAGTCCCAGGAGTGACTCACAACACAGGAATAGCTGATATATTCTGGACTTAAATAGTACGGCAATTATCATATTTTCATTCCATGTGTTTTTCTTTCTCCTTCTCTCCTCCTCTCCTTCTCGGTAAGAAAAACGTGGTTTATCTGTGCTTCGTGTGTAATTGCTTTACATCGGCATAATCACCCACAGCCTGAGAACTGCTGTAGTTTGGAGGCTGTTTATATGTTAAGCAGAGATACGGTGTATACGGAAAGTATTCAGACCCCTTGACTTTTTCCACATCTTGTTACGTTACAGCCTTATTCTAAAATTGATTAAATCGTCCCGTCCCCCCCTCCCCTCATCAATCTATGCACAATACCCCACAATGACAAAGCAAAAACAGATTAAATTTTTTGTGTGCAAATGTATTAGAAATAAAAGCTGAAATATCATATTTACTTAAGTATTCAGACCCTTTACTCAGTACTTTGTTGTAGCACCGTTGGCAGCTATTACAACCTTGAGTCTTCTTGGCTATGATGCTACAAGCTTGGCACACCTGTATTTGGGGAGTTTCTCCCATTCTTCTCTGCAGATCCTCTCAAGCTCTGTTAGGTTCGATGAGAAGCGTCGTTGTACAGCTATTTTCAGGTCTCTCCAGAGATGTTCGATTGGGTTCAACTCTGGGCTCTGGAAAAATAAATTCTAAAAACCTGTTATCACTTTGTCATTATGGGGTATTTCGTACAGATTGATGAGGAAAATGTTTTATTTAATACATTTTAGAATAAGGTTGTAATGCAAAAAAATTTGGAAAAAGTCAAGGGGTCTGAATACTTTACGAATGCACTGTATGTGAGATCTGTCTGCAGCTCTTCAATTATGTAAATGTTTCAACTGTTCATAATTACTCTTCTTCTGAAAATGGGCGTGGCTTCACAACATTTTTAGATTTGAAGAAAATGGTGGAAAATATGCAGTCAATGTCTGAGGAGAGCGGATACAAATTCATTGCTTTAACGAATTATAACAAATGCCAAGAAAATGTTGAGCAACGTAATAAAGTAATGACTTTAAAAATAAGTTGCGTTACACGTTATGTTGACTGACAATTTATTTGCTACGCTATCCTTACGAACTGCATAGCATTACAGCAGTGTGTACTTTACTGGTATGTTAGCTAGTTACCTAACGTTAGTTGGCTACCAATACATCGAACTTGCCAGGCAGTATATTAACTATCTGCAATGTAACCCAACGTTTATTGACTTGATAGACAAATCATTCTCAGCTAAGTGGTTTAGTCATGGGTGCGTTTCAATGGACATTGTTACATCTGTCGATTTACTCCGATTTCAGAGAACTCTCGTGCAGAATAGCCGATGAATTTACGAATGCTCAACACTCGTAGAATATGGCTGGTGTCAGTAAACTTTGGCAAAAATAACAAGCGTAATACATTTTTTGCCAGCAGCACACTTAGTCACCCACGACTTGCAGCGCTGCAAGGGTCTCAAATAGAACCAAGTTCTGTTTAGCACCTGGCTCCAGTTTGGATGAAATTATTGAAGTACACTGCTCAAAAAAATTATGGGAACACTTAAACAACACAATGTAACTCCAAGTCAATCACACTTCTGTGAAATCAAACTGCCCACTTAGGAAGCAACACTGATTGACAATAAATTTCACATGCTGTTGTGCAAATGGAATAGACAACAGGTGGAAATTATAGGCAATTAGCAAGACACCCCCAATAAAGGAGTGGTTCTGCAGGTGGTGACCACTGACCACTTCTCAGTTCCTATGCTTCCTGGCTGATGTTTTGGTCACTTTTGAATGCTGGCGGTGCTTTCACTCTAGTGGTAGCATGAGACGGAGTCTACAACCCACACAAGTGGCTCAGGTAGTGCAGCTCATCCAGGATGTCACATCAATGCGAGCTGTGGCATGAAGGTTTGCTGTGTCTGTCAGCGTAGTGTCCAGAGCATGGAGGCGCTACCAGGAGACAGGCCAGTACATCAGGAGACGTGGAGGAGGTCGTAGGAGGGCAACAACCCAGCAGCAGGACCGCTACCTCTGCCTTTGTGCAAGGAGGAGCACTGCCAGAGTCCTGCAAAATGACCTCCAGCAGGCCACAAATGTGCATGTGTCTGCTCAAACGGCCAGAAACAGACTCCATGAGGGTGGTATGATGGCCCGACGTCCACAGGTGGGGGTTGTGCTTACAGCCCCTCACCGTGCAGGACATTTGACATTTGCCAGAGAACACCAAGATTGGCAAATTCGCCACTGGCGCCCTGTGCCCTTCACAGATGAAAGCAGGTTCACACTGAGCACATGTGACAGACGTGACAGAGTCTGGAGATGCCGTGGAGAACGTTCTGCTGCCTGCAACATCCTCCAGCATGACCGGTTTGGCGGTGGGTCAGTCGTGGGGTGGCATTTCTTTGGGGGGCCGCACAGCTCGCCAGAGGTCGCCTGACTGCTATTAGGTACCGAGATGAGATCCTCAGACACCTTGTGAGACCAAATGCTGGTGCGGTTGGCCCTGGGTTCAATGCTAGACCTCATGTGGCTGGAGTGTCAGCAGTTCCTGCAAGAGGAAGGCATTGATGCTATGGACTGGCCCGCCCGTTCCCCAGACCTGAATCCAATTGAGCACATCTGGGACATCATGTCTCGCTCCATCCACCAACGCCACGTTGCACCACAGACTGTACAGGAGTTGGCCGATGCTTTAGTCCAGGTCTGGGAGGAGATCCCTCAGGAGACCATCAGCCACCTCATCAGGAGCATGCCCAGGTGTTGTAGGGAGGTCATACAAGCACATGGAGGCCACACACACTACTGAGCCTCATTTTGACTTGTTTTAAGGACATTACATCAAAGTTGGATCAGCCTGTAGTGTGGTTTTCCACTTTAATTTTGAGTGTGACTCCAAATCCAGACCTCCATGGGTTGATAAATTTGATTTCCATTGATCATTTTTGTGATTTTGTTGTCAGGACATTCAACTATGTAAAGAAAAAAGTATTTAAGAAGAATATTTCATTCATTCAGATCTAGGATGTGTTATTTCAGTGTTCCCTTTATTTTTTTGAACAGTGTATACATTTTTATTTTTTATTTAACTAGGCAAGACAGTTAAGAACTAATTCTAATTTACAATGTCAGCCTTCCCTCTGCCAAACCCAGGTGACGCTGGGGCAATTGTGCTCCGCCCTATGGGACTCCCAATCACGGCCGGATGTGATACAGGCTGGATTGACTAACATATGTGTACATTTATTTAGCCATGCGGGCGCTATGTAAACCGTGTTTCTTCAAAGGTTTTCTCTATGTTAGTTCCATTAGTTTATCCTTCATTCCTGTTCCTGCCCAAGTACCCGTATCAGTCCCTGGAAAGGCCCTAAAAATTGTCAGGCTCCAGCCGCCCGGTCATAGACTGCTTTCTCTGCTACCGCACGGGAAGTGGTACCAGAGCTCCAAGTCTAGGTCCAAGAGGCATCTAAAAAGCTTCTACCCCCAAGCCATAAGACTACTGAACAGCTAATCAAATGGCTACCCCCCTATGTTGCGGGTACTCTCTGTTATTATCTATTCATAGTCACTTTAATAACCCTACCCACATGTACATATTACGTCAATTACCTCGACACCAGTACCCTCTGTATATAGCCCCTCTATTGTTATTTACTGCTGCTCTTTAATTATTTGTTATTCTTATCTCTTTTTTGGGGGGTATTTTCTTAACTGCATTGTTGGTTAGGGGTTTGTAAGTAAGCTTTTCACTGTAAGGTCTACTACACCTGTTGTATTCAGTGCATGTGACAAATACAATTCGATTTGATTTGTATCAGTGGCGAGCAAACAGTGCAGACGTGACGTGACTGAGCCAGCCTCCAGCCATCCAGGAGCGCCTGCCTGTTTTGAGTTTCCATTGAAACTCTCTCCCCTGGGTGGGAGCATTATCTCTCCTGGCTGCAAGAACTCCATTATTTACCGAGCAGAGCACTGAGCCCGCCCTAATACAATGTTCCATTAGATTGCATCAGCCAGATTTATTGCTGGGCTCCTCATCTCTTGCACCGATCTGTGGTCTGGGCCCCGGATTCTGCAGGAGGGAGGAAACGAGGCGGTGGTTCGGAGAAACAGGATCTGGTGTGGGGCATTTCTCCATTCTGTAGACGGACAGAGAAGAGCTGAGGGGTCTGGGCCTCGCACCTGTGAACCTTATTTTTAGGCAAAGGATACTCATCTGAGCTGCTCTGAGATAAGTAACTTGAGCTGCACCATGAATGAATCCCTCTCCCATGGTTTTTAGACAGACATATTTTTAATAATAACCCCCTCTTTCCTTTTATTAAATGAGGCTTTGGTCGTGAAGGAGAGCGCCATATGTCAGATAGGTAGCAGCAGACAGCCACCGTGTGATGCCTTAGTCCTGTCTGCAGCACAGCCCAGCTCACGTGGATCGCTGTCTGGAGGAACTGCGTGCAGAGAAACACAATGCATGATTCCTACTAGCACTCATGCCTTGTGGAGGTGTAGAGGTTTCCTAGGCTGCAACTATTCTAGTTTACAATCTCACACTTTGTTTACATTATGGTTCTCGTAGTGTAGGCCAAATGTCACTCATGAGATCGCATGTTTGTTATTGAATTTTGAATTCTGAAATGGCACTACAGAATTAATCCTAAACCTTTCCTCCTCGTGTTCCGTTTTCATCCAAGCCAAGGACAGTTGTTAGGAGTGACTCACTCACCCATCAACCCACCCACACACACCAACGGTAGCAAATAGAATGGCTTATGTGGCAGCACTGGGGTCAAGTGGGACACCTGGGATGTTGGTTGCCTCTGCTCAAAGGACTGTGTAAATAATAATTCTGTGTTCTTTCCTCTCAGCAGTTTTTTACTTATGCAGAAATCCAATGGATTGCCTGGAGATCGTGCCATTGGGTTATGTGGCAATTAGGGTTGCGTAGGGTCTGAAACTTTCCGATGCTTTTCCATGGGAAGTTAAACCCGGGAATTTGGGGAATTCTGCTTAAATTCATCAAAGTTAGCTTTTAACGGTGAACCTTTTTTGTGGGATACACAGAAGGCAATTCTAGGTCTTGTGGCATATATTTGTTAAACTATCCCCAATTCAATGGAATTGCAACCCTCTTCCATCACATCTACAGCGGCTTCTCAAGATCTTGCAAACTAATGAGATGCTATTGAGCCCACACTACTACACTGTCTGAGCTAAGGACTACATGCTTTCTGGTAAATTGTGATTATAATACTGGCTGGGGTGAATATATTTTTTATGACATACATTATTTTTTTGTTAACTAATAAATGGTAGCCTACAGCAAAGTGTGTCTTTCAATCATTTCTAACTTGTAAACAAGTTAGTTTTGGCTACCATGTGGGTTTTTAGCTTGACTGAGCCTGCTAACTGAGGAGTGTTAATTCACCTGTTTATCTGTACATGGAATTTCTTTTGTCATTTTTTTCTAATCTTTACAGGAAAATGCCACGGGCACCATCTGATGTGCGGAGACATTTCACTGCAGCTGAATGGGGGAATGTTGTGGGGGAACGTCGTCAGAGAAATGCTGATGAAATGCTGATGAATGTCTTGCTCGAGCTGTGTGTACAACTGGTTCACTCTGATGCTCACAGGCAATGTATATTAGAAGTGATTTCTGAATGTTCTTTGCCCAGCATACATCCCTCCAACCAGACATGCTTTATTTACGCATTTGCTGCTTGGTCTAAAGTGGAGGAGTCCTACCATCACATCACACCCATTGGCTGTGCTGCTCATTTATTGAATCTGTTCCTCAAGGACATGATAACACTGAAAACAATGGATACACTCTACAAGAGAGCCAAGGAAATGGTTTGGTATGTGAAGGGTCATCAAGTTATAGCAGCAATCTACCTCACCAAGCAAAGTGAGAAGAATAAGAGCACCGCAATGAAGCTGTCCAGCGACACCTGTTGGGGTGGTGTTGTCATCATGTCTCCTAGCGGGGAAGGAGTCTCTCCAGGAAATGGCCACAGTCTGCCGATATGAACAGCCCCATCAAGAGGATCCTCCTGGATGATCCATTTTGGGAGAGAGTGGTAAGCAGCCAGAAACTCCTGAAACCTATAGCAGTAGCCATTGCACAGATTGAAGGAGACAATGCCATCCTGTCTGATGTTCAGACTCTGCTCGCAGATGTAAGAGAAGAAATCTGTACTGCCCTGCCCACTTCACTGTTGCTCCAAGCAGAGGGAACTGCAGTTCTGAAATACACCAAAACGCGTAAAGACTTCTACCTGAAGCCCATACACGCCGCAGCGTACATATTGGACCCCAAGTATGCTGGCAAGAGCATCCTGTCTGGTGCAGAGATCAACAAGGCCCATGGTGTCATCACTACCGTGTCTCGCCACCTTGGCCTGGATGAAGACAAGTTTCTTGGCAGTCTGGCGAAGTACACTTCCAAGCAAGGGCTTTGGGATGGAGATGCAATATGGCAGTCGTGCCAACATATCTCATCAACCACCTGGTGGAAGGGACTTTGTGTGTCTGAGGCTCTTTCCCCTGTTGCCTCCATCAACCTTCAAATCCCACCACTCAGATGCCTCGGAGCGCAACTGGTCCTTGTTTGGGAACACACACCAAAGCATGCAACAGGCTGACCAATATAAGGGTTAAAAAATTGGTGGCCACCTGGGCAAATTTGAGGCTTTTTGAGCCTGACAACGAGCCATCCTCAACAAGGTTGGAAAGGGACAGTGAAGATGAGGCCTCAGAGTCTGATGTTCAAGAGGTGGACATTGAGGAGGTCCAGGGAGAAGGCATGGAAGCCTGAGAGGAAGACAACCACCGCTTTAGTTTCTAGACTATCATTTTACAGATGTATGTTGAAAATGTTTTTGGGAGAAGCGATGGATCATTGGGGATCATTCAATATTCCCTTTTGTTGTTCAGTGAAATCATCCCATGTGAAGTCAACTATTTTAAAGTTAAATTCGTAACTAAATTCTTTTTTTTTTTTTCTATTGGAAAGATTTAATCATTTGCAATTGTCTACTCATGATAAGGTAAAAGGTTTATGTCTCTGTCTCCATATATGGTAAATATATCCAATGCAAAATACATCTACATTTAAATGGTATTCACATTCATTTGCACATATTCCCTTTAAATCCCACAGGAAGTTTCCACCTTGGAATATCCCCCAAAATGTGCAACCTTAGTGGCAATCATAACTATGAAGGTCATTATGCCTGTTCATTTTCTAGACCGAGAGCTGCAGCTCCCAGGTTTGATGGAGCAGGGTTTTGCTGTTAATACTGTCTAGACATCTACTGTACTATTTCAGCTGAGTGGTTTTAACTCTCGCTGTAAATTCCTAGAGTATAGCGGCTACTCCACTCTCCCTGTTCTCCCTCTCCTGTCATTTCTTCCTCTCCCCATCCCTTCTAGACCACCGCTCTCCCCTCCCCTTTTCTCATTCTCCCCGGTGATTTTCCTATTGCTGTCGTTTTCTTCTTGGTTCTGTGAGCCATATAAATGAAGGTAAACAACAGCCAGTCAAATCTATCCTCTCTCCTAACTGTTCATATCCCCATATTCACTGCGGTGCTGCTCATCAGGCAGAAAGCAGCAGTTGATTAAAGGACATAAGCTAGTTGCATCATGACTGTTTCCCACTCAGAGAGAACAGAACACACAGTGAATATTCAGATAGTGTATAATGCACATAGTGCTGTAATCCCCCCGCTCGGCTATAAGCTATACCATCAGTGCTTGGAGGAAGGAGGATCCGGTTGAACGGAGTTTCTTATTGATGCCGTTGGTACGATGATCACTGTGATATGTTGTGTTTTTAGTGGACTGTTTTAATATCGTCATGAAATACTTTCAAAGGATAAAAATGGGACTGCATGGACTGAGAATGGTTGGGTCGAATTGGCTGCCTGGGAGTATAATCGTAGATGAGGTCAAAGGATAAAAAGTGATATTTTAAGTGGATTCATAATGAAAACAAATCGGTCTATTCTTCTGGGGATGATGATCGGGGGGAATCGTGTGTGTGTGTGTGTGTGTGTGTGTGTGTGTGTGTGTGTGATCCCAGACTCTCTTAGTTGGGTGGGTGTAGAAGAAACGCAATGAGCTGATCGATACCATCATCAGCGTAAGAGCGGCTGACACGTTCGATCAGGGCTTAGTGCTCAGCCCAGCCCGGGTTGGAGCCTCAATGGGGTCCAGTTGTTGGTGCAGTGGGGCCCTGGGGAGCTCAGGGAGAGTGCATGGCTCTGTTGGAGAGCTATCTGCAGGGATGTTTGAGTCATCAGTATCCTGCCATTCCTACTGTTGAAAATATTCAGGCCATAATCGCATGTACTTAGTATACTGTGTTTTTATTCTAATAGAACATCAGGCATTTTATAGGCATTGCTATAAGACCTAGCCATAGGGGTTTAATTGTAAACCCAAATAGTCAAATTGCTTCTTTACTCCCATAGCAGTGAAAGTCCCACAGCTTTAGCTATGATGAAGGCTGTGGCATCACTGCTAACAATTATTGAATAATAGTCATTATGTCAATAATTTAATTGGTCTTTTCATGAGATGATGTTCTTACTGTAGTCAACATCCAGCCACACAGCAGCTCTGCTGAGACAGACAGCTGTAACGGGTGTATTTTGTCTTAGTAATTAGCCTACTGTTCTTGTTTGGGGAAGGTGGAGGTGGTGTAGGGGTTGCCTAATACTGTGTGCGTTGAGGCTTGGTCTAATGTGGCTGTTGATCTAAGCTGGTTTCCTCCAGTTGGGTCATTGAGTTCAGTTGTGGCTTTCGGATCAGACTGGGGAACTGGCTGTATTGTTATCTACATTGATCTCTTTTCAGACCGGTTTGGCTCTGGTTTATTTCCAGCGTTGGTGTTCAATATCATTTGGTAGGCTGACCTGTCCCCCAGGTGGGTGTCCACCTCGTGCTGTGGTCTCCTCATTACAGTGAGCCACAGTGGAAAGCAGCCCCCATCATGGGCCTGAGAGAGAGAGAGAGAGGGAAGGAAGGCTGGCTTCTCCTAGAGCCAATGATCACAACACACAATTCATCACATTGCCTTTCCGTCCTCTGTCTTTATTTAGAAGATAACCTAGTTAGCAAGACAGTGGGCTGTAAGGTATTTCCATCTCCCCCTTCCCAGTCTCTGAGGAGATGCAGATTTTCAGTTCCTCTGCAGAACCTCTGACTACAGTGATGGGTCCAAAACAGGCTGGCAGGCAGCACACACATCCCTCTCCCTCTATCTCCTCTCTTCCACGTTCCCCCAACGGGTTAACCCGGCGGGCGTTGCCATGGCAACTGCCTGGTGGACGGCGGGGGGGGTGTAATGGAGTGAGTGCTGTACGTGACAGGGAATGAGATGAGGCGGATCTGCTGTTCTCCTACCCTGCAGAAAGACAGACTCACAAGAGCAGCAGAAGAGCCTCCCCCTCTCCGACTCTCTCAGGAGCCTTGGCCAGATAATCTAATAAACTCCGAATTGCATGCAAGCCCACCTGTTACTGCGGCCCAAGTCCCCAATCCCAGTGACTAACACAGTAGAGAGATGGGAGCGTGAACATGTGGTGTGTCTGTGTTTAAAGAGGTGAGAGAGGGCAGCTGTTCCTGGTGGATCATACCATATCACTGGGGAATTCATGGAATGAGAATAGATGGGTAGAATTGGCTGCCGGGGAGTAAAGCAGTAGATAAGGTCAGTGTGGATGTGTTGGGATTTGCGACTCCAAATTCTGCTTATGCATACAACAAAGAAATTGATGAAGAATTCTGCTTGACGTAATGGTCGTGCCTTTGCGGTTAGGCTACACATTATTATGTGTGTTGCTTGCAGGCTGCAGCATATCATCCGAGTCACTCCTTCACTCTGCACCACACATTCACTCTGCACCCTGATCATAATAGGGCCTCTAAATGCTAACACTTGACGTGTCGTCGGGTCATGGTGATGCATGTGTTTTCTGAACATGTTTCATTCTCCCGCTCTGCCCTGAGAGGCCTTGTGCTGTGGCCCTCCCCGGACACAGAGCTAAAGGAGATACTTTGGGCTGCTCGAGTGGCTCATTGAATTGCTCATTTGTCCAAGCTCCATGGTTTTCATGGTGGTGTAAATAGAGGAGCTGGAGCGGGGAATGAAAGGCCCAGTGTCGTCTGGTCAGGACGACCTTTCCAAAGACGTGGAGGAGTTGGGCTTTTCCAGGCCTCTGCACTGACCATAGCTGCTGGGCTTTCAAAGCCCTTGGCTTGTCACTGTTGCTGGGCATGACCACGAAGTGAGGAACCATTCACTCCAGGAGAAAACTCCCTGTTGGGTAATGGGAGATTTTACTGCAGGCTGTGGCCACGTAGTGGATGAAGTGGTGAGATGGGTGAGGGATTTTGATGCACCACTCAAACTGATATTCTTTTAGATGGTACAATCATCCATTGGCAATGTGAACTTTACAGGAGAACATATAGATTAGCTCGTTCTAGCCTTTGACCATGTCCAATTTATTAATTGACTCAGTGGGAGCACAGCTGAAAAAAGCTATCAGATCTGAGGGAGTGAGAATACGTTGTTTGGGGGGAAAATGTCCAGTTTTTCTCTCTTCTCTCCTTTACCGTGGCCTGGTAGCATGTCTCTTGGCCTTGTTTATGTTGGCTGGTTATCTCAGGCTGCTCTCTGGAGCCCTGTGGCTGGAAGCCTACAGGTTGCTGGGGGCTACAGGGGGTAGTGCTGCTGTTTCCTGATGCCTTGCATGACAGCCTTTCATCTCAGGCACATGGGGAGCGGCCTCTCTCCATGGGGATCGGCTTCCGGGAGATGTGGACAGAAGAATGTTTGTCAGCCTCGCCCCTCCCTCTCTAGCAGCTGCTTTGGGAATCTATTCTACCTCACACTTGGAGTCAAATGCTCTCTGATGCTTGTTACCCAAAGTGTCACAGTAGAGGTACAGGTGAAATGGTACACAGCTTTAAATGGCACTGCTCTGAATGTGGAGAGTCGCTAGATAGAAGAAGCACTGCTCGTCTCCTGCACTTCCTCCTGCTCAATGTTTTTCTCACTCAACTGGCAAAAATGTGATCCTGATTAAATTGTGACACACACAGGTTAGCTTCACAGGATGTTATTCTGTGGAGGGAGGATGTTTTGAAATGCCAGTCACAGCCAGGCACATGGCACACACTGCTCCTGCCTGCCCCTAACTCAGAAGCTCCTCTCTGTGCAGGCAGACCGCTGTTGCAGAGCGTAGTATTGCAGGGTAGCCGAGCCCAGAGCGGAGCCGTGCTCTGCGTGCTTTGTTTGAAGTCATGTGGCTGGGTAGACGGGGACAGTGGGGCGCTCTGATGAAACGTAATGAGGGAACATGTGAGCGGGTTTCACAGAGATGGAACACAGTTTATAGACGGCCTGATTTACAGCTGTATTATTCACGCCATTCCCCGGTCCCCTTCTCAATGCCTCCCTCTTATCTCTTCTTTCAGCCATGGCCTTTTCCTTCTCTCCCTTTCGCCTCAATCCTTTTACGAGCGGCCCATCCTCCTCCTGGATGAGAGATGAGCCGTCGGAGGGAGGGAGGGAGGGAGCCAGGCCTGGGCATTGACAGAGTAGTGAGACACAGCAGGAGGTGAGCAGCTATATATAGAGCTGCTTTGGAGGAGTGATGTCATGGGCCAGAGGAGAGGTGGAGCGCTGCTGAGTTCAGTTGCCCAGCGTTTTACCGTCAGCTCTGAGAGAATGATAAATGATTGTTGGATAAATGAAAGGAAACCGATTGGCAAAGGCTGTTGGCAAGCTTGTATTGAGAAATGTTTGTTTTTGAAAAATAAGGATTAGAACTTAGATGTATTTATTCTCTAAATGCTTGTCTTATATCACTCAATTCAGGTCAAATCAACATCACCCTGACAGCTCATGCTCACTTTGATTAGGGGAAGTGTGTGTGTGTCAGCTGATGCTGTTTTTGTGAATGGAAGGGTGTTTGGGTGTGGATTAGGGATGTATCGGTACGTGTTGCATGGTGTGAAGGAGGATGCTATTTCAATCTCTAGGGCAGGCCTATATGAAGTCAGGCAGTGCTGCTGACATGAGTCTTGTTGACCCAAGAGTGACGCAACAACCAAAACTCTGCTGCTTCCTCAAGGACAGGAAGGGAAGGCGCGTTGCAGGTGCACTCACTCTTAACACGCGTTGGCTAACAGAGCACGGTCGCTCTCTGCCAGTGGTCCAAACGCTCAATCTGGGATCACACCTCATTGTGATCCAAGGTCCAGTCTCTCTCTCTCTCTCTGTCGTGTGTGTGTGTGTGTGTGTGTGTGTGTGTGTGTGTGTGTGTGTGTGTGTGTGTGTGTGTGTGTGTGTGTGTGTGTGTGTGTGTGTGTGTGTGTGTGTGTGTGTGTGTGTGTGTGTGTGTGTGTGTGTGTGTAGGACAATGGGTTGTGTGGGGTGGGGTCATTCTGACCTGACAGCAGTGAACACGAGCCAGCTTGGCGTTGAGTAAGGCGCCAAAGTTCAGAGTCCTGCCTGGCTGTCAGGACCTCTACAGTAGGACAAGGGAACAGCACACTACATGGTCAGTCGTGACTGCTGGGCCAATGCTATGGGGAGCAGCTAGCTCCTTGGTGTGTCAGATGTAGAGAGCAGCTGTTGCTGGAGCAGGTGTTGGCTGGTTCCTGCCCTCCCTGTGAGCGAGAACAGTGTGCTACCCTGCAGCCCGGTGATGGCTCCTCTTCATCAGGCCCACACACACACACACACACACACACACACACACACACACACACACACACACACCACACTAGTTGCACCTCTCCTCTTCTCGTGAGAAGCTGGAGTGTATGTTAACTCATGATACACATCCAGTCGTTACTAGCATTACCTCACGTAGTCGTCTTTATATTCTAGCTCTTTCATAAAGATTTTCCAATATGACATCTGATATTGTCTTAAAGCCTAGACCTTGGCTCCAAAACTGGAGTACAAATCCAGCAGCTGCCCGACACCCGGCTCCTCACATCAGCCACAGAGAGACTTGTTTATGCTATTAGTCGTCTGTATGTCCCACTGTCAGCGGACGCATGTGTGAGAGAAAGCGAGAAAGAGGGGAGTTGGAGCTTAGTGTGCATGTGATTGAACTGTACATTGTGATCATCATGTGACTGAGGGCTTTGTGAGTATGTGTGTGTGACTGATGTGTGAAAGTGTCTTAGCTGTGCTCTACTGTGGGACCCAAGCTTTTATCAGCCGAGCTGCTTTCATATCAGGCCCAGACTTTTATTGCAATGCGGCAGCACAAAGAAGCGCCCTCTTCATATTGATCGTAAAACCTGATTCTTAAAGTACAGAAGGCCCACCTCCAAGACAAGCTCACATGGACCCTATCCCTGCCTTCCAACAAAATAATTAGTCTTTCCTGTATATTTTCAGGGGAGGGAAAACCAGGTTGTTTTGTATGGAGTGGTATTTTGGTCCAGAAGGGCATCCGTAGATGTTAGTCAGGCTCTGTAAATGACAGCTGTTGGTTGAGCGGGCAGTTCTCTGCACCGGGCCTTTTGTGTTGGTAAATATGGCGGTGTTGTAAAACTGCTTTACTATGTGTCTTCAGTCTGCGTCTGCCTCTCGTTTCCTTCTCTGTCTGCTCTCTTCCTGCTGCTGAGCCCCTCGCACCTTTTATACCCCTTTCCTGCCGCGCCTCGTCTAGCAAACCTACCTAACGCCGCAGCTGTTCGACTCAATCAAATCAAATTGTATTTGTCACATGCTTCGTAAACAGAGTGAAATGCTTACTTACGGGCCCTTCCCAACAATGAAGAGAGAAAAATAGAGGGGAAAAATGTCAAAGAATAAATACACAATGAGTAACGATTACTTTGCTATATACACAGGGTAACAGTACTGAGTTGATGTGCAGAGGTAATGTACACACAGGTAGTGGTAAAGTGACTGCAATAGGATAGATAATAAACAGTAGCAGCAGCGTCAAGAGAGTTCGTGCAAAAAGGGTCAATGCGGATAACTATTTAACTTAACTATTTAGTAGTCTTATGACATGGGGGTAGAAGCTGTTCAGGACCCTGTTTCGAGATTTGGTGCTCCGGTAGCAGAGAGAACAGTCTATAACAAGGGTGGCTCGAGTCTGACAATTTTAGGGCCTCCCCCTGACACCGCCTGGTATAGAGGTCCTGGATGACAGCGAGCTTGGCCCCAGTGATATACTGGGCCATACGCATCACCCTCTCTAGCGACTTGCGGTCAGATGCCAAACCGTTACCATAACAAGTGGTGTCGCAGCCAGTCAAGGATGCTCTCAATGGTGCAGCTGTAGAAATGAGGATCTGAGAGCCCATGGCACATCTTTTCAGCCTCCTGAGGAGGAAAAAGCGTTGTTGTGGCCTCTTCACGACGGTGTTGGTGTGTTTAGACCAGCCTGTTTATTAATGGTCTAATCTGACCGCGATGTTGCAGCCAGGTGTATCAGAAACATTGTTGTGCAGCTTACCTCTTGTTTTTGTAATTCCCAAACTGAGTAGAAAGGCTGTATTCTGTCTGGAAGAGCTACTTTAGAGTCCATGTTATGTTGTTAATTTAGCACATCAATCTAAGGTAAATTGGCCACAACAGTTTACCAGCAGCATTATGTTTTATGCAACCTGGCTGTACAGGGTTCTTCGTTTCTGTTATGCTTTAAAGCACAAGCAAATTGACTTGATATTGGCGGTGTACTTAGGCGCGTGTGCAGCAAGGACTCTGAACTTGCCTGACAGCCAGGACTTTGAACGTGTGTGCGTATATGCGTGTGCGTGCACGTCATTCTCTGCCCAGCCCCTCACATGGGCACTTGCAGTATGGCTAGCGTAGGTTGCTAAGCAACATGCTGCTCTAGTATTCTCATGTTTGGATATCTTTCATTTCAGAGCCTGAGAAGGTAGGAAGGAGGGGGGGCAGAGCTGTGTTAAATTTTATTTGTCACATGCACTGAATACAAGGAAATGCTTACTTACAAGCCCTTAACCAACAATGCGGTTTTAAGAAAATACCCCCCAAAAAGTACGAGTTATGAATAACAAATAATTAAAGAGCAGCAGTAAATAACAATAGTGAGGCTATATACAGGGGGTACCGGTACAGAGTCAATTTACGGGGGGCACCGGTGTCGAGGTAACTGAGGTAATTAATGGGAATTGATGGGAAATGATGTAAATATATCACTAGCCACTTTAAACAATGCTACCTTATATAATGTTACTTACCCTACATTATTCATCTCATATGCATACGTATATACTGTACTCTACATCATCGACTGCATCCTTATGTAATACATGTATCACTAGCCACTTTAACTATGCCACTTTGTTTACTTTGTCTACATACTCATCTCATATGTATATACTGTACTCTATATCATCTACTGCATCCTTATGTAATACATGTATCACTAGCCACTTTAACTATGCCACTTTGTTTACTTTGTCTACATACTCATCTCGTATGTATATACTGTACTCGATACCATCTACTGTATGCTGCTCTGTACCATCACTCATTCATATATCCTTATGTACATATTCCTTATCCCCTTACACTGTGTATAAGACAGTAGTTTTGGAATTGTTAGTTAGATTACTTGTTGGTTATCACTGCATTGTCGGAACTAGAAGCACAAGCATTTCGCTACACTCGCATTAACATCTGCTAACCATGTGTATGTGACAAATAAAATTTGATTTGATTAGAATATGTACATGTAGGTAGAGGTAAAGTGACTATGCATAGATAATAGCAGAGAGTAGCAGCAATGGGGGGGGGGGGTCGTCTGGGTAGCCATTCGATTAGATGGCCAGGAGACTTATGGCTTGGGGTTAGAAGCTGTTAAGAAGCCTCTTGGACCTAGACTTGGCGCTCTGGTACCGCTTGCAATGTGATAGCAGAGAGAACCGTCTATGACCAGGGTGGCTGGAGTTTTTGATCATTTTTAGGGCCATCCTCTGACACCGCCTGGTATAGAGGTCCTGGATGGCAGAAAGCTTGGCCCCAGTGATGTACTGGGCTGTATGCACTACCCTGTGTAGTGCAGTTGCCATACCATGCAGTGATGCAACCCATCAGGGATGCTCTCGATGGTGCAGCTGTAGAACCTTTTGAGGATCTGAGGACCCATGCCAAATCTTTTCAGTCTCCTGAGGGGGAATAGGTTTTGTCGTGCCGTGTTAGTCCAGGACTAAGCCCTTTGACTTCACATAATTCATTTCCATCTGTCATCTAGGCAAAAGATAAATGACCCTTCTCACCAAGCTAGGCGTAAAAAGGACAGGAAGGGAACAACATAACAGCGCGAGATGTAAACACGTTTCTCATGCCAATAAAGCCCATTGAATTGGGGAGAGAGGGAGAGGAAGGTCTCAGTGTTGTTTATACTGTAGGCAGGGGGAGATGCTGAGGCGAGGTGGAGCTCTCTGATCAGACACGCCTTGTGGAGATCCACGGAGGTAGAGGCTGGCCAAACTGGCTTCAGCAACATAGAGTGGGAGAACCAGAGAGAGAGAGAGGGGCAGTGATGACGGAAGCCGGAACGAAAAACCTTTGTGTGCTTAATAACAGTCCTGGCACTCTGCCAAGGACTCTGGGAGTGTGGGATTAGCCTGAACAATCAGGACTGCAGGATCAAAACAAGGAGGCAGGAACGGCGAGGTCACAGAGCTACCATCTGCGCTGCCGCAGTGAGGGGGAGGGGAGGGGGAGGCCAGGGCTGGCGGCTCAGGCTCCACAGGCAACAATGAAAATCTGGAGGCAGTGGCAGAAACTCAGGCTCATAGTGCTCTGCTGTGTGCAGGCTCTGTTAACTGTCTAACCGCTGCAGCAGACACACACACACACACACACACACACACACACACACACACACCTAACCAAAACAGACTGATGCTAGTCTACTGCAAAGTCAACACCCATGCACACACACATTCCCTGGCTTGTTTTTCTTTTCAAACAAATTGCATTTCCATGTTGAAAAGCTCAGAATGTGTGGCCTTGAGGATTATAGCACACTGAAGAAACATGTTAGAGGTTCTTTATTCATTTCTGTCCTCGCCCCTCTCTCCTTTTCTTTCCTGGTCTGAGGCTGTAGGCTGCCCCCCACTCCTCCTCTCCTCTGCGCTTCCTGTTGTCTTCCTCGCTCTTTTCGCAAACATGAGCCCATGCACTTTTCACTGTGGGAGAGGCACAGAGCAGTGGCCAACGGGTTTTGCAATCTATGTTTGATGGAGCCAAGCAAGCACTCTACATGTTTGTAGTTTGTGTGCATAAGGAGGGTAGGAGGTCTGCTTGGTAAATATTACTGAAACAACTTCCAGGATTCAGCTGTGATTTGGTTCGATACTGGTTGGGAATAACATGTTGTGTGTCCACAAGCCTCGTACTGCTTTCTGTAGCAGTTGTTTTGTTTGCTCTGATTTGCGGCGTGTCTCCAGTGGTGTAGCCTAGGTTACACTTTGGCAACTGACTCGTGAGGAAGACCTTTTTTGTTGTTGTGCGATATTTAGCCAACTACTTGTGTGATAGTCTCCCCAAAACAGAGAAAAGTATGCAGGTGGTGCCTTCTTTCTCGTAGTGAACATCATGGATGCACATTCATCCAACACGGTAATACCACAGTTTTACAAAGGTTTTCATGATACACACTCTTCATAAATATCCATCAAGTCCCATCCGTTGTCCAACAGTCTTAAAATCTCAGTGTAAACAGGTCATAGGTCCATCTGACTCCTTATCTACATTTACATTTACATTTAAGTCATTTAGCAGACGCTCTTATCCAGAGCGACTTACAATTATCTCACCCTCTTTCCCTGTTTTCCTTTTGTCCCTTCGTTCCTCCACTTCATTTCTCCTCCAGGCCTCCTCTCTTTCCTTCCTCAGTCCCATCCCCACCGTTTCCTGCAGGCCACACGGTGCTGGCAGGAGGCATGTGCAGAGTGGGGTGGGGTGGGGGAATGGTTCAGTCCTACCTAAGCATGGTGTGGAATGGCTCAGTCCTACCTAAGCATGGTGTGGACTGGTTCAGTCCTACCTAAGCATGGTGTGGACTGGTTCAGTCCCACCTAAGCATGGTGTGGACTGGTTCAGTCCCACCTAAGCATGGTGTGGACTGGTTCAGTCCCACCTAAGCATGGTGTGGACTGGTTCAGTCCCACCTAAGCATGGTGTGGACTGGTTCAGTCCCACCTAAGCATGGTGTGGACTGGTTCAGTCCCACCTAAGCATGGTGTGGACTGGTTCAGTCCCACCTAAGCATGGTGTGGACTGGTTCAGTCCCACCTAAGCATGGTGTGGACTGGTTCAGTCCCACCTAAGCATGGTGTGGACTGGTTCAGTCCCACCTAAGCATGGTGTGGACTGGTTCAGTCCCACCTAAGCATGGTGTGGACTGGTTCAGTCCCACCTAAGCATGGTGTGGACTGGTTCAGTCCCACCTAAGCATGGTGTGGACTGGTTCAGTCCCACCTAAGCATGGTGTGGACTGGTTCAGTGCAGCTGTCTGTTGCTCTGGCACTGCACAGGCGCTACTCTGTGAAGTTGTTTGGGAACTAGGCTACCAGGTGTCGCGTTAAAGCAGAGTCATGCTGCGTTTTGTAAGCGCAGATCTAAAATACTACAATAAAAAGCATCTGCTTCAGTCACAGTTCGCTCCAAACAATGAAATTATAAGCTAATTTACTTATGTGTGGCTGTTAGCCAAAAAGTGTTGCACTTCTGTTGTCAACTGATGAAAACAAAGCTATTTTCTGCAGAATGTGTTGCATAAATGTTTAGTCTGAAGGAAATCTACAGTTGCATGCCCCTGATCACCCGGTAAGGCAGGTATTCACAAACTGGGGTATGTAGTTGCAATGCTGTCGGGGTACTCCAAATAAAATGTGGTTCACATTAAAAAAATATTTTTTTCTTCGTCATATTTTCAAACCGTCAATTTATGTTTTTCAACGGGGTTATACATTTGGGTGAGGTCTTTTTCTCGCCCGAGTAGCCTCGTTTCACTGCCAAAAATAAAATGAAACCATCTAGTGTTCAGTGAAAGCTGGATGCGCAATTACGCAGGTACTTTCACGAAGCGGATGACACAAACAACTGGATTCGTTATCTCTTTCATGCCCTGCCTCCAGTCCACTTAACAATACCTGAACAAGAGAGCCTCATCGAAATTGCAACAAGCGGTTCTGTAAAAAATGTACTTTAATCAGAAGCCGCTGCCAGATTTCTGGATTGGGCTGTGCTCAGAGTATCCTGCCTTGGCAAATCGCGCTGTTAAGACACTGATGCCCTTTGCAACCATGTGACAGTGGATTCTCGGCCCTCACTAGCGTGAAAATGAAATACAGGCACAGACTGTGTGGAAAATTATTTAAAACTGAGCCTCTCTTCAATACAACCCAACATTGCAGAGTTATGTGCATCCTTTCAAGAACACCCCTCTCCTTAACCTGTGGTAAGTTATTCACCATTTTCGATGAACAAATAGTTGTATATGTAAGATGGCTAAATAAAGAGCCTAATGATTGATTATTATTTGTGCCCTGGTCCTATAAGAGCTCTTTGTCACTTACCATGAGCTGGGTTTTGACCAGAACTCACACTCTTTCTTATGTTTAATGTATCATATAGTGTGTGTGTGGCAGGGTTACAATGATGGCAAAAAAAAACATTTGAGAGTGCGCTAACCCTGGTCCGGGTCATCGGTGCTCGGTGAGAAGTTGTTGGGACATAACAGTAGAGTTTATCTTACCGGCTCAGAGATTCGAACCAGAGACCTTTTGGTTATTGGCACAATGCTCTAGGCTACCTGTGTAAACGCTGTTGACCCTCAATGTAAAACTCAGTTGAAACTGTTTAAAATGATGTTTTTTTGGGGGGGATGGTCTACATTTTGAAAATGGCCATTTCTAAAAGCTAATACGACACTGGGGCTTCATGACATAGCCCTTGTGTGAATCCATATACGTTTCTGTAATAGTTTGTTTTTCATTCTTTATTCTCAATACTTACCCTCACACCCTCCTCTCCTCTGTAATTCCTGACTGGTCAAGCACTTGTTTGATCTATCTAGGTGTGTGTGTTTGAGAGACAGCAAAAAACTAGAAGGGAAGAGAGAAATGTAGTGCATCTCGATTCAGCAGGCCTGTGCAATCCCCGGGCCGGATTAATAATGCATCCCAAAGACTGTGCTGCGGATGGGGGAGGAGAGTTTGGAGGCAGGGTGATGAAGGGAGGGGTGATGTAATGTGTAACTGTATCCAGGCTACTTTATGAAGAGGCTCTCTGCATTAGCACTGTGGCCTGGCCTCCTGGCTCAATCATCAATTATTCACATACTCCTTTTAGTGCATCTCCCCTCCACTGGTCACACCTCAGTGCTGCTTCCTGCCGCTGCCCAGTCAACATGCTGTGACCAGTCAGGCCTCTCTCCTGTCTCCGCCTCTCCTCCATCTTCTGCCCCCTCCACACCTCCTACCAGCTGGTTTTGATGCCAGATGATTAGGCTCATATTAAAATTGAGGACGGACATGACCTGAGGGGACCTGCGAATTAAGATTCAAACGGCCACACCACAGTCCAATCAACTCCTTAGCAAGTGCTTAACTTGCGCTAGGGTTTAGGAGTGTTAACGGTTCACCAAACCCACCTTTTCGGTATGTATTTGGATTTTGGGATTAAGGTTCAGTTTTGGTACAGCGGGAAAGTTAAATGCCAACAGTTACTGTAGTTAAGTTTGGTTTATTAAAGAAAATGCAAAGTGTTGGTATTCCTGATTTTTGTGAAAGCACATGACTCTTCAAAAAACCATAAAATAAAGTGATATGTGCTTGTGAATATGGTTCAGACATTGTATAGGCCTGTACTATAATGTTTTTCTTCCATAGAGAAAATGATTCTGCAGACTCTCAAAGGGGTCTGCAGCAGGTACTTACTTATCTTCTCCGACTCCGGGGTAAAGTGATTAGCTATCACTGTTAAAGGACACATCCTCCCAAAAACGACCAATTCCCATAATTTACACTGTTACATTTCTGGTGAACAAAGGTTTAATTTTATCGTTACTTTAAGGTTGGTAGCAATTCAATCATTGTGAAAATCTGTTGCAGCTCAAGTCGACTACAAAACCCACAATGCAGTGCTCGCTGGAAGACTCATTTCAGTTGAATGCATTCAGTTGTACAACTGACTAGGTATCTCCTTTCCCTTTCTCTATGGGCTGGCTAGCTAGGTACACTGCACTACAAAGGTACGTGGACACCCCTTCAAATGAGTGGATTCAGCTATTTCAGCCACACCCATTGATGACACGTGTATAAAATCGAGCACACAGCCATGCAATCTCAATTGAAAAACATTGGCAGTGGAATGGCCCTTACTGAAGAGCTCTGTGACTTTCAAAGTGGCACCGTCATAGGATGCCTGCTTTCCAACAAGTCATTTTGTAAAATGTCTGCCCAGCTTGAACTGCACCGATCAATTGTAAGTGCTGTTATTGGGACGTGGAAATGTCTAGGAGCAACAACGGCTAGGCGCAATGTGGTACGCGGAGTGTGTAAAAATCGCATGTCCTCGGTTGCAACACTCACGAGCGAGTTCCAAACTGCCTTTGGAAGAAAAGTCAGCACGAGAACTGTTCGTCGGGAGCTTCATGAAATAGAAGATCACAATGCGCAATGCCAAGCATCGCCTGGAGTGGTGTAAAGCTCACTGCTTTTGGACTCTGGACCCGTGGAAACTCGTTCTCTGGAGGAGTAATGGTCTGTGGCTATTTATCAGGTTTCGGGCTAGTTCCAGTGAAGGGATATCTTAATGCTATGACATTCTAGACGATTCTGTTCCTCCAAATTTGTGGCAACAGTTTGGCTAAGACCCTTTACTGTTTCAGCATGACAATGCCCCCGTTCACAAAGCGAGGTCCATACATTAATGGTTTGTCGAGATCGGTGTGGAAGAACTTGACGAGCCTGCACAGAGCCCTGACCTCAACCCCATCAAACATCTTTGGGATGAATTGGAACTCCGACTGCGAGCCAGGCCAACTGTCTCGACCTCACTAATGCTCTTATAGCTGAATAGAGCAAGTTTCCACAATAATGTTCCAGCATCTGGTTGGAAGCCTTCCCAGAAGAGTGGAGGCTATTATAGCAGAAAAGGGGTACCAACTCCATATTAATGCCCATGATTTTGGAATGAGATGTTCGGCGAGCAGGTGTCCACATACATTTGGTCATTAAGTGTAGCTAGCTGGTAAACTTAGCTACACACTATAATACCAACGTCAATGTCGGCATGTGAAGTAAGTATCTCGTTGGCTGTAAAATCTCCCAAACAAGCTGCACTATCAATGTAGGTGTGTACAATCTCACTATGTTCAACCTGCAGATCGATGTGCCACGCAGAGTGGATGCCACGGCATCATGCAATGTACCCTGGACTGAAGAGGCAGACAAATGGGAGAAATGTGGTGGACTCTAAATGACAAAGGTCTGGAGGTAGGAATATAGCATAAATATGATCAATGGCTAATTAGAGAGACGACGACCTCCTGCGTTACGATGTCGGCCAGTGTTGAAATCTGACATGTATGATAGACGTTTTCGCAATCTAAAAGTCATATTCCTTTTAACTTCCAGTGGAGTGAGCGGCTTTATTGCATTGCTATGTCATACCGGCCAATTTCCTGCCTGCTTGAACGACAAAAGCTCAGACACATATGAAATGATCCCGGGAACCGATAGAAAATCGCTCAGAGATGCACAAAACAAAATAACATTCAAAATGGGTGATTCTTTCCTTTTAAGTAGCCCTCTGTAGGTCCATCCGTCTGTGGTTGGCTCAACACGGGGTGCATTGGCCAAATCATTGACAACTGTTGCTTTAGCTTGCTTATATAGAGCAGGTACTACCGGTTTGCTGAAATGGGCGTGGGAGGGGAGTTCGTAATGTGGCTCGAGCACTTTCACAAGGTGCTGAATGAAACCTCTTCTTCTCAACAGCCGAGAATGGGCGCATGTTTGCGGCTATAAATCCCCTATTGCTGGTGTAATTTCTTTGGCCCGGTCAGAATCAGCTGCAAAGGGCTGCTTGAATGCAGAGCGGAGAGAAAATAGTTTCTTTGTGTTTTCGTCTCACTCCACCGGTAGGAATACGGGGGTAATTTCGGCATAAATGTGTCAACATGTTTGAGGTGTTGACAGCTACATAGGCTTTTCTCGTTGAGCAGTGGCAATATCCTGTTTTATCCCCAACTCTCTGTTAGAGGTCGACCGATTATGATTTTTCAACGCCGATGCCGATTAATCGGACAATTATTTTAATTTTTTTGTAATAATGAATGAACAATACTGAATGAACACTTATTTTAACTTAATATAATACATACATAAAATACATTTAGCCTCAAGTAAGTAATGATACAGGTTCAATTTGGTTTAAATAATGCAAAAACAAAGTGTTGGAGAAGAAAGTAAAAGTGCAATATGTGCTATGTAAGAAAGCTAACGTTTCAGTTCCTTGCTCAGAACATGAGAACATATGAAAGCTGGTGGTTCCTTTTAACATGAGTCTTCAATATTCCCAGGTAAGAAGTTTTAGGTTGTAGTTATTATAGGAAGTATATGACTTTTTCCCTCTATACCATTTGTATATCATTAACCCTTGACTATTGGATGTTCTTATAGGCACTTTAGTATTGCCAGTGTAACAGTATAGCTTCCATCCCTCTCCTCGCTCCGCCCTGGGCTCGAACCAGCAACACAACGACAACAGCCACCATCGAAGCAGCGTTACCCATGCAGAGCAAGGGGAACAACTACTAGAATGCTCAGAGCGAGTGATGTTTGACACGCTATTAGCGCGCATTAACTAGCTAGCCATTTCACTTCGGCTACACCAGCCTCATTTCGGGAGTTGATAGGCTTGAAGTCATAAGCAGCGCAATGTTGACGCACAACGAAGAGCTGCTGGCAAAACGCAAAAGTGCTGTTTGAATGAATGTTTACGCGCCTGCTTCTGCCTACCACCGCTCAGTCAGATACTTAGATACTTGTATGCTCAGTCAGACTATATGCAACGCAGGACACGCTAGATAATATCTAGTAATATCAACAACCATGTGTAGTTAACTAGTGATTATGATTGATTGTTTTTATAAGATAAGTGTAATGCTAACTAGCAACTTACCTTGACTTACTGCATTTGCGTAACAGGGAGTCTCCTTGTGGAGTGCAACGAGAGAGGGGCAGGTCGTTATTACGTTGGACTAGTTAACTGTAAGGTTGCAAGATTGAATCCCCCGAGCTGACAAGGTGAAAATCTGCCGTTCTGCCCCTGAACAAGGCAGTTAACCCACCGTTCCTAGGCCGTCATTGAAAATAAGAATATGTTCTTAACTGACGTGCCTAGTTAAATAAAGGTATACATTTTTAGTTATTTTTTTTATTTAAAAATCGTCGCCCAAAAATACCGATTTCCTATTGTTATGAAAACTTGAAATCGGCCCTAATTAATCGGCCATTAATCGGTCAACCTCTACTCTCTGTCCATCGCCCTTATTTGGGAAGCCAAACTGTTCCCAAAGTGGAGATTTTAAATGATGGCGAATCCTCCTGGTTTATTGACCCCACTACTCGCCATCGTACAGAAGTAGTTTCTGGCTGCACCTCACAAAAATGTTGATTATAACGTGTGATAGGCTCTGGTTGTTTTAACAGAATAGCCTGAAATGTTCAACTTCGTATTAGGGCTAGACGCAACACTACCACTGTTATTTAATCAAGTATTCCACCGCTGCCTGTTGCAACAGAGGTTATCTAGGGGAAAGTGGGCAGGGGAGAGGGTTTCAGAGGAGGCCTTGTCAGAGGTTGTTTGTTTAAAAGAGGGCTGCGATTGAAAGCAGACATCCTGGGTCTCAGGCCTGGGCCTCCATGTGCTTGTCCTCAATTTTCACCATTCTGACTAGGACAGCTCGTCTCCAATTTACCACCCAATATGTGCTGAAGAAGATGATTGTGGTGTTGTTGGGTTGGAACCAGCAGGTACACGTTTGAAGCTGTCAGTGACAGACGCTTAGCATTTGACTGGGTCTGATCCAGACACTCCTACCCTTGACGTTGCATTGAAATACACACGTATTCATTTTGCTCCTCTGTTTCTTGGGTGGTCAAAGCCAGTTGTCTTTGGTTTTACAGGGATTAAGCTAGGCTCCGTCCTACTTTTGCGCTGTTGTTAGTTCTACAGCGGTGTGTATTTGTGTGTGCGTTCATGTGTATGTGTGCGTGCGTCTACAGTGAGTTGGTTTTGGTCCTGGCCGTGCTCTCAGGCTGAGGCTGTGTGATCCCTCAGGTTTCTGGCAGGGATCAGACCCACCAGCTTTAGTGGTGACGCAGCAGAAACCAGACACACAGAGGAGAGAGAAGCTGAATCTCCTCAGAACACAGTCTCCTCCCCTCCCCTCCCCTCCCTTCTTAATGCAGTAAGACAAGCTGGAGAATCCTGACCCAGAACAACACTATTAACTGGCCGGGCTCTACTCTGCACAATGCTAGGCCTAGCCAGAGTACTAGGCAATAACAACCAATGATGTATATAAATCCTGGATGACTGACATGGGTGCGCTGTATTGAAGACGTGGGTGCGCTGTATTGAAGCCACCGCACAGCCATCTTGGTGGTCCTCCACCATTGTAAAAAAAATAAAAATACTTTGGAAGCTGTAGAAATGCATGTATTAATGTCTACGTTTTAGTTTTTGTCATGTTTATTATATTAGACACTTTAATGCATACTTTTCAAATTAGATATTTTTGGACTACTAATGTTGCTGTCCCACACATACGACAAAAACAAATACTTAAATACATGTAATTTTGTCTTTGAAACATTTAATTGAAATACTGTAGAATTCCATTGGAGGACTGCTACTACTGGGGAGTACCAATATGGCCAACCAGTGGCTTCAAAGCATCTCTATGGCCAATAGCTAACATCAGCAATCCAGGGTTTATACACATCATTGATAACAACCCATGTGTTTGGTTTGTATCTGTTAAATGCTCTGTTTGTAGGCCCATCAATATTGGAGTGTGTATCACTGCAGCTCCTGCTGGGTTTGTTAGGCCTCCCCTCCTGGCTGATCAATGCCCTGTTTCTGTTGCTTCCTCCTCCACCTCTTCTCTTTTTTTTAATTAGCTCTATTGGGAAATGCTGAACAATTAGGCCTCTGCTTGGTCTATATGGGGATGAGCTCACTAACTAGCCTGTTTGCCTTTTGCTGAGCAATTCCTCCCTCACCATATGGAGTTTTCTCTGAGCTAACCCGCTACCACTCTTAAAGGGATACTTTGGGATTTTGGCAATGAGGCCCTTTATCTCCTTCCCAAGAGTCAGATGGATTTGTGGATACAGACTTGTCAGACTTGTGGATACCTTTTTTATGTCCCTGCGAGCACTTTGAAGGAAGTTGCCAACTAGCGCTAGCGCATATGCTAACTAGCGTTAGCGCAATGACTGGGAGTCTTGGTATCTTTTAGCATGCTTGTAGATAGCAATGACTTGAATTCTATGTGCTAGCATGCTAGTTGATACCCTTAGACTTCCTGTCATTGCGCTAATGCTAGTTAGCATTGGTACACAAAACTACCTTTAATTTCCTTCATACTGGACAGACATAAATGGTATCCATGACTTAATCTGACTCTGGGGAAGTAGATAAATTGCCTTATTGCCAAAATCCCAAAGTATCCCTTTAAAGACGCTTGGTTTTAGTTTTTTCCCCAGCATAACACAAACCTACACTTTATTCTTGTTTTGTATATGTATAAAGATATTTTCCTACATGACACCTTAGAAAATCTATTAATTCTCAACACACTGCTGCATAGAATATGGTTGGCTACTTAAATATCAGACAGAACCTCTCCCGCTGTTGTGATTGGATGAGAGCTGTATAATTGATTTCCGTAAAACACCTTTGGAGTAAGATAATTCCACCATTAGCTCGCTGTGTGCAGGATGCTAGTTGTGTTGAATGCTGGCCCTAGTCTGGGATTTTGTCCAATCTTGTCAATTTGTGTTTTAGCCAGGGACAGGTCTCTCTCCCCCTCCCTCTCCCTAAACAGGCTGACCCAGCTCGGCCTCATGCAGTGTGTGAAAACAGCTACATTGTATTGGAAAGGCTGGGAGGATGGGGATGCGATTAGGAAACCAGATCCAGGGCTGGGCTTCAAAGGGAACTGAATACTTCTGCAGAGCCTATTGATTAAACATGGAATGCTGTTGCCCTCATGTGCACCAGAGGCAATTCAATAGGCTTATACTAGGAAAGGTTCTATATATATATATATATATGTGCCTATAGATCCAAGGCAGTGAGCAGATGAATCTACTTTTTCCCCCCAGTTAACTTCTCTAGGGTAGGGGGCAGCATTTGGAATTTTTGGATGAAAAGCATACCCAAATTAAACTGCCTACTACTCGGGCCCAGAAGATATGATATGCATATAACTGGTAGATTTGGATAGAAAACATTAACGTTTCCAAAACTGTTAAAATATTGTCTGTGTGTATAATATAACTGATTTAGCAGGCGAAAACCTGAGAAAAATCCATTCCCGGAAGTAGTTTTTTTGGTTGGTTTTGTAGTTTTCTATTCAATGCCATTACAGTATCCATTGATTTAGGACTCAAATTGCAGTTCCTATGCCTTCCACTAGATGTCAACTAGATGTTTCAGGCTTGTATTCTGAAAAATTAGGGAATAAGAGCAGTTTGAATGAGTGGACCCTGCCGTGTCACAGAGCTTTTTCATGCGCACGACCGAGAGAGTGCCTTTCTTGTTTACCTTTTATATTGACTATGTTATTGTCCGGTTTAAATATTATTGATTATTTAGGCTAAAAACAACCTGAGGATTGAATATAAACATAGTTTTACATGTTTCTATGAACTTTACGGATACAATTTGGATTTTTTTGTCTGCCAGTTTTGACTGCGTTTGAGCCTGTGGATTACTGAAGAAAACACGCGAACAAAGCTGAGGATTTTGGATATAAAGAGACTATCGAACAAAAGGAACATTTATTGAGTAAATGAATGTCTTCTGAGTGCAACCATATGAAGATCATCAAAGGTAAGGGATTAATGTTATCTCTATTTCTGACTCTCTAACTCTTCTACTTGGCTGGTTACTGTTTGTAATGGTTTGTCTGCTGGGCTATGTTCTCAAATAATCGTACGGTATGCTTTCGCCGTAAAGCATTTAAAAAATCTGACACCGTGGTTGGATTCACAAGAAGTTAATCTTTAAACCTATGTAAAATATGTTTTTTTGTTTTCTGAAATTTTATAATGAGTACTTCTGTATTTGAATTTGGTGCTCTGCAATCTCACTGGATGTTGGCCCGGTGGTACACTAGCGTCCCACAGAACCTGGAGAGGTTAATGGTGCTTTCCTTAAAAGTATGAGTGGATTATTGTGAAAGCAGCCAGGGAAGCCTTTTGGGATTATTTTCCTATGTGTGGTCGCTGAGAGGAGAGAGTGCAGACCTGTTTCCTACCAGAACCCTGCCTGAAGTGTTTTTGTGTGTCTGTGCGTGTTTATGTGCATCTGTTGTGGGGAATGTGTTTGGCTCCTGTGTCTGTCCGTCTTTCAAATAGATCAAGTGCTGTGTCTGAGAGTGGGGAAAGGACTAGAGATTTGGGCAGGGGTGCAGTCAGGAAGGTCCAGTAATAATGGCTGTTTCAAAGATTACTTCCTCCCCCTCGTTGTTCCGTCTCCAACTAACTTCCCTGTGCTCATTTTCGATTATTTGAAAATGATACTTTTTTCAAAGTATTTCTGTTTTTCAAACAAGCATTGCAGAGCTGGCTACAATTTCATTTTCATCCCCCTGAAAAGATGGAACAAATATTACAACAAATATTATGGCTGAACTCAGTGCTGGTTGATAAAATACCTGTATTTATGGGAAAGATGTTTTGAAAGGGGTATTTTGTTCTTAAATTATATTGCAAATTTTCATGGCAGAGTTATGTCCTTCATGGAGTTCATCAGATTTGTACAGGAAGGTCTGCTCAATCCAAGAGAACAACCAACTGATTACAGCATTACCCCAAAAATGGAGGATGTAGGTGGCAGTGGAAGGAGGTAGGGAACTGGTCTGTCTGCCCAATATAAAGGATCAAAACTGTCAGAGGAATAAAAATAGCATAAATAGGAAAGTACACCAGTTTCATTTGAGGACCAGGATGTTGACAACTGTGCCATACAGATTGCAAAATAGTTTGGAAGAGATTTTTGATGTACAAGGGTGTATGAGTTAATAAGTAAAACGACGCAAGATTCAAGACTTTTCAGCTAAAATTATTATATTGAATTCTTGCCACCAACAAAATGTTTAATATTTGGGGCATATTTTATTTATTTTATTTAACCTTTTATGTAATGAGGCAAGTCAGTTAAGTTATGGCATAAAATCATCGAAGCTCTGCAGATTTTGTTGTGAGAATACAGAATCAATAGACCATTTCATTTTGGTATTGCCCTCAGGTAGCCTGTTTCTGGTCTCAGGTTCAGGAATGGCTGAAAATGCGTAACATTCATCTACAGTTGACCCTATAGATAGTGTTGTTGGGAGATCTGGAGCGACCGGGTCAGTCACTTACTAGTATACTAATACTCTTAGTTAAAGTATTTATCTTCAACCCGCAATCTGTGGATTCGATTAGATAAATTGTACATTAAACATCACAGCATAGTTGAAAGATACAGTGGGGCAAAAAAGTAATTAGTCAGCCACCAATTGTGCAAGTTCTCCTACTTAAAAAGATGAGGCCTGTAATTTTCATCATGGGTACACTTCAACTATGACAGACAATTAGAAAATAAAATCAAGAAAATCACATTGTAGGATTTCTAATCAATTTCTTTTCAAATTATGGTGGAAAATAAGTATTTGGTCACCTACAAACAAGCAAGATTTCTGGCTCTCACAGACCTGTAACTTCTTCTTTAAGAGGCTCCTCTGTCCTCCACTCACTACCTGTATTAATGGCACCTGTTTGAACTTGTTATCAGTATAAAAGACACCTGTCCACAACCTCAAACAGTCACACTCCAAACTCCACTATGGCCAAGACCAAAGAGCTGTCAAAGGACACCAGAAACAAAATTGTAGACCTGCACCAGGCTGGGAAGACTGAATCTGCAATAAGTAAGCAGCTTGGTTTGAAGAAATCAACTGTGGGAGCAATTATTAGGAAGTGGAAGACATACAAAACCACTGATAATCTCCCTCGATCTGGGTCTCCACACAAGATTTCACCCCGTGTGGGGTCAAAATGATCACAAGAACGGTGAGCAAAAATCCCAGAACCACACGGGGGGACCTAGTGAATGACCTGCAGAGAGCTGCGACCAAAGTAACAAAGCCTACCATCAATAACACACTACGCCGCCAGGGACTCAAATCCTGCAGTGCCAGACGTGTCCCCCTGCTTAAACCAGTACATGTGCAGGCCCGTCTGAAGTTTGCTAGAGAGAATTTGGATGATCCAGAAGAAGATTGGGAGAATGTCATATGGTCAGATGAAACCAAAATAGAACTTCTTGGTAAAAACTCAACTCGTCGTGTTTGGAGGACAAAGAATGCTGAGTTGCACCCAAAGAACACCATACCTACTGTGAAGCATGGGTGTGGAAACATCATGCTTTGGGGCTGTATTTCTGAAAAGGGACCAGGACGTCTGATCCGTGTAAAGGAAAGAATGAATGGGGCCATGTGTCGTGAGATTTTGAGTGAAAACCTCCTTCCATCAGCAAGGGCATTGAAGATGAAACGTGACTGGGTCTTTCAGCGTGACAATGATCCCAAACACACCGCCAGGGCAACGAAGGAGTGGCTTCGTAAGAAGCATTTCAAGCTCCTGGAGTGGCCTAGCCAGTCTCCAGATCTCAACCCCATAGAAAATCTTTGGAGGGAGTTGAAAGTCCGTGTTGCCCAGCAACAGCCCCAAAACATCACTGCTCTAGAGGAGATCTGCATGGAGGAATGGACCAAAATACCAGCAACAGTGTGTGAAGACTTACAGAAAATGTTTGACCTCTGTCATTGCCAACAAAGGGTATATAACAAAGTATCGAGAAACTTTTCAGGGGTATCGGGTGGTTGAGTGACAGCTATTTGGGAACTGTGGGCGGATCTGGGAGGGTTCGGGTTCACGTTTTTTGGCCTGGTGGGAGATCTGTCAACGTGCCCTTGAGCAGGGTATTGACCCTGGATGCTTCTGTGTATCGCTCTGAATAGGAGTCTGTTGGATGACTGGTGTGGTGGAGTTGTTGAGCGGCTTCACTGCAAGTAGATGGTATGTTTTGGTTATTCAATCAAATAAATGACAACTTCCCTTTCTCCTCAAGCTGTTCTGTTGGAGAAAGAACACAGAGAATCACTCCATTCTCTCTCCCAAATTTTATCTCAATACTCTACCCTGCAATGTTATTTCAGTTCTATTGCTCTCTCCATCTCTCCTGCTCTTCATTCATAGCCCCTTCTCCCCCTCTCTCTCCTCTGTTTTTCCTCCTGATCCCCACCCCTATGAAGGTGCATGCAGAATGGAGCCAAGTAAATACTTCTCTATGCGGAAGCACAACCCTCTCTTCCACACACTGCCTATGTAGGTCACCATGACTCATTTTTCTACGTTTCACATGCCCACGGATTTTTGCACTCCACAGATTCTAACATTCAGAAGGCAAGAAAGAGAGAAAATGAATGTGGTTTGGATTTGGTTAGGGCACCATTATTTAATTTGAATACATTTTTCTCTGCCTTTTTTTTTTTTTTTTTTTTTTGGACCAAGTATCTGTGTGATTTGTGAGCTATTTGTCGTGATTGATTTGTCTTCTCATTTTGGAATGGTGCTGCATGATGTCGTCATGCAGCGTGTTGTTTTTGTGTGAAATTTGCCAGGCCAGTCCCCCTGGGAAGTTCTATGGTGTTTGTCTCAGAGTTTCATGTTCACCTGGCCTTTTCAATGTACTATAACTAAAATCAAGGAATGCAAAGCAGAGGGAACATGTCATGTTTAAACACAACCCTTCTCCTCAACACAGCCCTCACAGCCTTCACTCTGACCTAATTGTTGAAATCCACTAGCAACCAACCAGAAAGCATAGGCTACATATCCTGTTTTTAGAAATGCAGGGATCTTCTCCACTGGGTGTTGTATGGTTGATGGCTTAAAATCACATGGGAGCAGAAAAGCTTGTTACTTAGTTTGTGTTGCTCTAATGTACTGTAACTTACTGCCAATTTTGTCGGCTAGATCTCCAAGAATCCGGGTGTGAAACGATGGTCATTGGCTGTGTGTTTACTTATGCACTCAAGTGAGTGACTGGCTGACGTATTATAGGACCGTTTGTCTGTGTGTTTGTCTCCCCAGCTGGGATTTGGGCTGTGTAGACCAGGGCAGTTGCTGTATGGCACGGTACAGTGACTTTGGGTTTGCTCTGATCTAAGCTGACTGCGTCTGTGACAGACTTGGAGCTGAGACTCTGGCCTACCCGAGAAAGCTCTGGCCCACTCTCTGCCTCTGCTCGCACCTTATCTGGTCGAAACTAACAGACTTAATGTGCTTTTAAATTCATTACATTTCCCCCTAATTTGTTTAGCAGGCTGGGGTGCAGAGTTTAGGCCTATGTGAAGTGGAAAAATAGGGTGCAGACATAATATCTTGCACTTAATTTCCTTTAGTGTCTCATTCATTAGAAACACTAAGAATTGGTCCTATTTTACCGTGGGTTGTGTTTTGGCAGAGGAGAGGCAGAGATTTGTGTTAGAAGGGAGCACGGCACAGCGTAGCTGTTTCATTCTGGAGGGAGAACCATGCCCACTGTAGGTAGTAGCTCTTACAATATCTCCAGCTAACACGCATGTAACTCCCAGGGGTTGCGTTAACTTAGAATTCTGCGTTTTTGGCCAGATCTGTAATGCTTCTTATTGTTATTTCTGCTCGACTACATTTAGCTCCAAATCGGGATGTAAAATGACCAATTTCGTGTGCTTCAGTTGTACTTCACACTGATAAATATTTACTATTGTCTTGATAAATCCGATTCCTGCATTCACGAACGGGCATTCGATCAGCAGACAACGCTCTGACTGAAGTACCTTTCTCCGGTGTGGTTTTTCTTCTGATCAATCTGTTGAAGCGAAATGAACACGGTCGACTTTCAATATAAAATCCAGGTGAAATGGTTTGACGCAGATGGTATGCATTTTGATCAGGCGTATTTCTAAAAGCTAATACAACCCCTTGACTCCAGGAAACAACGCATCTTTGATTCTCCTTGTCTAATGGGAAACTACTTTCTTCTAATGGGAATCACGTACTTCTCCGATAGATTTTTATTTCTTACTGTCTAGCGGGAACAGTTAACACCTAAACCCAATGGTTTGATGTCAAGAAATGTATATCATACGGTAAGAGGCCCCCCCAAAGGTATGCTCTTGTTTGTAGCCAGGCGTAAAGGTTACTTCAAGCTTCACTCCGTTGATCTGTGTACGTGATCGGAATTGGGATACTTGGAGTAGTGGACACTTTGGAGTCGCCTTCCCTTGCTAGTAGTATTAGCTAGTTGGCAGCCTAGCAAATCAAATGGTATTGGTCACATACACATGTTTAGCAGACGTTATTGCGGGTGTCCAACAGTGCATTAATATCTAACAATTCACAACAATACACACAAATCTAAAAGTAAAAGAAAGGAATTCATAAATATATAAATCTAAGTAGAATAGAGTACAGTACAGGCATATGAGATGATTAAAGCAAAATATGTAAACATTGAAGTGACTAGTGTTCCATTATTAAAGTGGGTAGTGATTTCAAGTCTAAGTGTATAGGGCAGCAGCCTCTAAGGTACAGGATTACGTAACCGGGTGGAAGCTGCCTAGTGATGACTATTTAACAGTCTGATGGCCTTGAGATAGAAACTGTTTTTCAGTCTCTCAGTCCCAGCTTTGATGCACCTGTACTGACCTCGCCTTCTAGATGATAGCGGGGTGAACAGGCAGTGGCTCGGTTGGTTGTTGTCCTTGATGATCTGTTTGGCCTTCCTGTGACATCAGGTGCTGTAGGTGTCCTGGAGGGTGGGTAGTTTGCCCCCAGTAATGCGCTGTGCAGACCGCACCGCCCTCTGGAGAGCCCTGCGGTTGTGGGCAGTGCGTTTGCCAGAACAGGCAGTGATACAGCCAGACAGGATGCTCTCGATTGTGCATCTGTAAAAGTTTGAAGGTTTTAGGTGCCAGGTCATTTGCGCCACCTTCACTACACTGTGTAATCAGTTATTACAGGCTAAGTTATTACTTCTAAACATAATACGGTTAGGGGTGGATTCCTGTTGTTTGGTTTACTGTTTAAACAGTTGCTGAGATTATATTTGGTAATCAATTCCAAAAGGACTACTTTTATGAATAGTCTATGCAGCCTGTAAATTAGATCAAGGAACCAAGCAACAACACTGCCCCCACGGCTGTGGAAGGATGATACAGCGCGTTTTCAATTTTCAGGTAGTAAAAATACACTATGTCGAATATCAGAGCATATTACAGGGAGCTGCCCCTTTTTGTGTGGAACAACAACATTGAGTGTTGCAATCTAGCATCTGTGTAGAGCTTGTAGTAATCTTTAGTGTTTTGGCTGTAAACCCAAGTTAATAGCCATGGCATTCCAAGGCTCATTTATCTAGCCCAGTCCTAACTGCCCATCCCAGGTTTATACCACGAGTTAAACCCCCCAAAAAAGACGCCACCACCTGAAAATCGCTTTGTCCTAAATGGTTCTGACTGCTATTTGGTTTAGCACTGACACTACCCACCGAGCTGTCCATGGTGGATGTGCTCTGCTCTTAAAGTTGCCATCTTAGTGACAAAATGACAGTTTCAAAATGGGACCATTATGCCAAATTGAGATTGAGCCTCCATGCAACTTGCCCCAATCTCTTTTTAACCTGTTGGCTGCTGAGGCCAAGCAGATGAGATTTAAATCTGCTTTAAGCCCCTCTTCATATTTGTCTGGGACTGTTTATAAAGGCAGCCCTATTTTAAGTTACACAAAGGGTGGAAAGAAGGTGTGTAATTGCTTTGTTTTTATTTGTTTCCATTTCTGTTTTCCTGGAAGGCTTCACTGTGAACGAGTGATTAGTTCCAGTGTGGGAAGGCAGTTCTTCTCCTGTTCTCCACATATGGCCCCCAGTATCTGCATATGAATGTGGCCTTCTGCTCAGAGACTGAGTGGAGCCCCAGCCTTCTCCCAATGCCCCCCCACTCACAGCACAGGGGCCCCCGCTCCCCACATGCTGTTATGCAATCGTGTGTGTGTGTGTGTGATGACACTGAAGGAGGGAAGGCCTGGAAAGATGTGTGTCAGGGGAACACTAAACAGGAGTCTTGTGGTGGGGGATGGAAGGCTGGCTGGATGCAGACGCCTGTCACAGGCTTTTAGAAATGACGCAGAGGCCTTGAAGAACAGCTACATGCCCTGGCCTACTTTTCGGAGCCGTTAGCGTGCGCACGTGTCCTTTTGTGTTCCCCTTTCTGTGTCGTCTTTTATGGCAGTGTGAGCGTGCCTCTTGATGTAAGGAGCATACTGAGGATTTTGATGAGTCACTCAACCGCGCAACGACTAAGGGAAAGATAGGAGGACAAAATATACACTGATGCCCCCCCCTGAAAACATCCCGTTGTTGCATCCTTAGTTGGGCTGAAATGTATTCGACTACCTTTCACAGTGTTGGCCAAATCCATTTGGGGGCAACGCTGTACTGGAACATAAGAGAGACATGCAGAGGGCGAAGGGAAAGCGTCAGGAAACCACTAGGGAGGTTGGGGGAAAATGGGAGCTTTGTGGAGGGAACATGAGTGGCCGGGTTTGCAGTCTGCACATTCTCATGCGTGTATCATCTTTCCCTTCTCCCCAGTCTCAATGCACCCCTTGTCCTGTGAGCGCCCAGGCTGTCGTGGATCCCGTGCCCCTGCTGTTCAACTGGTAAGACCAGGGGCCGCCGTCCTCGGCTCTCTTCTCCACCCAGCCCAAACAAAAACCAATTACCACCACACGAGCTAACGCATCCAATCTGTTGCCCACATGTCTATCCGTCTCAGGCCAGCCTACCTGATGTTCCCTCCTTTCCTCCCCAAGTCCCCCTCTCTCTCCCTTGCCTGGCTTATCTGATAGAGCTGTATTATATCCGCAGCTCTCTCTCTATACTCCACATGTCTGCTGGCCCAGTCACATGCTGCAGGCTGCCTGATCAGACCAGTGGAGGCCTCATCTCTGTGCTATCAAGAGGTGTCTATCACGAGCAGTGGTGTATCATTACAGCCTTACCAGGCCTTGTCTCTGGCTGGGTAATTAGGACTCTGGGCCAGTGTGGTGCAACTCCTGGTACGCCAAAACCCTCAACGACACGTTTCTCATTTCTCTCCACTCTGTCATGCACTCCCTCTCTTCGCTGATTGGCTGATTGCCTTCCTGCTCGTGGAGAGAAAATGTTTGCAGCTTGTCAAATTTTTCCATGAGAGTGAGTGGGGTGTTACCAGTGGGCCATCAACAGGAAATTCCAGGCTGAAAGAGGGAAGGAGAGAGGGAGCACGGCAGGAGAGGGAGAGCTTATAGCTTCAGGAGAGTGCAGTGCACGGAGGCCTGTCTGTCTCTTGTCTCTCTTTCTGCTGTGTGAAGCTATCAAACATACTAGAGGGGCTGGTTGTTTCTGAGACACGGGTACAGAATGGGAGAGAGCTGATCTCTCCCTTCAGCTAACTGGGTTAGACAGGGACTATGTGAGGCTCAGGCTGCTCAGTGCCTGTGTTGCGGTAGAGCTGCCGAGTGTAAAGCTTTAATTGTCTAAATCACACATCTGGTTGGTGTCTGGAAGTGTCTTGCAGCTTTGATTACAGACAGAGTGGTGATGTCCTGTGAAAAAGGAAGAACTGTCCCCTCAGGCCTGTACCTCTGTCCATTACTGCAGTTTCCATTCAGAGAAGTGCAGAGCTGGAACACACACACACACACACACACACACACACACACACACACACACACACACACAGAGATTTACTCTCTCACTCAATCACACAGACACAATTACACAGGGAAATGGTGTTGTGACTCTGGTGTTTTCATGTCTTTTCCCTCCATTGATGTGATAAGTCAGGCTGGTGTTTTGACTTTTATGTTTGAGGTCATGGGGTTAAAAGTTTGGCGAACACAGGCCATAGCAGGGTGTGTAAAAGTGCAAGCTACAGAACCCATGAGAATGAGGAAGTGTTTTCAGCACTGGAAAAGCTGACTGTCATGTGGACTCAACTCATTTACATTTTTAATTACTCTCCCGTTATTATAGTTGCCCCCCCCCACCCTCGTCCTTGACTTTTCCTAAATAAATCTATATAACAACGCACTGTCGTTGTTAGTCTTAATGTCACCAACAGTAATTTTTGTAATACGCAGTTTTAAGAGGACATATCACCCCCCCCATTCACCACCAGTCATTCACAGCCAGCCAGCCTGCGCAGATGGCCCCATCAAAACTATACCTAAACTATATTGAAACAAATTTCACACATATTAATAGAGTTAGCCTAATGACAAGATTAAGTTGACAATAGTCTGACTGTGACGATACTATAAACTGTCTAATTGTATGAAGAGATGAGCACAGCTTGAAATGTTGATGTCCAAAAGACATGTCATTGGCTGGAAAGGGTGGTCCCTCAAGGCCTTTCTGGTGTTAAGTACTGTCACCTGGTTTCTGCTGGACAGGTCGTTCATTTGTATTATTGACATGGAAAAGAGGAGAGAGGAATAAGTTGAAGAGATCCACATAAGTTGAAGAGATCCCCCCTCCCCTTTTACCCTCTTCATCAACCCCCTCTCTGAGCCTGAGGGGTCACGGCCTTCCCACTCCCCCAATGAGGCTCCAGAACAGAGTGGCCTTTGTGACAGAGAAGCCTGTCCATACATTGAGCTGAAACCCAATAGGGGCCAAACACTGTTGCTCCCTGCCTGGGCTAAATCAGGCCAGGGCTCAATAGCCAGAGCTCTTTGTCCTTTCTGGGGCCAGGAGCAGGCGCAAGGCTCAAATACAGACACTATGCGAAGGGGGAACACCAGCCACACCTATACAAGTGTTTTCCCACCACAGTCAACCAAGGAACACATTGAAGGAGAGCAATTTCTTTGGTGTATGGTTGTCACAGGAAAACATGGGTCTGGATTTGTGAAGTCATTGTTGACGCTAAGCCCTCGTGTGTGTGTGTGTGTGTGTGTGTGTGTGTGTGTGTGTGTGTGTGTGTGTGTGTGTGTGTGTGTGTGTGTGTGTGTGTGTGTGTGTGTGTGTGTGTGTGTGTGTGTGTGTGTGTGTGTGTGTGTGTGTTTGGACAGACTGCCATGTTCAGCTGACCGTCTCCGCCGGGGAAGTTTTGTGAGTCAGATCTTTTGTTTTACACAGAGGACTCCGCTCATAGCTGGAGTGAGTGTGTCCCAAACACCTTGATATCCCGCTGCAGCCGCCCACACAGCCCTGGTTCACTGGCTTCAGCACTCTGGAGCCATTTCAGCCCAGCCAGCCACCCCCATAGGGAACCATACAGCAGAGCTGTGCCCTGTTGGCATTGCACTGACGTAAACAGTGAACAGAAGAATGTTACTATGCCTTCTTACTGAATGCAAATAGCTTCTGTGAGAAATGATCTGGTATCACCGTGTCAGCCTTCCCCCCTCGTTCTACCTCTGTAAAACTAGGGCCAGACAGTCTCTCACTGGGTACAGATGTATGCTATTCCACATGGTACATTCTGCAGGAGTCACAATAATGGAGGAGGCCTGGGTTAAAGTGGTGAACGGGTTGGCTTTATGTTAACACTTGCATTAAAGGCCTGTATTAAAATCAGTGAGGAAGTCTGCTCGGAGCCTCTTAAAAGCACTCAGACTCAATACTGGCTGCTGGGAGCGAGGCTCCCTAAAGTGATTTTATTGCAGTCATTACTTTTCCCAATTGACTGATATTTACTCCAGGAGCGTTGTGCCAGCCGGCCTTGAGGCCTGCTCTGCTCTGCAGTCATTGTGGGGGAGGGAGCACCAGGGCAAATGGTGCTAGTCTGGTTCAGTGCTGCCCCAGGGATTGATACGGCCATGCTGCTCTCCAAGATGTCCACGGTTCTGTACAAGCTCAGAATGTGAGTCTGTTGCCATTGTGTCTCCACTACCTAGCGCAGGATAAAACTCTGTCCACAGGTGTCCTTCTCTCGGCACAAATCAAAGCTGCTGGCTAAAGTTAAATATAGACTTAGTTTCCTGTATCTTAATCGCTCATCTTTCAACCCCTGCTGCCAAACTAACCTTGATTCAGATGATCATCCTACCCATGCTAGATTACGGAGATGTCATTTATAGATCATCAGGTAAGGGTGCTCTCTCGGGCGGCTAGATGTTCTTTATCATTCGGCCATCACATTTGCCACCAATGCTCCTAATAGGACACATCACCACACTCTATACTCCTCTGTAAACTGGTCATCTCTGTATACCTGTCGCAAGACTCATTGGTTGATGCTTATTTATAAAACCCTCTTAGGCCTCACTCCCCCCTATCTGAGATATCTACTGCAGCCCTCATCCTCCAGGTACAACACCCATTATGCCAGTTTGCTAAAGGGTCCCAAAGCTCACACATCCCTGGGTCGCTTGTCTTCTCAGTTCGCTGCAGCTAGCGACTGGAACGAGCTGCAACAAACACTCAAACTGGACAGTTTTATCTCAATCTCTTCATTCAAAGACCTAATCATGGACACTCTTTTACTGACAGGTGTGGCTGCTTTGTGTGATGTTTTGCTGTCTCTACCTTCTTGCCCTTTGTGCAGTTGACTGAGCTCAATAATGTTTGTACCATGTTATTGTGCTGCTACCATGTTATTGTGCTGCTACCATGTTGTGTTATGTGTTGCTGCCTTGCTATGTTGTTGTCTTAGGTCTCTCTTTACGTAGTGTAGTCTCTCTTGTCAGTATGTTTTGTCCTATATTTATATTGTATTTATTTTTAATCCCAGGCCCCTGTCCCCACAGGAGGCCTTTTGCCTTTTGGTAGCCAGTCATTGTAAATAGGAATTTGTTCTTAACTAACTTGCCTAGTTAAATAAAGGTTCAATTAAAATGTTTTAAAAAATATATAACTCTGTTGTGTACTGTGCAGCTGTCTCTCTCCAAGCTTAGCTGTTTTCCTGAGGAGGAAGAGGTCATCTTGACTGGAAGGTAGTGGGGCTTCCTTTCCTTCCCCCACCCCCTCCCAATTCCATCTGCTCCCTTGAACAAGGCCTGTGTGTGTATGCCGCTCCAGCGCTGCTAATGGAGAGGGCTTCCCAGAATGCACTGTAGCGTGAGGCTATGTGCTCTGAATTCAGAGTGGCTGCTGCTCTCTCATCGTCTAGTAGTCAGCTATGAGGAGGGGGAAGGAAGACTGTTTTTATTCCATCTCATGTTGTGAGCTTATAGCTAGTAGGCTTATTTCTCCATCTCGCTCTTTCTCTCTCCTTTTTCTCTCTTCTCTCTCCTCTCTCTCTCACCTGCCTCTCCTCTCTTGCTCTCGCTCACTCTCCTTTCTCGTCTCCCTTTTCTCGATTTCTCTCTCTCGCTCTGTCTCCTTTTTCTCTCTCATCTCTCTTGCTCTCCCTCTCCTCCTCTCTCTTGCTCTCCCTCTCCTCCTCTCTCTTGCTCTCTCTCGCTCTCCTCTCTCGTCTCCTTTTTCTTCTCTTCAGTAAAACTCTGTGGAGTTTTACTGCCCAGTGACACACACAACATGGGCAGCCAGTCACAGCTCAGTGACACTTCAGCCTCACCGAGGAGGGAATAGTATCCCTTTCATACCAAGACATTTTCCCACCAACTTTACCATACCGCCAATGCATTTTCTTTGTCTGAAAGGTATTTCCGGTATCACAGACGAAACGACAAGTATTTCTATTCCTACCGGAGGAATTTGCTTTCACGAGCTTGTTGTCACTCAGGTCACCATGACAATTGGGCCGACCAACCACTGCTACCGCACATTAGCTAACCAGGCTATCTGCATTGTGTCCCACCCCACACCCGCCGACACCTCTTTTACGCTACTGGTACTCTGTGTTCATCATATATGCATAGTCACTTTAACCATATCTACATGTACATACTACCTCAATGAGCCTGACTAACTGGTGTCTGTATGTAGCCTCGCTACTTTTATAGCCTCGCTACTGTATATAGCCTGTCGTTTTACTGTTGTTTTTATTTACCTACCTATTGTTCACCTAATACCTTTTTTGCACTATTGGTTAGAGCCTGTAAGTAAGCATTTCACTGTATTCGGCGCTCGTGTCAAATAAACTTTGATTTGATGATCACAACATGGTCAAAGTTTAATGTCTCTTGCTTCCTCCTGGCAAAAGCAATGGCGATATGAAAGGAGAATGGTGACAAGAATGTGGTAAACATTTGGCTGTTTCAAAGGGGACAATATAAACATTGCCCAATTCTTTTTTTTTTTAAGCAATGTACCACAAATCCTATGTGAATTGGGTATAACAGACCTGCATTAGCATCCACTGCAGGCAGCAGAGAGAGACACTCCATGCTAATCCATTCACATCCCCTCTGACTAGCCCATGCAGGAAGCCTAGTCATTGGAAACTGCCATATTTGTCGACCGGTGTCATTGATTCAGTGGAAGGGTTCTTGGATGGCACTAGTCCAAACCACTAATTGGCGCAGGTCTACTTTGTCTAATGAGAGTATTGATTGTTCCATTGTGTGGCTCAGGGCCGGCCGGCTGTGGACACAGTGTGTCTGTCTGAGGGAGGGGACTGCCCTGGATATGTGTGGCTCAGGGCTGGCCTGCTGTGGACACAGTGTGTCTGTCTCAGGGAGGGGACTGCCCTGGATATGTGGGGCTCAGGGAGGGGACTGCCCTGGATATGTGTGGCTCAGGGAGGGGACTGCCCTGGATATGTGTGGCTCAGGGAGGGGACTGCCCTGGATATGTGTGGCTCAGGGAGGGGACTGCCCTGGATATGTGTGGCTCAGGGCTGGCCTGCTGTGGACACAGTGTGTCTGTCTGAGGGGGGGGACTGCCCTGGATATGTGTGGCTCAGGGCTGGCCTGCTGTGGACACAGTGTGTCTGTCTGAGGGAGGGGACTGCCCTGGATATGTGGGGCTCAGGGAGGGGACTGCCCTGGATATGTGTGGCTCAGAGCTGGCCTGCTGTGGACACAGTGTGTCTGTCTGAGGGAGGGGACTGCCCTGGATATGTGGGGCTCAGGGAGGGGACTGCCCTGGATATGTGTGGCTCAGAGCTGGCCTGCTGTGGACACAGTGTGTCTGTCTGAGGGAGGGGACTGCCCTGGATATGTGGGGCTCAGGGAGGGGACTGCCCTGGATATGTGGGGCTCAGTGGTGGCCAATGGTGATTTAATTTAGCAGCAATGAGAATACATGTATGGGAGGACAACATTGCAACATTGCAGAGAAGATAGAAAGGGGAAACCAGGGAGCGACTGAACGACAGAGCTGGAGGTGGAATGTATTCAGAAGGAAAGAGCATATTTAGTGGAGCCAGCCTGCTCCAGGTCATCTGTGGCTGTAATTGCTGGTGTGCTTGGTGGAGAACATGTTCCAGAGTTATACAGAGATCCCCAGGGGGGCGTGGGCGCTGGGAAATAACTTCTGAGCTCGTTAGAATGTGACGCTCACCTTGGCCAAGCGTTCAGTGTTTCCCAGCTCATTGGTTCCCTTCGTCCAGCCATACACACACACACACACACACGATGGATCCATGGCTGTACCCTTTTTAGCCAGCCACCTCCCAGTGGGCAGTTGGGGGTGGATAGCAGCACCCCAGGCCCCGCCCCAGCTCTGACTGCCGTGCTGTGCTGTTAGAGGCCTTTCATCTTGCTCATTGATATATAATTCATCTGGGATCTGAGGGAGTGGCTCCTCTCATGCCACTGCTACTGCTGAACCAGGACAAATTAGAATTCTGTTTGGTCCCAGTAATGCACCCAATCAACTTCCCATAGAGCAAGAGAGGACGTGTGTGTCAGGCCAGGATTCCTGTGAGGCTCCATGTGGAATGAGGTGGTATAATGGCAGTGTTTTCTCTGCTGTTCTGCCTGCCTGGTGCGCTGAGGGTTTTTTCCACTGTGAGGGATCGGGTTTCCACTCCTCATGGTTGTTTATGCTGTTGTCTCAGGCAGCTCTGCCAACTGTCCCCTGTCAGCCTGCCTGTGGTCTGGGCTCTGGGGCCTCGGCCTGTCTTGGCGCCTCAGCCTACTCTTAGGAGCCCCAGAAACACACATACACACACTCTCCCAGTTAGATCTAGGCTACTGACCCACGAGGAGCTAATCTAGCAGTGGCAGACATTTACAACAGTAGTATGGCTGAGAGGCCTGAGAAACTTCTCCAGCCATGTTCTCTCTGGTAAACCTCCACGCTTCCCATCCCATCAGTACTCCCATCAGTAATCAGTAATCTGTGTCTTTCACACATGACTGTGTAGTCCCGTTACGGGGAAAGGTTTTGACAGCTTTTTCATCCCAGCGCGACAAGATGGGTGCAGGCAGAGCTTGATGGCGGATTGGTTTGATGATGTTTTCATATTCATGTTGATAAAGGTCACATCCCATCTCCCTGTGCTCCTCCCCCGTGCTTTGTTCATTATCCAGCTCCGCTCCACGGTTATTTTTACCTCCTCCCATAATCCTTAATTAATGGAGCCCTAGTCACAGCGCCTCACATTTATCTCTCTTACACACACACACACACACACACACACACACTAATTCTCTCACACACACACACACACACACACTAATTCTCACACACACACACACACTAATTCTCACACACTGATTATACACACATACACACTGAGTGGTAGGCAGTGACGTTCCTGCTGAGTGTTATCTGTGAGAAACCATGCTAGCTATGTTTTCTCTCTCTCCTTTCATTTGATTTATCTGTAGCACAGTAAATGGGGAAACACCTGAGCAGGCACGGCGCTACACTGGCGCTAGGGGGAGGCTATAGCACCGTCACTAATCTGCCTAGCCTTCAAGTATTTTTGCAATATAAATATAATCGCTATAACATGCTGACCACACCGCTCGCGCACTGCAAAATAAATGTACACTTACATGTTATTCAATCATTGCACCCACACTGCTCGCGAGTTCAATTTGTGATGCTGAATGGTGCAAGTCCTGCCTCTCTCATCTCCTCATTGGTCTATAGAAGCAGATACCCATGTGCCATCTCCTCATTGATTATACCCACGTGGGTTATTGAAAGACGTACTGAGTTCGTCAGTTGGCATGGTAATACAGTGAAAGTTAAGATGCCAGTCGCCATATAAAGTCCAAAGAAGAAAAAGCCTGGAAGGAGGAGAGATGACTCAACGATTTGGTTGACTGTTTTATGTGTGGATTAATTGTCGGAGTAGTAGACCTTGTGCATTTCAGGTAAAATAAACAGCTCAAAGTTTATATCCCAGGACAAATTAGCTAGCAACAGCAAGCTAGCTAAATAGGACAAATTAGCTAGCAACTGCAAGCTAGCCAGTTAAATTGCCATAAATGTTTAATGCTTTTCGACCTGTCCCCAAATTAATATAATTGGTTCAGAGTTTGTTTTGATATTTCAACCTGTGTGTCGTGATCGTGTTTGGTGTGGGGGGGACAAAATCAATTTGCGCACACGCGCGTCCAGTTTGGGTACGGGTAAGATTGTTTTACACCATGTGTGCACAGTTGACAGGCATAGGATAAACACACTTCTCGTTGTGGCTGCACTGTGGTCCTTTAATTTCTGCCATTGTGATAGATGTTTCATCTGTAACATAAAAACCAATGCACAGCAAGACGCATATATATCTTCGGCCTACACGTTGTTTTTATTTGCAATAGAAATGTAATCACTAAGATTGCGATGATAGCCAGTTCATCATTTTCCAAGTGTTTGCAGGCTAAATGTATTGTACTTCTCGTTGTGGCTGCACTTTGGATATTATGTCATTTCTGACGCTGTGATAGCCATTTCATCCGAAAAGCTATTACCGATGCACAGTTGTCTGATAATGCATATGGATGGAATAAATGCACTTCTTGTTGTCGCATTTTGGATGTATTGTGTTATTGCTGAAAGACGTATATCTATTTTGTTGAATATCATTTTGTCACGCATGCTCCCGCTTTGTGCCAAATCTGTTTCTATTGCAAAAAAAAAACAAGAACTCCCTTATAATAGAGATTATAATAGAGATTGTAATATAGAGATATAGAGATTGTAATATAATTGACGGGCCTCATTTCCAGTGTGAGGTGGTAAGGGCATGTTTGATGGGGGTCATACTGCTGTTCCCCCGCCTTTCTTTGGCTGCAGTCTCATCCTGACAAGATCTGGCTTGGCAGGAGCTGCAGCCCTCACCTCTCCCAGTGCCGCATGGCTGGCCACAGCACTCTGACTCCAACTGTTATCAGTCTGCTGTCACGGCTATTCTCACTGATTCCTAGAAGGACCATGCCGACGCCACAGTTATTGTGTGCGCCAGGGCCACGTGATCAGCCAAGCATTTAACAGCGAGAGGGAGAACAACACACCACTCCCTCCACAGATGTGGGCGTATGGGTGTGTCAAGCACTAACAGGTTGATTATGTTGCCTAGCTTTGTGAATGTGGGTGTGTTTTTGTGTTGCCTACGTGAGATCAGTTGATTTGTTTAAGGGGTTTAAGATGCTGTCGCTGTTCACAGCGCATTGTAAAGGGCAGTGCTTCAGCTGAATGATTTATAAACAGAACAGCTTGGTTTCGGAGTGCTCTACGCTCTGCAACCAGGCCTAGACCTGCAATGGTGTGCTGCTCTTTGCCCTCCGTAGACACATGTGTGGCTACATACACACAAACACACACACGTGTAAGCCTACATTATTTACCTATGTGTGTATGTTCTCCTCCCCCGCTGAGGCACGGCAGGTCTTCAGGCCTTCCTCCTCTCAGGGCTGTGGGTCCAGGCTCAGGCTTCAGCTCATTAGTTATAGAGTGTGTTGAGTGAGGTGTATGTGTAGGGGGTTGAGTGAGGTGCGGAGGCATGTTACTGTGTGTATTAGACTATATGCGCGTGAGGGAGCTTGTGAGAAGCTGCTTGGGGCTAATCCTGTCGTGGCCCTCCTGATTGGGGGTTGAGCTCTGAGGAACAACTGCAGTTACACCAGCTGCCTTCTCCATTCAGAGGAAGTAGAGATGGCTCAGTCTTGGCCAGTCTTGTTTGTCATCATTGGGATCCACTGAGATTAATTTCTAGATCTTTGAGAAGCAGATCCGTGTGTTAATGCACATCTGATTCGGTGGGATGATGTGGCCCCTAGTGAGTTACAGTAATGACACTTAACAGGTCCCATGGAAGTAAGTAAATACTACAGCAGTGTCATTGTAGCAGTGAACTAGGCTTTGTTCTTCTGAGATCCTAGTCTAGCATGTCTTTATCTAGCTCGCTGCCATGGCAATAGCACCGGCCTCCTAGCCGCTGATAGGCCCAATGTAAATGCACTTCTGATTAGATGGACTCCCTGTTACACGCTCCATTGATCTGTATGAATATGCATTATGAAATGCTCTTTTTTATCTGGCCAATGCGTGTGCACTACTAGGTGGAAATCCAATAACCATTCAGAGCAACCTGCTAGTGATGCCAGAGCCACGGTAGAGAAAAGCAGATTTACTATCCATTGTGGAGCTGAGCTGCAGGTATGAAGCTCGCTGGGTGCTTTGTGTGTATGGTTTTAAGTGTGTGTGTGGTGTGTACATGCGGGCATAATGCGTAGGCAGAGTAGCTGACTGGCCCATTTTCAGATTTTTGGGGGGATTCGTCCTGCACATGCCCCCTGAATTCATGATTAAAGCTCCAGCCTAGCCTCAATGTTTTATTTTAGTGTAAGTTAGAGGGTGAACCAGGCTTATGTAGAGACCGTGTGACTCTTAGAGTAACGTGTGTTGCCCTCCCTCGCTTGACTGCAGTTGTTCCTTAAATCCGTCTGTCTCCGCCCAATCCCTGTCCTACTACCCTAGTTCTCCTCCTTCGGATCAGGGGCCTCCCCTCATCACTGGTAGAGCCCTTAATTAGCTGAAGTGCCTCTAAATCCGTTCACTTTATTTTAAAGGAGACAATCAAGGTAAATAAGGGTGTGCAATTGTCACCAATCCCAGTACCCTGCTTGTTGATAACAGGATGGTGACATTTCTGTGTGCAGTATAGCTAGATAACAGTACCATGCCCATCCTGCTCCTAGATACAAGCTACTCGATAATAATCAACCATCGATCTCTTCATTGAATCAAAACAAACTAGGTAGCTACTTGGCTAGCATTGGGAGAAGGACACGGTCTCCTTCCTGTTGCACTCCGTTGATGTGAGGCTAGTTAGGACTGGGCAGCATGACTACAGTGACACCTCGAGCATCTCTGGAGACCGGACAATTGGAGCGCAAAATGTGCCCTGGACATGTCGCTGTGACTGCGTGGATGTCTGTGTATCCATGGTGTTTACTGTGGAATATCTCTATCTCTCTAAGACTAGGGTGGAGGGACTGCACAAGGAAAAGTCTTACACTTTTAGAAGGTGAAGGGCAGAAATGGATCCTCATCGCTGGCTAGGCTTAGTATGCAGAGGTATACATTACCATTATTACTCTCCATCCCTCCCCCTCTCACACGCTCTCTCATTCCGCCAGCTCGTTCGGTACATGTGCCATGTCCCCGTGTTGCCAGGCAACAAGCCCAGTGTGTATTATTATTGTGGCTATGTCAGGCGCTCTGCCTTTCTCTCATTTCTGTTTGACCAGGAGATGGTAGGATCAGATGCTGAGCTTTGGAAAGGAGGGGAGAAGAGAAAGGAGGATGGGGAGAGGAAGGATGTGTGGAGGGGGAGGAGCACTAAGATGAGTGAGTCAGCGACGAAGAGATGAAGGCTTCCGATATGAGGGTAGACAATATACAGTTTTTTTCCCCCAGCCTCTCTAGCTTTCCCTGGTGCATGGCAGAATATATGGCACAACCTCACTTCGCCTACGTCACTGGCAGAGAAAGACGAGATTTACCAGAGAGACCAGCAGCAGCACTGAGCTGTGTTGGTCGGAGTGCTCTCTCCGCGGTAGAGAGAGGTGTAGGGGAAAGCTATCATGCTCAGAATATCAGGTGAAGTTATTGGATTCCAGCCCCCTGCTCTCAGGCCAGAGACTGCTGGGTGGACAGGTAGCGCTGTCCAGTCTGGATGTTGGTCCTGTCCTGTCTGACTGGCCTATGATCTCTCAGGTGAGAGAGATGAGACGGAGCCCCCTCCATCCCATCTCCTCCCCCCAGGCCACTCCGTTCATCACAACCTTAATGCATCTCTACTTGGCTTGTTTGTCTTTCCCCCTCCCTACAAAGGCCTCTAATGAAATGAATTTGTGCGGGTCAGGGGCTGCACCGCCAATCTGGGTTCTGGTTGCCTGGATACTGGAGTGGGCCAGGCTGGCTCTATTTGCACACTAAACAGGGCTAGTTGCTGCACCCCCCTCCTATATGAAATGTAAATAGACTGCACAGCCGCCGGGATGGTCCACACCGCAGGAAGGGCCTCACTGCTCCTATTCTCCCCTCATTAGGTAGCTCTCAATAACTCCTGTGATCTAGAAAACCATGATTATGACAACGATGAATGACGGACAGTGTAGGCTGGTGACTGATCATACACTATAACCATAACAGACATTGCAGCACTAGATATTGAATGCCAGGGACTGTGCAGTTGTTTTTGTGTCTAGTAGAGGCATGGAGAGAATTATATGGCAAATCTCCCTAAATACACCCACCATGCAGAGTGACTACATGCAGCTGCAGGGTCTGTGGCGGTATAGCGTTCTACATTTTTAGAATGAGAGCAGCTGCTGTAGTGGAAAATGCAGTGGTGTGGACCTGATGACAGGCCTGAGTTTTAGGAGTGAGGGGAGGGGGTGGGGGGCTACCGATCTGCTTTTCATCTTCGCTGTAGCAGCAGGGGCCTTCAGAATACCCCTCATCGGCGCTGTGCGTGCGTGCGTGCGTGTGGAAGAACGACTTCCCGCAGTGAGCTGAAGCGTTGGCCTCTGTCTGACCGCAGAGGGAGTGGCTCGATAGAGGGAGACATGAAGAGAAGCGTTGGGATAGAGAGAGATATGACGCAGAGGGTATGTGTCTTAGTCCTGGCTGTAACCTCTCCACCACCTCTCTACCTCCTCTCCACCTCCTCAGGCTGAAACAGAGATTGCTTATGTCTACCACCTTCCCCATTCTTTTGCTTGTAATTGTTCGTTTTTTTGCGCGTCCAATTCTTACACTCTGTCACATGGTATCGCGTGCCAGAAGGAGTGACGTCATCCAAACCGCATCAAAGCACAGCGTTTATTTGACTCTATTTCCATCCTGTGCGTGTGCGCGTGTTGTCTTTGTGTTTGTTTGTGCGCCTCACTGAGCTATTATCCAGTCTGGCAGACCCCTCCTCCCTGTCTTCTCCTTGGGGTCTCTGCCCCTACCCCTACAGGGCTTGCCACACTCAGAATGCTGACGTGGTCCTCCTCTAATCACTTGAGGGTTGGTGTTGGGGTACCAGGTACCTCCGGATGTTTTTGGCTCATCAATAGGTCCTCACGTCTTGACGTTTCACTGTGGTCATATGGGTCGTACTGGGGTACGGATGTAAAAACATACCTCAGTCTGCCGTTGGTGCCAATTCAAATTAACCCAGAGGTTGTCTTGTTAAATCTTGTCTATTCTCTTCAATTAAATACCACCACTCTTTTCTCATTAGCTGGGAATGTTTGTGTATTTTCGTGTGCAGGGTGTGCTATTCGCATGATAACACTCATTAAGACGGACTGGTAGAATAGCTAACATAGCTAGCCATCGCTAGCATTCACTGGTTGAAGTAACTTTTGGAGTGAAATGGAGTTGACTGGAAACTACGACATGAATATACTCTGAACAAAAATATAAATGAAACATGTCAAGTGTCCCATGTTTCATGAGCTGCAATATAAGATTCCAGAAATGTTCCATATGCACAAAAAGCTTATTTCTCTCAAATGTTGTGCACAAATGTGTTTGCATCCCTGTTAGCGAGCATTTCTCCTTTGCCAAGATAATCCACCCACCTGACAGGTGTGGCATGTCAAGAAGGTGATTAAACAGCATGATCATTACGCATGTGCACCTTGTGCTGGGGACAATAAAGCCACCCTATAATGGGCAGTTTTGTCACAATACAATGCCAGAGAGGTCTGAAGTTTTGAGTGTGCAATTGGCTTTCTGACTGCAGGAACGTCCCCCAGAGCCGCTGCCAGAATTACATTTCCCTACCATAAGCAGCCTCCAACGTCGTTTTAGAGAATTTGGCAGTACGTCCAACCTACCTTACAACCGCATAACACGTATATGGCGTTGTGTGGGCAACCTTTGTGAACATAGTGCCCAATGTTGGGGGTGCAGTTATGGTATGAATATGCGTAAGCTACAGACAACAAACACAATTCCATTTTATCGATGGCAATTTGAATGCACAGAGATATCGTGACGCGGTCCTGAGGTCCACTGTCATGGCATTCATTTGCCGCCATCACCTCCTGTTTCAGCATGATAATGCACGGCCCATGTCACAAGGATCTGAACACAATACCTGGAAGCTGAAAATGTCCCAGTTCTTTCATGGCCTGCATGTTCACCAGACTAGAGGTCGACCGATTATGATTTTTCAATACCGACACTGGTTTATTGGAGGACCAAAAACGCCGATACCGATTAATCGGCTGATTTTTATTTTATTTTATTAAATATATACTTTTTTTTTTCAAGAAATATATACATTTATTTATTTGTAATAATGACAATTACAACAATACTGAATGAACACTAATATAATACATCAATTAAAATCTATTTAGCCTCAAATAAATAATGAAACCTGTTCAATTTGGTTTAAATAATGCAAAAACAAAGCGTTGGAGAAGAAAGTAAAAGTGCAATATGTGCCATGTAAAACAGGTAACGTTTAAGTTCCTTGCTCAGAACATGAGAACATATGAAAGCTGGTGGTTCCTTTTAACAGGAGTTCATGTCTTCAATATTCCCAGGAAACAAGTTTTAGGTTGAGGTTATTATAGGAATTATAGGACTATTTCTCTCTATACCATTTGTATTTCATATACCTTTGACTATTGGATGTTCTTATAGGCACTTTAGTATTGCCAGTGTAACAGTATAGCTTCCGTCCCTCTCCTCGCCCCTACCTGGGTTCGAACCAGGAACACATCGACAACAGCCACCCTCGAAGCATTGTTACATATATATATATATATATATATATACATAGACAAATATATATACACTGCTCAAAAAAATAAAGGGAACACTAAAATAACACATCCTAGATCTGAATGAATGAAATATACTTATGAAATACTTTTTTCTTTACATAGTTGAATGTGTTAACAACAAAATCACACAAAAATGATCAATGGAGATTAAATTTATCAACCCATGGAGGTTTGGATTTGGAGTCACACTCAAAATTAGTGGAAAACCACACTACAGGCTGATCAAACTTTGATGTAATGTCCTTAAAACAAGTCAAAATGAGGCTCAGTAGTGTGTGTGGCCTCCACGTGCCTGTATGACCTCCCTACACCGCCTGGGCATGCTCCTGATGAGGTGGCGGATGGTCTCCTGAGGGATCTCCTCCCAGACCTGGACTAGAGCATCCTCCAACTCCTGGACAGTCTGTGGTGCAACGTGGCGTTGGTGGATGGAGCGAGACATGATGTCCCAGATGTGCTCAATTGGATGCAGGTCTGGGGAACTGGCGGGCCAGTCCATAGCATCAATGCCTTCCTCTTGCAGGAACTGCTGACACTCCAGCCACATGAGGTCTAGCATTGTCTTGCATTAGGAGGAACCCAGGGCCAACCGCACCAGCATATGGTCTCACAAGGGGTCTGAGGATCTCATCTCGGTACCTAATGGCAGTCAGGCTACCTCTGGCGAGCACATGGAGTGCTGTGCGGCCCCCCAAAGAAATGCCACCCCACACCATGACTGACCCACCGCCAAACCGGTCATGCTGGAGGATGTTGCAGGCAGCAGAACGTTCTCCACGGCGTCTCCAGACTGTCAACATCTGTCACGTGCTCAGTGTGAACCTGCTTTCATCTGTGAAGAGCACAGGGCGCCAGTGGCGAATTTGCCAATCTTGGTGTTCTCTGGCAAATGTCAAACGTCCTGCACGGTGTTGGGCTGTAAGCACAACCCCCACCTGTGGACGTCGGGCCCTCATACCACCCTCATGGAGTCTGTTTCTGACAGTTTGAGCAGACACATGCACATTTGTGGCCTGCTGGAGGTCATTTTGCAGGGCTCTGGCAGTGCTCCTCTTGCTCCTCCTTGCACAAAGGCGGAGGTAGCGGTCCTGCTGCTGGGTTGTACACCACAGTGTACATACATATATATGTGTGTGTGTGTGTGTGTGTGTGTGTGTGTGTGTGTGTGTGTGTGTGTGTGTGTAGTTGATGTCGGAAGTTTACCTATACTTAGGTTGGAGTCATTAAAACTCGTTTTTCAGCCACTCCACGAATTTCTTGTTAACAAACTATAGTTTTAGCAAGTCGGTTAGGGCGTCTACTTTGTGTATGATGACACAAGTAATTTTTCCAACAATTGTTTACAGACAGATTATTTCACTTACAATTCACTGTTAACACAAGTTAAAGCTTTGTCGCAAATGGGTCTTCCAAATGGACAATGACCCCAAGCATACTTCCAAAGTTGTGGCAAAATGGCCTAAGGACAACAAAGTCAAGGTATTGGAGTAGCCATCACAAACCTGACTCAGTTACACCAGCTTTGTTAGCTCTGTCAGGAGGAATGGGCCAAAATTCACCCAATGTATTGTGGGAAGCGTGTGGAAGGCCAAAATCAATTGACCCAAGTTAAACAATTTAATGGCAATGCTACCAAATACTAATTGAGTGTATGTAAACTTCTGAACCACTGGGAATGTGATGAAAGAAATAAAAGCTGAATTAAATCATTCTCTCAGGTATTATTCTGACATTTCACATTCTTAAAATAAAGTGGTGATCCTAACTGACCTAAAACGGAATTTTGACTAGGATTAAATGTCAGGAATTGTTAACTGAGTTTAAATGTATTTGGCTAAGGTGTATGTAAACTTCTGACTTTAACTGTATATACAGTGCCTTGCGAAAGTATTCGGCCCCCTTGAACTTTGCGACCTTTTGCCACATTTCAGGCTTCAAACATAAAGATATAAAACTGTATTTTTTTGTGAAGAATCAACAACAAGTGGGACACAATCATGAAGTGGAACGACATTTATTGGATATTTCAAACTTTTTTAACAAATCAAAAACTGAAAAATTGGGCGTGCAAAATTATTCAGCCCCTTTACTTTCTGTGCAGCAACCTCTCTCCAGAAGTTCAGTGAGGATCTCTGAATGATCCAATGTTGACCTAAATGACTAATGATGATAAATACAATCCACCTGTGTGTAATCAAGTCTCCGTATAAATGCACCTGCACTGTGATAGTCTCAGAGGTCCGTTAAAAGCGCAGAGAGCATCATGAAGAACAAGGAACACACCAGGCAGGTCCGAGATACTGTTGTGAAAGAAGTTTAAAGCCGGATTTGGATACAAAAAGATTTCCCAAGCTTTAAACATCCCAAGGAGCACTGTGCAAGCAATAATATTGAAATGGAAGGAGTATCAGACCACTGCAAATCTACCAAGACCTGGCCGTCCCTCTAAACTTTCAGCTCATACAAGGAGAAGACTGATCAGAGATGCAGCCAAGAGGCCCATGATCACTCTGGATGAACTGCAGAGATCTACAGCTGAGGTGGGAGACTCTGTCCATAGGACAACAATCAGTCGTATATTGCACAAATCTGGCCTTTATGGAAGAGTGGCAAGAAGAAAGCCATTTCTTAAAAGATATCCATAAAAAGTGTTGTTTAAAGTTTGCCACAAGCCACCTGGGAGACACACCAAACATGTGGAAGAAGGTGCTCTGGTCAGATGAAACCAAAATTGAACTTTTTGGCAACAATGCAAAACGTTATGTTTGGCGTAAAAGCAACACAGCTCATCACCCTGAACACACCATCCCCACTGTCAAACATGGTGGTGGCAGCATCATGGTTTGGGCCTGCTTTTCTTCAGCAGGGACAGGGAAGATGGTTAAAATTGATGGGAAGACGGATGGAGCCAAATACAGGACCATTCTGGAAGAAAACCTGATGGAGTCTGCAAAAGACCTGAGACTGGGATGGAGATTTGTCTTCCAACAAGACAATGATCCAAAACATAAAGCAAAATCTACAATGGAATGGTTCAAAAATAAACATATCCAGGCGTTAGAATGGCCAAGTCAAAGTCCAGACCTGAATCCAATCGAGAATCTGTGGAAAGAACTGAAAACTGCTGTTCACAAATGCTCTCCATCCAACCTCACTGAGCTCGAGCTGTTTTGCAAGGAGGAATGGGAAAAAATGTCAGTCTCTCGATGTGCAAAACTGATAGAGACATACCCCAAGCGACTTACAGCTGTAATCGCAGCAAAAGGTGGCGCTACAAAGTATTAACTTAAGGGGGCTGAATAATTTTGCACTCCCAATTTTTCAGTTTTTGATTTGTTAAAGTTCGAAATATCCAATAAATGTCGTTCCACTTCATGATTGTGTCCCACTTGTTGTTGATTCTTCACAAAAAATACAGTTTTATATCTTTATGTTTGAAGCCTGAAATGTGGCAAAAGTTCGCAAAGTTCAAGGGGGCCGAATACTTTCGCAAGGCACTGTATGTATGTGTAAAAAATCATATCAAATCAAACTATTATCCGGTTTATATAAGAGTCTTGGCTGAATTGCTTTCGATGGGGAAAGATTGCTTCCTCACCCCACTTCTGTGATTTTAATTGAAAACTTTACTTCGCTGTGTAGACCTATAGTCCCTGCAGCTCATGGTGGACTAGTAGATATGTGCTCTCTCTCTCTGTGTATTTTCGTGCTAGCTGATCATATGATACTGTTAAACGTATGGAGAGACTCAGCCCACGCAGTGGAAAAAGTGAACTCACCCCCACCGCTGCATACAAGCTCCCAGAGGACTGTATCTGTTTACTAAGGCTTGCTATAATTTTAGCGGATTGTTTGTTTTATCATCCCAATGGAATTACGGTAGTTGTGTATCCCGACTGTTTCGTGTTCATAAACAGCGTGTCCAGCAAATGTGTCTGTTAGCCAGATGCAGTTGCTTGCGAGTGGAGACTGGAGATTATTAGCAGTGTGTGTCCTAATGGGTCCTACCATGTCAGTGGACAGTGAGGGGGACAGGGAGTCCTTCACAACAGACCCTGTGGATCATATTGGAGATACCTGGGAACAACACACAGTGCTGTCTCAGAATGAAATGTTTTTTTTGCAGCGACATAATCATCTGTTAGCCATGATACTATGTAATTAACATGGAATATGTTTACCGTGATATTCCAGACCAGGGTTCTCCCCGGGATTTGTTTAGCAAGGTGGTACTGATTATTGAGGTGAGTCCCGTTTTGACTCAGAGATTTTTGCATCTTTTAACACCTGAAACTGCAATTTCCTGCAATCTAGAGCCTAAAAGTATAACAAATAAAATAGCAAACACAGTGCTTTAATACACTTTTCCACATTCTTCCTAGAATTATATTGGCAATTAAATGTTTCAATGGTCAACAGAACTGGGACCATGAGGGCAAGAGTAATACAGTGTGTGTCACCAGGCATGGTGATTTTAAGGTAGGGCATGACCCACTAATTATTTTATCAAAATACTTTGAGAGGTGAAGTTCGAGAGCCGTGCGTCCTCTGAAACACAGGAGTCGCTAGTGTGCGATGGGACAAGAACTTCTCTGCCGGCCAAACCCTATCCTGGATGACGCCGGGCCAAATGTGCGCCGCACCATGGGTCTTCCAGTCGCGGCCGGCCCACGACAGAGCCTGGACTCGAACACAGAATCTCTCGTGGCTCAGCTTGCACTGCAATGCAGTGCCTTAGACCACCGCCCCTTATCAAAACAGTTTAACCTGATTTTTGCAATATTCACTGATCTGGCTTTCAAGTCTGTCTATGAAAATGCCCCTTGTTGTTATTGCATAATGCATGTCCACTAATGATGAACAACTCCTGGTAGCAGGCGTTATAGAAATTATTATGGAATTATTTTATTACTTTATCATATGCTGGAATTATTTTATTACTTTATCATATGGTGGAATTATTTTACTACTTCCACAAATGCCATTAAAACTGAAGATGTGACAAATTGAACATTTTGCTTAACATTTAAACTGCCACGTTTTTATTGGTTTTCCGTTAACTTTAAGAAAAAATACAATTCCATGTAAATTTTCCATGCAGAAAAATGCTTCTATTTCTTTTGCCGGGCAATGGCGTTATATCTTCTGCAACCCTTTACAGTCACAGAACGCAGCTACAGTAACATGTCCACAGTGACAATTAATATCTTTAATAATAGTTGATCAACTTTTTAAGTTCAACGTTCTGATCTGTTGCATCAGCCTTAATTGCTTGAAAACAAAATCTATGTACAGTGGTATGATTTTGGGATATGTCGTCCCACAACTTTCCCAGAGTCAGTTTGGAATATTTCTTTCTCACACAGAACGACAAGCCACTCATGAATTAAAAGAAAAATAATTGTTTTTACATGTCCACAATGTGGCACGGTGCCCCTTTTACATTCTTTGGGGAGAACCCTGCAGCACAGTTAAGAAAGGTCTATTTTCTGCCACAGTGTAGTGTTGAAGCAGGAGAAGAGGTGATGAGGGCTCTGTGTAGTGTTGAAGCAGGAGAAGAGGTGATGAGGGCTCTGTGTAGTGTTGAAGCAGGAGAAAGAGGAGGGCTCTGTGTAGTGTTGAAGCAGGAGAAAGAGGTGAGGGCTCTGTAGTGTTGAAGCAGGAGAAGAGGTGAGGGCTCTGTGTAGTGTTGAAGCAGGAGAAGAGGTGAAGGCTCTGTGGTGAGGGCTCTGTGTAGTGTTGAAGCAGGAGAATAGGCGATGGCTCTGTGTAGTGTTGAAGCAGGAGAAGAGGTGATGGCTCTGTGTAGTGTTGAAGCAGGAGAAGAGGTTAGGGCTCTGTGTAGTGTTAAGCAGGAGAAGAGGTGAGGGCTCTGTGTAGTGTTGAAGCAGGAGAAAGAGGTGAGGGCTCTGTGTAGTGTTGAAGCAGGATAAAAAGGTGAGGGCTCTGTGTAGTGTTGAAGCAGGAGAAAGAGGTGATGAGGGCTCTGTGTAGTGTTGAAGCAGGAGAAAGAGGTGAGGGCTCTGTGTAGTGTTGGGGCAGGAGGAGAGGTGAGGGCTCTGTGTACTGTTGAAGCAGGAGAAGAGGTGATGGCTCTGTGTAGTGTTGAAGCAGGAGAAGAGGTGATGGCTCTGTGTAGTGTTGAAGCAGGAGAAGAGGTTAGGGCTCTGTGTAGTGTTGGGGCAGGAGAAGAGGTGAGGGCTCTGTGTAGTGTTGAAGCAGGAGAAAGAGGTGAGGGCTCTCAGTATTGAAGCAGTAGAGAGGTGAGGGCTCTGTGTAGTGTTGAAGCAGGAGAAGAGGTGAGGGCTCTGTGTAGTGTTGAAGCAGGAGAAGAGGTAAGGGCTCTGTGTTGTGTTGAAGCAGGAGAAAGAGGTGATGAGGGCTCTGTGTAGTGTTGAAGCAGGAGAAAGAGGTGAGGGCTCTGTGTAGTGTTGAAGCAGGAGAAAGAGGTGAGGGCTCTGTGTAGTGTTGAAGCAGTAGAAAGAGGTGAGAGCTCTGTGTAATGTTGAAGCAGTAGAAAGAGGTGAGGGCTCTGTGTAATGTTGAAGCAGTAGAAAGAGGTGAGGGCTCTGTGTAGTGTTGAAGCAGTAGAAAGCGCTAAAGTCTAACCTCCAGCTCTGCTGACCAGGGGTCAGTCTCAGGAAAAACGTCCCCATTGGGAACCCATTAAAGACCACCTTCTTCACTCTTCTACTGTGTGTGAACCCACCTACCCACCCTCTCCAAGCACCAATCGTAGTTGAGAATAGTCAGCTAGCAAGCCAATGCTTTGTCTAATGGCTCAAGTGCGTGGTTACATGACCAATCACTGCTGTCAGGTGACATTGGTGCCTGGAAGGGCAGTCAGCAAAACAACACACATCAAAGACTGTTTGTATAGACCTTTTAACACGGCTGCCATGTGCGTCATGCTTATGCTGTTGAAATTGGACTTATAAGGCATTTCCAATACGGTATTGCAAGCAAAATGCCAAATTTACACTTGCCACACTTATCGAAATTGTGCTGTTCCATGATTGCAGATCAATGTTCTCTCCAATAGGCCTTTAGCATTTGCAATTTGGCTCCGGGTGTGCTGCTTTTCCACTGTAAACAGTGCTGTGAGGATGACGTGGGCTTTGTTTACCTAGCCTCCCAGACAAAACAATGTCAAAGTGAAACTCAATCGGTGAGGTAATTTCATGACTTTTGTAGGTGATGCTGACGCAAGACAAAAACTGTACAATATTTCATCAATACAGCTTTGGAAAAAGAAATCTGACAGTCATGGCTGACCCTGTTTACAGAGTGGCAGGAAGGGACCCCTGGGGGAGTGTGGACAGACTGCACACATGGTGTGTGTTTGGGGGGTTGGAAGAGGGAGCCAGGATTTGTTGTTTTCAGTGTAAAGGAGCGGGAAGCGGATGCTGCAGGATCCAGCATTGGACCAGGGCCTCGACTTCTCTCTACTGTACCTTACAGTGCATAGACTTACTCATATGTGATGAATTAGAGCTGCTGGCTTGTGGAGAGAGGCCCCTCTGTGTAACACACACACACACACACACACACACACACACACACACACACACACACACACACACACACACACACACACACTGATAGCAGATGCTGTACAACTTTTGAATGGGGTGGAAGGTGGAGGAAATGAGGCCTGTGTTTTGGAATGGATGTTATTGTGTTTCCTCTTGGGGTTCTGTTTCTCTCTCTGTGTGTGTGTGTGTGTGTGTGTGTGTGTGTGTGTGTGTGTGTGTGTGTGTGTGTGTTCCTCTCCCCACTAGGAGATGAAAGCTCAGAACACACATATAATACATTGAAGTCTCCCTGCCAAAAACCCCTATAGAATAACTGACTGAGGACTCAATAACATAATACACTTATTTAACCTCTGTGCCAAAACCACCCCAGAATCCTTGAAGACAACCTGATAACACAATTACGTCAAGAAGCGCAGCATCTGGATAGTGATGTTGTCTATAATAATATAGGCCTATGGTATTATATATATGATAGTTATTACATTATGTAAAAAAGGGAGAGATGGAAAACTATTGAAGTTTTAAGTCAGTCACTGATATGGTACACAGTGGAAACCATATAGGAAAACTTAATAGGTTCTTATTGACCCTGCCATGTGCATACAGGCACCAACATACACACTCAAAGTTATAGCAGAGGAAATTGTACTTGGTTAAATGATTATCTCAATATAATATGAAACTGTTTCGCACCACTAACATCAAAGGCTGGTTTCAATCACGATGTGTGAATTTACGATGGGGGTGTGGAGTTCATTGTTCAAGATCGCTCAAACTAGGTCGGCTCAATGTGTGTATCATAGAATCTTTGCCTCTGATAGTAGTTGACCCCTTTGCCACTTTGTGCTGCGTAATGTGAGCTTGTAGTGTGTGAGGCTTTGGGGGACAGGGCCAGAGAAGAGGGGTGGAGGCAGAGCCGAACAGAGCAGAGGTTTGCTGCGTCTCACTTTCCATATGCCAGGAAGAGAGAGGAGCAACGTTCCTCTGTCGGTGTGCGTCGCTGGCTCTGGGATATAAATAGCTGTCTTTGAGTAGGAGAGCTGCAGAGGGAGGGCCATGGCGCCAGGGCAGAGCTGAGTGCCAGGCAGCGTTCCCGGGTAGTGGAGAGAGGGCGGGAGGATGGCAGGAGGAGGGACTGGCTCCAGCCCAGCCCTCTGCACACACTCTGGTTTAAAACAATTTAAAAAATAAAATGTCAAAAATCATTATGGAGGAGAAAAATATTGAGAAACTCTTTACATATCATTTATTCATGGGCGCTCGGAAGCAACCTCTCCACATGTAGACGGGGAAGTGGATACTAAAGAGAATAGGGATAATCTAGTAGCATGGAGATTCAGCGGGAGGGAACATTAGCACACCACTCCCTGCATAACACTAGCACACCACTCCCTGCATAACACTAGCACACCACTCCCTGCATAACATTAGCACACCACTCCCTGCATAACATTAGCACACCACTCCCTGCATAACACTAGCACACCACTCCCTGCATAACATTAGCACACCACTCCCTGCATAACATTAGCACACCACTCCCTGCATAACACTAGCACACCACCCCCTGCATAACACTAGCACACCACCCCCTGCATAACACTAGCACACCCCTCCCTGCATAACACTAGCACACCACTCCCTGCATAACATTAGCACACCACTCCCTGCATAACACTAGCACACCACCCCCTGCATAACACTAGCACACCACCCCCTGCATAACACTAGCACACCCCTCCCTGCATAACACTAGCACACCCCTCCCTGCATAACACTAGCACACCACTCCCTGCATAACATTAGCACACCACTCCCTGCATAACACTAGCACACCACTCCCTGCATAACACTAGCACACCACTCCCTGCATAACACTAGCACACCACTCCCTGCATAACATTAGCACACCACTGCCTGCATAACACTAGCACACCACTCCCTGCATAACACTAGCACACCACTCCCTGCATAACACTAGCACACCACTCCCTGCACAACACTAGCACACCACTCCCTGCACAACACTAGCACACCACTCCCTGCATAACACTAGCACACCACCCCCTGCATAACACTAGCGCACCACCCCCTGCATAAAACTAGCGCACCACTCCCTGCATAACACTAGCACACTACTCCCTGCATCACATTAACACACCACTCCCTGCTAGCACACCACTTCCTGCATAACATTAGCACACCACTCCCTGCATCACATTAGCACACCACTCCCTACTAGCACACCACTCCCTGCATAACACTAGCACACCCCTCCCTACTAGCACACCATTCCCTGCATCATACTAGCACACCACTCCCTGCTAGCACCTCATTCACTGCATCACATTAGCACACCATTCCCTGCTAGCACACCACTCCCTGCATAACATTAGCACACCACTCCCTGCATAACACTAGCACACCACTCCCTGCATAACACTAGCACACCACTCCCTGCATAACACTAGCACACCACTCCCTGCATAACATTAGCACACCACTCCCTGCATAACATTAGCACACCACTCCCTGCATAACATTAGCACACCACTCCCTGCATAACATTAGCACACCACTCCCTGCATAACACTAGCACACCACCCCCTGCATCACACTAGCACACCACTCCCTGCATCACACTAGCACACCACCCCTGCATAACACTAGCACACCACTCCCTGCATCACACTAACACACCACTCCCTGCATAGCACACCACTTCCTGCATAACATTAACACACCACTCCCTGCATAACATTAGCACACCACTTCCTGCATAACATTAGCACACCACCCCTGCATCACACTAGCACACCACTCCCTGCATCACACTAGCACACCACTCCCTGCATAACACTAGCACACTACTCCCTGCATCACATTAACACACCACTCCCTGCTAGCACACCACTTCCTGCATAACATTAGCACACCACTCCCTGCATCACATTAGCACACCACTCCCTGCATAACACTAGCACACACCTCCCTACTAGCACACCGTTCCCTGCATCATACTAGCACACCACTCCCTGCTAGCACACCATTCCCTGCATCACACTAGCACACCACTCCCTGCATAACATTAGCACACCACTCCCTGCATAACACTAGCACACCACTCCCTGCATAACACTAGCACACCACCCCCTGCATAACACTAGCACACCACTCCCTGCATAACACTAGCACACCACTCCCTGCATCACATTAGCACACCACTCCCTGCATCACATTAGCACACCACTCCCTACTAGCACACCACTCCCTGCATCATACTCGCACACCACTCCCTGCTACCACCTCATTCACTGCATCACATTAGCACACCATTCCCTGCTAGCACCTCATTCACTGCATCACATTAGCACACCATTCCCTGCTAGCACACCACTCCCTGCATAACACTAGCACACCACTCCCTGCATAACATTAGCACACCACTCCCTGCATAACATTAGCACACCACTCCCTGCATAACATTAGCACACCACTCCCTGCATAACATTAGCACACCACTCCCTGCATAACACTAGCACACCACCCCCTGCATCACACTAGCACACCACTCCCTGCATCACACTAGCACACCACTCCCTGCATAACACTAGCACACTACTCCCTGCATCACATTAACACACCACTCCCTGCTAGCACACCACTTCCTGCATAACATTAGCACACCACTCCCTGCATAACATTAGCACACCACTCCCTGCATAACACTAGCACACCACCCCCTGCATCACACTAGCACACCACCCCCTGCATCACACTAGCACACCACTCCCTGCATCACACTAGCACACCACTCCCTGCATCACACTAGCACACTACTCCCTGCATCACATTAACACACCACTCCCTGCTAGCACACCACTTCCTGCATAACATTAGCACACCACTCCCTGCATAACACTAGCACACACCTCCCTACTAGCACACCGTTCCCTGCATCATACTAGCACACCACTCCCTGCTAGCACACCATTCCCTGCATCACACTAGCACACCACTCCCTGCATAACATTAGCACACCACTCCCTGCATAACACTAGCACACCACTCCCTGCATAACACTAGCACACCACTCCCTGCATAACACTAGCACACCACTCCCTGCATAACATTAGCACACCACTCCCTGCATCACATTAGCACACCACTCCCTACTAGCACACCACTCCCTGCATCATACTCGCACACCACTCCCTGCTACCACCTCATTCACTGCATCACATTAGCACACCATTCCCTGCTAGCACACCACTCCCTGCATAACACTAGCACACCACCCCCTGCATAACACTAGCACACCACCCCCTGCATAACACTAGCACACCACCCCCTGCATAACACTAGCACACCACTCCCTGCATAACACTAGCACACCACTCCCTGCATAACACTCGCACACCACTCCCTGCATAACACTCGCACACCACTCCCTGCATAACACTAGCACACCACTCCCTGCATAACACTAGCACACCACTCCCTGCATAACACTAGCACACCCCTCCCTGCATAACACTAGCACACCACTCCCTGCATAACTCTAGCACACCACTCCCTGCATAACACTAGCACACCACTCCCTGCATAACACTAGCACACCACTCCCTGCATAACACTAGCACACCACTCCCTGCATAACACTAGCACACCACTCCCTGCATAACATTAACACACCACTCCCTGCATAACACTAGCCACTACTCCTGCATAACATTAACACACCACTCCCTGCTAGCACACCACTTCCTGCATAACACTAGCACACCACCCCCTGCATAACACTAGCACACCACTCCCTGCATAACACTAGCACACTACTCCCTGCATCACATTAACACACCACTCCCTGCTAGCACACCACTTCCTGCATAACATTAGCACACCACTCCCTGCATCACATTAGCACACCACTCCCTGCATAACACTAGCACACCCCTCCCTATACTAGCACACCATTCCCTGCATCATACTAGCACACCACTCCCTGCAAGCACACCATTCCCTGATAGCACACCATTCCCTGCATCACATTAGCACACCACTCTCTGCATAACACTTGCACACCACTCCCTGAATCACACTAGCACACCTCTCCCTGCATTACACTAGCACACCACTCCCTGCATTACACTAGCACACCACTCCCTGCATTACACTAGCACACCACTCCCTGCTAGCACACCATTCCCTGCATCACACTAGCACACCACTCCCTGCAAGCACACCATTCCCTGATAGCACACCATTCCATGCATCACATTAGCACACCACTCTCTGCATAACACTTGCACACCACTCCCTGCATTACACTCGCACACCACTCCCTGCATTACACTCGCACACCACTCCCTGCTAGCACACCACTCCCTGCTAGCACACCACTCCCTGCTAGCACACCATTCCCTGCATCACACCGACACTGTGTAGTATGTATCTTGGGTAGGGCAGTAGGGCTGTTGTCCAGACGTGCCATATCCCTGAAGACATTCCTCAGCTGTTACCGGGAGTCATGAAGCAGAGATGTTTGTCTCCTGTCCCACAGTAAAAACAGTTTTGCTGGCATTGCACAATATAGGAAAACCTATAATTCTCCCCATGTTTATTGTAATCGAGATGGATCAATGTTATTGACATCAAGACATTGATTTCAATTAGGAATGTATTGTGTGTGAATAAGGGATTAGCTACTTAAAAACTTGCTTAGATTCGCTTCCGTAGGCCTGTCTTTCACCCACATTGACCACTATCTCTCTCACCCTATGGATATGACAATGAAACACCCTAAACTTCCTGGGAAGAGAGTGGGTCTGGAGCAGGGGCATTATTCTGCACACTTCCTCACCTTTGAAACCAGAGTGCAGGTGTAATTGTTGAAAATGGGGAGCCTGATGTACTGCTAATGGGAGCATTGTGTGGCAGTGTGGAAATGTGTTTTCTGTGGAGACGAGTGACCAGGTGCTAATGTGTCTCTTTCCATCTCCCCCTCTATCTCTCTCGCTCTCTCCTTTGGCAGACGGTCGATGACGATGCGATGGAAGCGTGAATGAGGTTTGGCGTGGCGATAGCTGAACGATGCCCAAGGGTGGGGGTTCAAAAACCCCCCAGCTGGAAGACTTCCCACTCAACACTGACATGGTGGAGAAGCAGAGTGGGAAGAAGGTAAGAAACACACACATACTGATACACCACAAATCTACACACATGCATACACAAGCCCTTTACTGCTCTCGCTGCTGAGTCCTGCATCTAGGGTTCATGTCCTCATTACACAGTAAAAAGTCATTATGGACTTAATAAACAGCTCCATGGGAGTTGGCATTCAACTGGCTAAGAGCCCATTGTCGCTTTTTTTAGGATTATTTCTTATGACTGAGGTCCCAATGTTGGGCGTAGGCTATGGTAACATTTCTACAGTGAAAGAAAACACTTGTTGAGAACACTTCAAATTCGTGAAGCACTGATATTACATTTTTGGCCAATATCCAATATTTTCCTTGGCAAAAAAACAGATATTTACAATTTTAGCGGCCTTTTTAAGCATTCTAGTACAGTTAAATCGTTAGCACACACACATGGACGCAGCGGTCTAAGGCACTGCATCTCAGTGCATGAGGCGTCACTACAGTCCCTGGTTAAAATCCAGGCTGTATCACATCCGGCCATGATTGGGAGTCCTATAAGGAGGCGCACAATTGGCCCAGTGTCGTCCGGGTTTGGCCGTCATTGTAAATAAGAATTTGTTCTTAACTGACTTGCCTTGTTAAATAAAAGTCACACACACACCACACTGACCAAAAAGTTATTTTATTGACATTTACGTTTGTCCCCATTACCAGTAAAACATAATTAAAACCTATTTCTTTCTTTTAGTTGCTGTGCTGTTTCGTTGTTCAGTCGTTTCATTCCCAATCAGAATTTCTCATACTATGGAATGCCGTTTGGGTCTTTGCGTGTCAAAAAACACTACTTGACATGTCAAATAAGCTTGTTGACCAGTCAGGACCTGAATATACATTTTTCACGTAGTTATTGCACATTGATTACACTCACTCGTATTTCATATGTCACAAAGATTAATCGATATGTATGCTATGATGCTGGTAAAGTTGTCTCGCACACCTACAGTGCTGGTCATTAAAAAAAAGCTAGCTAGCTCATGGATGCAAACAATGTTCTTCCCCAAAAACATAGCAAACGACAATCTGTTTCAGTAGCTATAGTTAGCTAGCTGTCATCATCTAAAATAAGCCTAATTTATAAGACATTTCTTATTTGATTAATGGTGGTCGGACCCATCTATGTGAAGCTAGCTACAATAAGGATTAGCCACAATAGTGGACTTTGCGGTGAGACTTCTAAATAAAAGTATGTCATTGACAGTGATGCAAATGAATACAAATAGTAGAATTATGCCATAATTGAATAGATCATGCTAAACGAGGTTGAAACGTTATATAAAATCAACAAAAGACAATTTGTTAATTTGACCAATCTGTTGAAATCACACTGGATGTATTAGACTTAAGAATTGCATTGGGGGGATACTTATTTCACTGTACAGCCTTACCTGTGGATTGTGGATCAATGACATGGGGCATCAGTCTACTCAGTGAATGTCAGAGAACATTAGCGTCGTATCTCTTATTATGGGACTCCAAAACAACTGTGAATTGAGCCACATTTATTGTCAACCTATATGTATTGAACACTATGCCTGAGGAAAAACAATATCTTGGGTATTGAGTAGACTGATACCCCATTTCATTGATCCCCAATCCTTAGGTAAAGCTGTACAGTGCAATATGAATGTGAATACACACAATAGGCTCACTGGGGAGGTGATGTCACACAGTCACAGTCCCGTGATAAGAGCTACAATGCTAATATTTGCGTAAACTCCAAACAATTGTGTTCTGTGGGTGTTTCCGAGTAGACTGATACCCCATTTCATTGCTTCACATTCCAACCTTGTTTAACATTATCGAGTCTAAATATGGCATGATTCCACCAATTGTAACCTTATGCATCACTTTCAAATATATATTTTATTTTGAAGACAAGCCGCAAATTCCACTATTGTGCCTAATCCTTATTGTGGCTAGCTTCACAACACGTAACCTGGTCTGGTCGAACCTCACTTGCAAGAAGAAACTAGCTGGTTGCTTATAACGTTAGCTTTGGGGAACAAAGCTAAGTAGCTGACTAGCTATTTATTTTCATGAACTGAAGTTCAATTTCAATAGGTTAACAACAAGTGGCAACCTAGCTAATACTTACTCACAAGGATTCCTAAATCATAGCTAAGAATAATGAAAATGATTGCAGTTTCTACTGGTCATTGTTTTCAGGCTGGTTGTATTGGTGCTAGCTAGGTACCAAGCTAAAGCTAGCTACCCCAGAAGTTGCGGTCGAACAAAAAATGCTTCATTACCAACGTGGTATTGTAAACGCATCATTCGTGGCCGGTGTTTGCTTGTTTGCATACTTTTTTGTACAGCTTTGACAGTGCTACTGATAGTAGTGATGGTGCTTGGCTTGCACATGCAAATTCAGTACACACAACATTCTATAATAGAACTGTGTTATTTGACGTGTCAAAATAAAGGGAATAATAATAATAATAATAAGGGAAACATGACCAGTCGGCGACAGCCAACATCACCCACGACAGAGAACGGTTGATTGTCAAGGGCAATGAATAACGTTATCTTGCCGTTAATGGATTTCGCCTTTGAGTTGTCTCGCTGAAATGTTCTTACTCTTTCAGATGACTGCTGGACTTGTTGACTGCTCGATCCACACAGCAGACATTGTGGGCTAGGTTAGGAATGCTGTGTTGCACCTGTAGCGCTACATTTTACGTGGCGTCATTACGTCATGTACCTACGTCATATAGGTATGAACGGTAGCGTTGACATTGTTTTTTTAAATCGGCGTTAAACTAAACCGATACCGACGTTGGCATTTTTAGCTAATACTGGCCGAATCAAATACAATTTTATTGGTCACATACACATGGTTAGCAGATGTTAATGCGAGTGTAGCGAAATGCTTGTGCTTCTAGTTCCAACAGTGCAGTAATATCTAACAAGTAATCTAAAAATTCCCCAACAACTACCTAATACACTCAAACCTAAAGGGGTGAATGAGAATATGTACATATAATTATATGGATGAGCGATGGCTATGCGGCATAGGCAAGGTGCAGTAGATGGTATAAAATACAGTATTTACATGTAATGTAGGATATGTAAACTTTTATTAAAGTGCCATTATTTAAAGTGCCATTGTTTTAAAGTAGTGATCCATTTATTAAAGTGTCCAGTGATTGGGTCTGTGTAGACAGCAGCGTCGCTGAGTTAGTGATGGCTATTTAACAGTCTGGTGGCCTTGAGATAGAAGCTGTTTTTCAATCACTCGGTCCCAGCTTTGATGCACCTGTACTGACCTCGCCTTCTGGATGATAGCGGTGTGAACAAGCAGTGGCTCGGGTGGTTGTTGTCCATGATGATCTTTTTGGCCTTCCTGTGACATCAGGTGCTGTAGGTGTCATGGAGGGCAGGTAGTTTGCCCCCGGTGATGCGTTGTGCAGACCACACCACCCTCTGGAGAGCCTTACGGTTGTGGGTGGAGCAGTTGCTGTACCAGGCTGTGATACAGCCCGACAGGATGCTCTCAATTGCGCATCTGTAAAAGTTTGTGGGATTTAGGTGACAAGCCAAATTTCTTCAGCCTCCTGAGGTTGAAGAGGCGCCTTCTTCACCAAACTGTCTGTGGAACTTAACTTTCCACCTTCTCCACTGCTGTCCCGTCAATGTGGATAGGGGGGTGCTCCCTCTGCTGTTTCCTGAAGTCCACGATCATGTAAGTATATGTATATGCCATTTAGCGGACGCTTTTATCCAAAGCGACTTACAGTCATGTGTGCATACATTCTACGTATGGGTGGTCCCGGGAATCGAACCAACTACCCTGGCGTTACAAGCGCCATGCTCTACCAACTGAACTCATCTCCTTTGTTTTGTTGGACGTTGAGAGGTTATTTTCCTGACACCTCACTCCAAGTGCCCTCACCTCCTCCCTGTAGGCTGTCTCGTCGTTGTTGGTGATCAAGCTGTTGTGTTGTCTACAAACTTGATGATTCCGATATGTTCACTGATATATCGTGCATCCCCACTTAAAATACAAGTTGGCAAAATGCACTATGTCAAAGTTGTTATTTTGTTTTTTTACCGACGTGAATTACCGACGTGAATTATTGTAACACTTGCAACTTATACACGTGTCCCGCTCTCTGAAACGTTCCTTGCTACTGTATTGAATGCACTATGAATACCATCACACAACCCTACCCTATACAGACATGCTTTCTGTGTTTCTAGATGTAGCCTAGAGCCAGGGAAATAAATGGCTGTATGTAGTGTTGCATCAGCTTAATGACTCATGATATAGCAAAGGTTATGTGCTTTAGCCAGCCAGCTATATATGACTCATCTGAGTAGGTAGTCCAGGTTTTATCTATGAAGTAATCTTCTTTATTTTTGACCAATGAAGTGGAGGCTGCTGGCACTGTGTGGCAAATGTAGATCCTCATCCTGCATCAAACACAGCATTACGTTCCTGGGCAGGCAGGCCACGGCATTCTGCTGCAGTCAGCCTGACACTGAGACACTCAGACAAAACACGAGAGATTAGTTCCTAGAGATTTTCTCCCTAGTTTCTATGTTAGACCACTGAACATCATTTCCCAGAAGTGGATTCTAATGAACGGAGCTGTTAATTAGATGTGAGCAGAGTTGTAATGGTAACGTAATAACAGGTGTCATTTCCTGTGTTATTGTTTCTCAACATGGTTGTCATACTAGGGATTAGGGAGACATTTCAGTGGGGTTTTCCCCTAGGTAGTGGGGAGAGCTGTCCCTTTAAATGGCTGCTAAAGCCAGCTTGTGTTTTTGTGGACGTGTTGCCAGCATGGACAGCCACAGTCGGCTTAGACGCAGAATGATGATGTCATGGTAATCAATGGGTCAGCAGCAGCAACTCAGAGGTGCAGCTTTACGCGCGTCTGCTATGTACAGCCTTCCGCACCGAATTGCATCAGGCTCTGGGAGGGAGAGGAGGAGCGAGAGCATTGCTCGGAGACCAGTAAACACGGTCTCTCATGAAGGCAGCCTTGAAGCAGTGGCTCACAGCTGTCTTTTTAATTCAGCTCTCTTTTCTCCGCGTGTTGCAGCAAGACTAGCTCTGCCTAGCGCTAACGCCTCTGTCTGTCTTGATATGTTGGTTTGTGTGTGTGTGTGTGTGTGTGTGTGTGTCAGCTGTCTGTGTACTGTCTTTCTGTTTGGAAATTCCTCCTACATGTAGACTGACAAATAATGTGTCTTGTTCCCTCCCTCTCGCTGGTGTACAGAGTTACTGCTAAGCCTAGCTCTAAGCAGCAGGAAGAGCTTGCTGTGTGTCTACACTGTACTGTAAGGGTGACATCATAGTCTCATGACTGTAGGAGTGCTGGGGGCTTGGACTTGCCAGGGCGGGCTGCAGAGCGAGCCACTGTACAGCAGTGGGAACTAGCCTGAGAAAGAGAGAGCGTTCTGCTGCTACATTCCACCTCTTATCTGATCGGATTCTTCAGTCTCCGCTCTGTGGTAAACAGCCACCTACACAGAGCTCTTTAATTAGCCTTCCTTACCACAGACGGCACCCGGCCGACAACCCAGCTGCTCTGGCCCTCTAAATCTAGCGTTTAGAAAAAGAGGCATTACATAAGGTTTTATTTATTTGTTTTATAATCGTTTGCGATGTTTTTAATTATAGCAATCATTCAAATCTGGGTTCACAGAGTTCTACTACAAACTAAAACCATCAGGTTGCAGTTAATAGCCTGGTATTTGAATATATAAGCATATATTGTATAGAAGAGAGATATGTTCCTGTCTTTGGAACACTACACTAAAATCCTTGCTCCTTTTTCTTATGAAGTGTTAGATCTCCCTGCTCCTTAGAGCTAAATGTGAGGAGGGTGTTTCGTGTGCGAGCCGAGCAGACAGGCCCCGATCAGAGCTGCTGCATGGCCCTTTAACAGCAGTCTTTTGGGCCAGGCAGGCCGAGGGAGAGGCAGCGCTGTACTGTGCTGTATAGACAGAACTTCAGCCGGAGGAAGCCGTTGGTGCAGGAGCAGGCCGCTTGCTGGCGGGGGGACGGGAGCTTCTGATGGGTTCCAGTTGCCGTGGACCACAGACCCCGGGGGTGTTACCGCTCCTTCCATCTCTCTCTTTCCATTTGGGACTGTCTGCCTCTGCTCTCTGCTGCCGGAACACCGAGAGGAAATTCCATGGAAAAGTCACGCTCTGCAAATCCCCTAATCGCTGGAAGTCTCTAGACGCTGCAGTGTAAAGCTTTGGGAAACACAGCTGCCGCCTGCCTGTCTCTTTGTGTCCCTCAGTCAATGTGTCCTGGCCTGGATGGCCTGTGTCCCTCTGTATCTGTCTGTTCAGGCTCTGTCTTCTCCCAAATGCTAAGGGAAGTCTCCAACGTTAGGCCAAAGCTTGGCACTCGTTTAGAGGAAGTTCTATAAATATCCTTCCACATCAGCCCTTTCATTTTAATCTACAGTTTTAGTAGCTAGTAGTGTACCCCATAAATAATCATCTGTGTCTTTTTACTGTTATAGCTGTGCAATATGGTGTTCATGTTTTCTTTTTTTATTTGCCAGGATAAAGTATTGTCAAACAAGACTCCTAAATTGGACCGCAGCGATGGCGTCAAAGAGATGAAAGAGAAGGCATCCAAGAGGAAGCTTCCCTTCACTGTTGGAGCCAATGGAGACCAGAAAGATTCTGACTCAGGTAAGACTGGAGGGGGAGGGGATGTTAAATCACTTCCTCAGCCTGGCAGTGCATGCTGGAAGAATTAAATGAAATTACATTTAGTTTTTTTTGTAGAGTTTTTTTTTAACCTTCATTTAACTAGGCAAGTCGGTTAACTTCTATGGGCTATGTGGGACAATAGCGTCCAACCTCACCAACAGCCAGTGAAATTGCAGGGCGCCAAATTCAAAACAACAGAAATACCATAATTAAAATTCCTCAAACATACAAGTATTTTATGCCATTTTAAAGATAAACGTCTTGTCAATCCAGCCACAGTGTCTGATTTCAAAGAGGCTTTACGGCGAAAGCACACCAAACTATTATGTTAGGTCAGCACCTAGTCACAGAAAACCATACAGCCATTTTCCAGCCAAGGAGAGGGCTCACAAACATCAGAAATAGCAATTAAATGAATCACTAACCTTTGATGATCTTCATCAGATGGCACTCACAGGACTTCATGTTACACAATATATGTGTGTTTTGTTCGATAAAGTTAATCTTTATGTCCAAAAACCTCATTTTTTAAATTGGTGTGTTATGATCAGAAACGCATTGTCTCAAACATCCGGGGAAAGTGCAGAGAGCCACATCAAATTACAGAAATACTCATAATAAACATTGATAAAAGATACAGGTGTTATACGTGGAAATATAGATAAACTTCTCCTCAATGCAACCGCTGTGTCAGATTTCAAAATGGCTTTACGGCGAAAGGACACCTTGTGATTATGTTAGGTCAGCGTTAGTCACAGAAAAACATCCAGCCATTTTCCAAAGGAGAGGTGTTAGAAAAGTCAGAAATGGCGTTATAAATATTCACTTACCTTTGATGATCTTGACCGGAACGAACTCCCAGGAAAACCAGTTCCACAATAAATGTTTGTTTTGTTCGATAAAGTCTCCTTTTTGTTTGCGCATTTAGCCCAGTAATCCAAATGCATATAATCATGTGTTCAGACGAAATGTCAAAAAAGTTATATTACAGTTCGTTGAAACATGTCAAACGATGCATAGAATCAATCTTTAGGATGTTTTTAGCATAAATCTTCAATAATGTTCCAACCGGATAATTCCTTTGTCTTTAGAAATGCAATGGAACGCAGCTACCTCTCACGGGCACACGCGTGATCAGCTCATGCCACTCTGCCAGACCTCTGGCTCAAACAGCTCTCTTTCTCTCCCCCTTCATAGTAGAAGCCTCAAACAAGGTCCTAAAGACTCTTGACATCTAGTGGAAGCCTTAGGAAGTGAAATAAGACCCCATAGACACTGTATATTCGATAGGCAATGACTTGAAAAACTACAAACCTCAAATTTTTCACTTCCTGGTTGGATTTGTTCTCAGGTTTTTGCCTGCCATATAAGTTATGTTATACTCACAGACATCATTCAAACAGTTTTTAGAAACTTCAGAGTGTTTTCTATAAAAATCAAACATTCATGAAATCACACATGCAAGATAGCAAATTAAAGCTACACTTGTTGTGAATCCAGCCAACATGTCAGATTTCAAAAAGGCTTTTTGGCGAAAGCAAACGATGCTATTATTTGAGGATAGCACCATATAAACAAAGAGAGAGAAGCATATTTCAACTCTGCAGGCGTGACACAAAACGCAGAAATAAAAATATAATTCATGCCTTTGACAAGCTTGACAAGCTGTTTGTTGGCACTCCAATATGTCCCATAAACATCACAAATTGTCCTTTAGTTCAATTAATTCTGTCTATATATATATATCCAAAATGTCCATTTATTTGGCGCGTTTGATCCAGAAAAACACCGGTTCCAACTTGAGCATCGTTACTACAAAATATCTCAAAAGTTACCTGTGAACTTTGCCAAAACATTTCAAACTACCTTTCTAATACAACTGTAGGTATTTCTTTACGTAAATAATCGATACAATTGAAGACGGGATGCTCTGTGTTCAATACAGGAGTAAAACAAACTGTAGCATGCTTTCTGGTAACGCGCCTCTATCTAACAGTACACTTCAAGTGACCCTCGTTCAAGATGGCCGTACTTCTTCATTACACAAAGGAAAAACCTCAACAAATTTCTAAAGACTGTTGACATTCATTGGAAGCGATAGGAACTGCAAGAAGGTCCTTTAGAAATCTGGATTCCCAATGAAAACCCATTGAAAAGAGTGACCTCAACAAACAAAAAAATCTTGAGTGGTTTGTCCTCGGGATTTCGCCAGCTAAATAAGTTCTGTTATACTCAGACATGATTCAAACAGTTTTAGAAACGTTTGTTTTCTATCCAAATCTACTAATAATATGCGTATCTTATCTTCTGGGGATGAGTAGCAGACAGTTGAATTTGGGCATGCATTTCATCCGGACGTGAAAATCCTGCCCGCTGTCACCAAGAAGTTAACTGCCTTGTTCAGGGGCAGAACGACAGATTTTTACCTTGTCAGCTCAGGGATTTGATCTAGCAACCTTTCTGTTACTGGCCCAACGCTCTAACCCACTACCTGCCACCCCTATATGTGCATACACATATTTAGCAGATGTTACTGCGAGTGTTGCGTAATGCTTGTGTTCCCTAGCTCCAACAGTTAATATCTAACAATACACAACAATACACAGAAATCTAAAAAGTTATAGAATGAAATTAAGAAATATAGAAATATTAGGAGGAGCGATGTCGGAGTCCGGAGTATAAATATGTGTGTGTGGGTGGATGGCCTTGACTAGAATACAGGATATACATATGAAGTGGGTAAAACCGTATGTAAACATTACTTAAAGTGACCAGTGTTCCATGAGGGCAGAAGCCTCTTAGGGGCATGGTAGCCTAACCGGGTGGTAGCAGTCTAGTGACAGTGACTAAAGTTCAGGGCAGGGTGGCCAGCTAGTGGTGACTATTTAACAGCCTGATGACCTTGATAAAGAAGCGGTTTTCAGTCTCTCGGTCCCAGCTTTGATGCACCTGTAATGGCCTCGCCTTCTGGATGATAGCGGGGTGAACAGGCCGTGGGCCCGGGTGGCTGAGGTCCTTGGCATTCCTGTGACACTGGGTGCTGTAGATGTGTGCCCCAGGTGATGCGTTGGGCTGACCACACCACCCTCTGGAGAGCCCTGCGGTTGAAGACGTTGCAGTACCAGGCGGTGATACAACCCGGCAGGATGCTCTCAATGGTGCATTTGTAAAAGTTTGAGGGTCTTCTGTGCCAAGCTAAATTTCTTCAGCCTCTTGAGTTTGAAGAGGCGTGACGGTTAAGCTCCTAGAGGCTGTTATTTTATAACCTCAAAGAAGGCTGTGTGTTTTGGTTAGCCTTGGTTTAACTTGGTTCAACTGTCCATCATTGGGAAAAAGAGAAAAAGGCCACACGGAACATGGGCCAATTAAGTGAGGATTTGTCAATCACGAGGGCCTGAAAAGGTTTGGTTGGGGTGAGACACTCTCTTGTGTTATTCTTTAATAAGAGAGAAGGGGGGAACTACTGTTCCAGCTTGTTTGGCTTGAGCTTTGAGGATCTTGAAATGATTTGTTGATGATGGTCTGTGATAACACAGTAATGGAACCCACATCTGTGTGCTGGGTTATTGCGTTGGTTTGAAATGCTGCTGTGAACTTCAGCTGTTATTTCTTTGGGTAATATGAAGTCCAAACCATTGTGTACATTTCTCTTTTTGTTTTAGTGACCTTTTTGCAGGAAAAGTTTTAAAAATGTTTTTATTAAAAAGGTATTTCTCTATTTTGAAGATATATTGAATATAGAACCTGTGTTCTCAGTGCAGCTTGAGTGACCAAATCAGGAGCGTAGTCAATTCCCCTGGTTAGTCACTACTATAGTGGCTTGGCTGTGTGTTTGCAGGTGCTAGTGACTCTGTAACCTGTTAGCAGGCTGTTGGCAGAGAACGGTTGCCTCCCACCTCAGTATCTCCCCTCCCCCTGTCTAGAACAGTGCCCTGATTGTTTATTGTTATGCTACTGTTAGGGTGGAGTCTCTGCCTCTACAGGCTGGATGTCTGTCAGTCTCTCACATCAACTAGGCCATAATTCACTCGTTGGCTTTGCCTGTAATTGATACACTTTCGGGGTGCGTTGGTCTTCGTGTTCCCTGCCTGTTATCCTTCTCAGTGTCTTTTCCATCCACGTGTCTTAAACCTGGCTGTACGATGGAAACATTCATTAAATGGTTCATCCTTCAGTGTGTTAGTTTTGTCTCCATATAGTGTGTGTGTGTGGTTTCACACACACACTTCCCCTCTTCTGTTGTCTTGGCCTTGATAGCGAGTTCCTTTCATGCTGTGTTATTGTCTATACTAGAGGTCGACCGATTAATCGGCATGGCCGATTAGTTGGGGCTGATTTCAAGTTTTCCTAGCAATCGGTAATCTGCATTTTTGGACACCGATTACATTGCATTCCACGAGGAAACTACGTGGCAGGCTTGACCACCTGTTATGCGAGTGCAGCGTCAAAAAGACCTTGTGGCACTAATTATCTTATCAAAAACAATCAATCTTCACATAATCACCAGTTAACTACACATGGTTGATGATATTACTAGGTTAACTAGCTTGCCCTGCGTTGCATATTATCAATGTGGTGCCTGTTAATTTATCATCAAATCACAGCCTACTTCAACTTTGCCAAACGGGGGGTGATTTAACAAAAGCACAACCGTTGCACGAATGTAAATAACCATAAACATCAATGTCTTTCTTTAAATCAATACACAGAAGTATATATTTTTAAACCTGCATATTTAGTTAAAAGAAATTAATGTTAACAGGCAATATTAAACTATGGAAATTGTCACTTCTCTTGCGTTCGTTGCACACAGAGTATGCAACAGTTTGGGCAGTATGTATGCAACAGTATGACATAACATTGAAGGTTGTGCAATGTAACAGCAATATTTAGACTTAGGGTTGCCACCCGTTCGATAAAATACGGAACGGTTCCGTATTTCACTGAAAGAAGAAATGTTTTGTTTTCGAAATGATAGTTTCTGGATTTGACCATATTAATGACCTACGGCTTGTACTTCTGTGTTTATTATATTATAATTGAGTCTATGATTTGATATTTGATAGAGCAGTCTGACTGAGTGGTGGTAGGCAGCAGCAGGCTCGTAAGCATTTATTCAAACTTTACTGTGTTTGCCAGCAGCTCTTAGCAATGCTTGATTCACAGCTCTGTTTATGACTTCAAGCCTATCAACTCCTGAGATTAGGCTGGCAATACTAAAGTGCCTAGAACATCCAATAGTCAAAGGTATAGGAAATACAAATGGTATCGAGAGAAATAGTCCAAAAATTCCTATAATAACTACAACCTTAAACTTACCTGGGAATATTGAAGACTCGTGTTAAAAGGAACCACCAGCTTTCATATGTTCTGAGCAAGGAACTGAAATGTTAGCTTTTTCACATGGCTCATATTGTACTTTTACTTTCTTCTCCAACGCTGTGTTTTTGCATTATTTAAACCAAATTGAGCATGTTTCATTATTTATTTGAGACTAAATAGATTTGTATTTACTTATTATATTAAGGTTTAAAAAAGTGTTCATTCAGTAGTTGTAATTGCCATTATTATTATTATATATATATTTAAAAAGTTGGCTGATTAATCGCTATCAGCTTTTTTTGGTCCTCCAATAATCGGTATTGGCGTTGAAAAATCCTAGTCGGTCGACCTGTAGTCTATACCCAAAGGAATTTGTTAACCACTTTACAGATGTCCCCTCCCCCTGACATTGGTGTCTTTCTGATGATCCTGTATCTCCCCTTGATATGGTGAACTCTTTTTCTTTGGCCCGTCATTGTGGGGATAGAGTCTAGACTGTGGCCCAGTAGGCCCGTGTATGGAGGGGTTGTGTTCCCCTGGCCTGCTGCCTTGTGCCTGCAGAAAAGACCAGAGGTGGTCCTGCCACCCAGGTTCTGCTAGAGGAGTCTGGTCCGGCTGTGCTGCTGCAGGCCTCATGTCTGGTGGAGATGAATGTCAAGAGACCACAGAGGGATTCTGAACCCTGGGAAAAAACCGCCACAGGGATTCCAGTAGTGAACTTTGAGGCTGTGGAGGAAAGTGCAGGCTGTACAGTCCTCTCCTAGTGGGCTGGGCTTCATATGACCCTCTGAAGGAGAGAGAGCTTCACATTTCTCCACCCTCCTCATCCTGAGTGGAAAAAAACAACACAGAGAACGAGTGATGAAACAGAAACCTCCTTAATGACTGCATAGCTATTTTCTCTTTTGCCCTCCTCGCTCGGTCTCTCTATTTCTTTCTCCTTCTCAATCTGTCTGAGGGTATGGCAGTCAGTCCAGCGTGGCTCCACTTCTGCTCAGAAAAGGAACTACTTGTCTATTGATTTCATTGTGCTACGGGGCTGCTGGGAGAATACACCCCTGTGCTTCCAGGTCCTCGTGCTAGTGTGCTGATGGAGAGTTCAGACTGAGGCTATGCTATGTACTCAGTGGTTTTGCATGGCGTCCGTAACACAAATTACCATAGTTGGCCTATGAGGTAATGTTTTGACGCTATAGCTTGAGGCAGCTAAACAAAAAGATAGTGTTGAATTCGTAACATATTGGCTTTTGAGAAATGTACGGCGTGACTACTTTTGATTGTATTGTTCAGCTATGAACGATGTACAAGTCAGACCCTTCACATCTCCTTATTATTTGGCTAGTTTGGATGGAAACAGACCGATGACACAGGGAAACTCGTCTAATGTGGACTAGGCTATGTACTTCACTTGAAATGCGGAATTCATGCTGTCGGTCATTTTCTTACCAGGGATTTGTGTGGTCTTTGCTCCGAACCCACAAGATGACAGTGTTCCTACGGTGTTAGTTGTCTAGGACTAGTACTACCCTGTCAGTCCATAAATTGAAGTCAGTGTGTGGTGGAGCCTTATCTGAGTGCATAACATCCATTTGTATGGTTCTAACAGGGCACTCAATCTCTACTGGAAGTTTTCTCCCCGAGGCATCTGTTAGATGAACGATGTAGCTAATTGCAGTGATTTTGCTCTCGTCTTGAACACACTGTTTTGACAGTTTGCAAGGCGTTCTTCTAGAGATGGTAGTTTGTGTAGCAGATCATTGTTGTACCCTGTATTGGCGTGGAGACCATCGGCAGGGCTTGCAGCGAGAGTGTAGGAGTCATGGCCAAGGCTCCTCAGCGAGGAGACTGCTCTGGATAAGGTTATGAGGAGTGGGAGGCGGATCAGAGACGGTGATGAGTGCAGATCAGCTGCTGCCAGGCTAGCACACGCATCATCTTCTTCACGATATGGCAGGAATACAGGATGCCTTTCTTATCAGCAGGTGCAGCAGGTGCTGCTCTCAGTAGGGACGGGGACGGGGGGGCTGCTGGCTTGAGGTCTTCTCCCCCGCAGCCCAAATCAGTCCTGTCTGTCTGCTGCACACCACCATTATTCAGATCCCTGGAGGGAGAAATGTTTTTGTAATATTTCATCTCCCATCCTTTGGAAGATCCATGAATTATTCACTGTTACTTGACTTGAAATCAGATTTGGTCCAGGTTCAGTTGTTTTGGAGCTTGTCAGTCGCCACTAGGAATATTAGATAGGCTAGTAGTTGCACTCTGTCTAGACGTTCTGAAACGTTTCCATTGTTTCTCCAGACCATCTTTGACCCCTTGTGTACGGTACCCTACATCAGGATGGCCCAGTGTACATGGAGATAAGGAGGTCAAGCTGTAAGTGGCAGCTCTTTAGTAGGCCAACGTGGTGTGAGAGAAAGCCCTTCGGTTCTCTGCCGATCTGTCCTGCTCTCTGTCATTACCACCACTGAAGACTGTTGTTCTGCACCAACACTTTCCTCTGCTCTCGTCATCGTAGCCAAGCACAAAACAAAGCAGTGACACAACATCCTGTGGCCACTTCCAGTCTCTTCTTCTGTCATTTCCTGTTTGCCGGCTGTGTCTGACTGGGCTGCTTGACAACGGAGCTCTCTCTTCTCTCCCTGTCTTCTGAGTAGGAGGGAATTGCCTCTCACTATCCCACGCCATGACATTCTCCTGAAGAAGGTAATCTTCATGCAGGAGCATGAATGTGTCTGGCTCCTGTGTGACTGGGTGGCGGTGGTTGTGGTGGTGTTGACATGTGTGGTAGTAAACATGCTTTGTTTTCAATCTCAGTCTAAGAAGGAAGACCGAGTTGTGGTGCCAATGTGTTTACATGTTGACCATGAGATCTCAGTCGCCTGTGTCTTCACAGTTTATTCCCATGTTCTACGTAATATAACACAGGCCAGTCCTACGTACACATTGCAGTAAAGCAAACAGCTCAGCAGGTCTACCTCTAATAATAGAACATCACTCTCCCACGGGGCAGGAACCCCAACTGACAGAACTGGTCTGACTATATTCATAGCTGTCACTCAGAGAAAGACAGGATGTTAGCATGCTTGATGTCCCAAGTGGAATGATAAAAAGATGAGCTTGTCATCGTCTTTGTTGTCCTATTGAATTTGGGGACACCAGAAACGGACTAGGCCTACCTGGTTCCTCTGGTTGGGCTGGTTCTGGTTTTACCTGCCCCCACAGTGGGAAGCTGATAGCAACGTTTTCACAATAGGCTAACACAGTGGCGTCATGGGCCCATTGTAACTTGACTGTTGTCTTGCTGTGGGTCCCGCCCCTGGCCTAGGCTGGCGTTCTTGGGAACAGTGAGGTAGCTTGGTCTCCCTCCAACTTTCCCATCAGATCTCTCAAGTTAAAGGAAAAGTCAAATGCCACATCATCATGACAATGTAAAACGCATGATGTGGCAAGTGACACTTTGTTTCTTGAAAGTCCAATGTCTTGAGAACGTGACTGTTGACATGCCAAACATTTTGGGACTGTGTCAACAGTAGACTAATGAACCAAATGTAGTTTATGAGTGTGTTTTTCCTTGAAGCCGATCTTTGAATCGTCCAGTTGAAAGCAGAGAGTAACGGGCTCTTTTCCACAAGCTAAACACCGGTTTTTAACAGCTGCACACGTGTGTGTGTGTGTGTGTGTGTGTGTGTGTGTGTGTGTGTGTGTGTGAGATTTGCCAGTGTATATACAGTCTAAAATGTTTCTTAACTATTTAATTAGAAGTAGCTATGGATGTCTATGGGCTTACATTGCATTTTCAGATTCCTCTGTCTGAATTCCATCCTTGTAATCCATGTGGGATGTGTGTGAGGGTGATCCTGCTGTTTTGTTGCTTTCCCGTCTTCCCACTATCTCATTTACATTGAAAATGGATCACACATGTTTGCGTGCCGCTTAGCCTACTCAATGCATGTCCAAATCTGGTAGAAAAAGTCATTGTAATTAGAGGCTTGTATGTGGTTTGATAGCAGCCCTTTTCAAGTCCTGGAGCTCATTACTGACTGGGGCCCACTGTCAAGGCTTGGAACAGCAACTCTAGAGGTTTCTGTCCTCGACATCCACCTCCTGAAACATCCACTGCTGTGGTTCATGCTGTTTCAGTCTGAATAAAAGGAATGTGTCTAAATGGCTAATTCCTTTCAGGATGTGAGTGTGTATCAGGGGTGGGGGAACATTAGGCGTAAGTATTCACAGATGTTACTGAAAGTTCATCAGCTCTGACTCTGGAAAATCTCTGGAAAGGGTTTTGTGACCGGAAGCGTCAGCTGCCATGTTTCCTATTCCTATTCATTCTGTTGTGGCCAATCCACTGTGTTAAGAGCTACAGTGAGCAGGCTTGTAGATCTCCCCTTTTGATTAGACAATATGTGTTGTCTCCATGGACGCAGTTGAAGGCCATATGTCATTTGTTTTTATTGACGGCAAAACGTTTTGGAAGGATCTTGTAGCTGGCACAGTTTGGACTCGAAACATTGACGGAGCGTACCTCCAAATCGTCCAGCAGTTGCAAGTGTCGAGTGTTTATGTATTCATGTGTCTCAATCGTAGAGTAAGACTGACATTGCTGTGGAGATTTGATAATTCCTCGTGACACTGAAAATAATTGATGGGGCGTGTCTTTGAGGAGCAGCTGCTTTTGTCCAGCAGCAAGTCGCCATTGTGGTGACCTTGACTCGGCCACATTGAAATGAACACCGGCCATTTTGTAATCACTGTCACTCTGCCGAGTCACACCCCCTGAGAGAGACAGAAACATCAGATGGTCAATAGTTGACCCCTCCCTCCCTCTGGGGCAGCTGGGTTTAAAATCCCACCACCATTCGCTGCCTCAGAAGATGGATGCGATCCAAACTAGACTAGAGGTTGGTAGGGGTTTCACCTAGGGGGTTCCTTAGAACATCACCGAGGACACTTATCTGACCTGTTGCCATGGAGATGTTGAATGAGCGTTATCAATGACTGTTGTGGTCAGAATTGAAATCACTTCAGTTTGACACGCTGAAGTAAAAGCCGATATAACCTGAGCAATTTGCTATCCTGTGTTTGTATGTGTGTCTGTGCTACCCATAGGCCTCACATTGTCCGTTCCCCTCTCTCTCCTCACAGAAAAGCAAGGTCCGGAACGGAAGCGCATTAAAAAGGAGCCCACCAACACCAGGAAGTCAGGCCTGCCGTTTGGGATGGGCATGCCAGGGATCCGGGCCGGGTACCCCCTCTCTGAGCGGCAGCAGGTGGCTCTTCTCATGCAGATGACGGCTGAAGAGTCAGTCAACAGTCCAGGTGCGTGCTTGTCATGGATGCCACGTCTCTGAGGGTTCAGCGGGGGGTGGGATGGGGGGGGGGGTGCTGTGCTGTGTCCCTGGTGCTTAGAGGCCCAGCCACACTTTTGCTCCATGCTTCATTAAAGAACAGACCACACTGCTTAATTAGAATTCAATTATACAAGATAACCCTCATCAATTTCCATTACTGCAGTGAAATGGACCTCTGCTGTCTTAATCCACTGTTCATTTCTGGGTCTGGCTGGTTGTGGGGAGATTTTTGGGCTCTAGAAGTTGGTATCGCGTTCCTGTACGGTAAATTGTTGCTGCTTTGTTTTAGGATGTTCAACCATGAGGAAAATGAAAGTAGGGATGGAGTCTGAGGGGACCTAATGGTGCCATATCAGATCTGGTCCAAACCACACAATATCCAGACCCAGGCTTTTTCTTCATTTCATATCTGCTATCTGTATTTAGATGAATCGGATCTAGCATTTCCTCTTCAAGTGCTGTACTTACGTTCTGTCGTTAAAAACATTGCGATTAAACCGTTTGGGGAAACGTGGGCTTTTAGTTATTTCCTCTTATTAAGTAATAGCGCTGATCTGTGTGTTGGTGATTATGTCGTGCTTCTGATTTGGGTTATATGTTTTCTGTTAGTATTATTTGGCGGGTTGCTACTGTTTTAAAAAAATGAATCTATGCCTGAGTTTTGTTCCTTAAAGACAGAACCCAGATGAAGTGAGTTTCAAATAGCATTCAGGACCACGCTCTGCAAACTCAATAATGTACATGTGGTTAAGGCTTTGGTTTAATCCACTAAATGTGATGAAATGAACTCTAGCAATTGGGAGTCTTGGAGTTCTCCTCCTGATGTCTTGAGCAAGAGTGCCACCTACAGGCGATGGAGTTGTAACAGTTGTTTTTCAATGAAATATTCTGCACTGTTACATAATGGTACTACTGTAATATGTAGCCCTATGCTCATTTGGCTCATGTTTTTACTATAGAAATGAATCATGCCAATTCTATTAAAACTCTGTTTTTGTCCTGTTCTTGTAGACACAACACCAAAGCATCAGTCACAGTCAAGTCTGGGCCAGAAGGGAACGCCGAACTCTGCATCTAAAACCAAAGACAAAGTAAACAAGAGAAATGAGAGGGGCGAGACGAGGCTGCACCGGTCAGCCATCCGTGGAGAGGCACGCCGCATCAAGGAGCTCATCAGTGAGGGAGCGGACGTGAATGTAAAAGACTTCGCAGGTGAGTCGCTGCCACTGCAGGCTGGTGGTCCTCTTACTCTCTCTGCTCCTCCTCGCTTTCTCTGCTCCTCCTCTTACTCTCTCTGCTCCTCCTCGCTTTCTCTGCTCCTCCTCTCTCTCTCTGCTCCTCCTCTCTCTCTCTACTCCTCCTCTCTCTCTCTGCTCCTCCTCTCTCTCTCTGCTCCTCCTCTCTCTCTCTCTGCTCCTCTCTCTCTCTCTGCTCCTCCTCTCTCTCTCTCTGCTCCTCCTCTCTCTCTCTCTGCTCCTCTCTCTCTCTCTCTGCTCCTCCTCTCTCTCTCTCTGCTCCTCCTCTCTCTCTCTCTCTGCTCCTCCTCTCTCTCTCTCTGCTCCTCCTCTCTCTCTCTCTCTGCTCCTCCTCCTCTCTCTCTCTCTGCTCCTCCTCTCTCTCTCTCTGCTCCTCCTCTCTCTCTCTCTCTGCTCCTCCTCTCTCTCTCTCTGCTTCTCCTCTCTCTCTCTGCTCCTCCTCTCTCTCTCTCTCTGCTCCTCCTCTCTCTCGCTCTGCTTCTCCTCTCTCTCTCTCTCTGCTCCTCCTCTCTCTCTCTGCTCCTCCTCTCTCTCTATGCTCCTCTCTCTCTCTGCTCCTCCTCCTCTCTCTCTCTCTGCTCCTCCTCCTCTCTCTCTCTCTCTCTCTCTCTCTCTGCTCCTCCTCTCTCTGCTCCTCTCTCTCTCTGCTCCTCCTCTCTCTCTCTCTCTCTGCTCCTCCTCCTCCTCTCTCTCTCTCTGCTCCTCCTCTCTCTCTCTCTCTCTCTCTCTCTCTCCTCCTCTCTCTCTCTGCTCCTCCTCCTCTCTCTCTCTCTCTCTCTCTGCTCCTCCTCCTCTCTCTCTCTCTCTCTCTCTCTGCTCCTCCTCCTCTCTCTCTCTCTCTCTCTGCTCCTCCTCCTCTCTCTCTCTCTCTCTGCTCCTCCTCTCTCTCTCTCTCTCTCTCTCTCTCTGCTCCTCCTCCTCTCTCTCTGCTCCTCCTCTCTCTCTCTGCTCCTCCTCTCTCTCTCTGCTCCTCCTCCTCTCTCTCTCTGCTCCTCATCTCTCTCTCTGCTCCTCCTCATCTCTCTCTCTTGCTCCTCCTCTCTCTCTCTCTCCTCCTCTCTCTCTGCTCCTCTCTCTCTGCTCCTCATCTCTCTCTCTCTGCTCCTTCTCTCTCTCTCTGCTCCTCCTCTCTCCCTACTCTCTCTCTCTGCTCCTTCTCTCTCTCTCTGCTCCTCCTCTCTCCCTACTCTCTCTCTCTGCTCCTCTCTCTCTCCCTCTGCTCCTCCTTCTCTCCTCCTCCATGCTCCTGCTTTTCACCTCATATCTCCATACTTCTGTATTACTTTTTATATTTATGTAAAAGTTGCACATTTCTTTGCTTCTCTAGCCATCTAAATTGTTCATAATTGGGTGCGATAATAATTTTGAATCCGACATTTGAGAAACATTAGAGCTGTTATTTAACTGTGTTTGGGATTCACAGGCTGGACTGCACTGCATGAAGCGTGCAACCGAGGCTACTACGACGTGGCCAAGCAGCTGCTGGCAGCCGGTGCAGAGGTCAACACCAAGGGCCTGGACGACGACACCCCTCTGCATGACGCATCAAACAACGGGCACTTCAAGGTAACTCCAGCGTTACGTTTGCGATTGCTCATGTCGAAAGCCAATTGCCCGGTTTAGGTCTGAGACCAATGTTTCGATGTTTATGTTTCTTTGTAGGTGGTAAAGTTGCTTTTAAGATATGGAGGGGACCCTCGACAAAGCAACAGAAGGGGTGAAACCGCGTTGAAGGTTGCAAACTCACCAACGATGCTCAATCTGTTGCTTGGAAAAGGCACGTATACCTCCAGTGAGGAGAGCTCGTCAGGTGTGTGACATTTTGTACCATGAGTAGCTCTGAACGCCATTTGTTACTTGTATTTTAACTTCCTTGCTTTTTCTTTCACCACTGGGTGTGACAGATTTTTGCTGTTCTTTAACTGTTATTTATCTATTTTTCAGAATCCTCAGAGGAAGAAGATGCCCCATCGTTTGCCCCATCCAGTTCGGTGGATGGAAATAACACAGACTCAGAGTTTGAGAAGGGCCTGAAGCTGAAAGGGAAGAAAGGTCTGGATCAGCCCCTATCCACAACAACCACCCCCGTCAAGGACGAGTATGAGTTTGACGAGGACGATGAGGAAGAGCGCGTCCCTCCGGTGGACGACAAGCACTTGCTCAAGAAAGAGTTCCGCAAGGAGTCTCCCAGTGTCACGAAGGCTGGCGGCTTAATTTCAGTACCGAAGGGGGAAGTGGTCAAAACCTATTCCAAAAGCAACTCGCTCACACCAAAGAAGGCTGTTAGACGGATTCTCTCTGACAGCTCAGACGAGGATGATGGGACGTTGTGTTTCACACCTATGCCCACACCACGGCAACCAGCGCCACCTACTAATACCAAGGCCCGGGACTCTGCTACACTGAGCTCTAAACAGCAGAAAGAGAAGACTAAAGTTAAGAAGAAGCGGAAGAAGGAGACAAAGAATAATGTCAGTAAGGAGGTCAGATTTGGTAAAGTCAATGACAAATTCTGCACTTCTGACTCTGATTGTGGGGACATAGGGAGTGAGGATGATGAAGGCTCTATGAAGAGCTCGAACTGTATAAAGGACTCCACAATGAGCCTAAAAGAATCCTCTGCGTTCAGTACTCACTCTGCATCCTCTTCCTCCTCTTCTCATGGAAGCATGAGCTCTCAGAAACTGACTCCCTCGCTGACAGAGCATAACCCAAAGCAGTGGAGGACAGACGGCTGGAAGTCTGTGTCATCTCCTGTATGGTCAGATGTAAGCTCCCTCTCTGACTCGGTTAGAACAAGGCTTTCCAGTGAGTCGGACTACTCCTCTGCCGACTCGAGTGTCGAGTCAGTGAAACAGGTGAGAAAGAAAGCACAGGAAAACAGAAAGAAAAACAATGTGCACACTAATGCACTAGACAAAAAGAACTGTGACTTTCACAAGAACTCCAACACAGACAGTACTGTCTCCAAAACGGATAAAGATGGCAAAGTGTTGAAAAAGCATAAAGTCAAACACAAGCACAAAAACAAAGAGAAAGAAAAGGCTCCCAGTTTAGTGCTCAATCAAGACATGAACGAGAAATTTGTGAAAAGCTTCTCGTTTGATTTTGATGATTCAAGGCAAAAGTCACTCCTTGTTGAGACTGAGTCCCCAGCTGAAAGCAAGGTCAAGCTGTCGAAACATGAAAAAGAGCATTTGAAAAAGGAGGACAGGTTGTCGAAAGGCAAATCTGAGGACAGAGACTGGTCTTCTGGAAAAGAGGTGCAAAGAACTGCTAAAGAGGAGAAATCCAAGAAAACAAGAGAGTCCACCAAGGAGAAGCCAAGCAAGGAGGAGAGGGAAAAGCCCTTGAAAACTGAAAAAGAAAAGAGCCTCAAGGAAAAAGAGAAGCCCAAGGAGGAGAAACAACAAAAGACTCATAAAGAGGAGAAGAAGAAAAAGTCAAAGGACAAGTCATCTAAACCAGACAGGAAGAGCAGTGAGCAAAAAGAGGAAAAACATATTAAGGTGGATAAGGAGAAAAATGCCAGGGAGGAGAAGGAAAAATCTAAGAAAGAAAAGGTTCTGAAGGAAGAGCCTGATTATGAAGTCTATGATGTCAGTAACCGTTTCTTAAACCTAGAAGACACCAAGCTCAGTGCCTCAGACGACCACCACGACCGATGGGCGTCAGACCTTTCCTCTGACTGCGACCTATATGGAGATGACAGCTGGGATGCTCCTCCTGTGAAGGACTACAAAGAATATAAAGCAAACAACACTGTAAAGCTGATCGTTGAGACTGAAAAAATAGAGAGCAGAGACCGGAGGAAGGAGAACAAAATCAAAGACAAGAAATTAGATCATAATGACAAACGGTCAGAGAAAGAGCCTACCTCCAAGAAGAAAGAGAAAGACTCTTCAGAAAGAATCTGTGACAAGAAAAAGGATTTGACCGAAAAACAGAAACTCAACTCCAGCCACTCTGTGGAAAAGGAGAAGAAACGAAAGGAATCTGCAGATACTGTCAAAGAGAAGAAAGAGAAGGACTCCACGGACAGCAGTAGAGACCGAAAAGATTCCTATGAGTTCACTAAAGAAAGAAAGGACTTGAAAATCAAACAGGAGTCTATAAGAGACGATTATGGGAATGAGGCCTCCTTCAAAGAAATTGAACCTGTTGTCAAACCATGTGAAATTAGAGAAAGGAACCATTCTGGAAAAGAGAAGGACAGAAAGGGAGATGGGTTGGAAAAGAGAGAAAAGACTAAAGCTGACAAACACAAGGAAAAGCCTAAAGACCGATCTATAGAACAGGATAAGGAGAAGCCTGAGAGGACCTCAACTGAGAAGCTTTTGAAAGAAAAAGACACAGATAGAGGCTCTAAAGACAAGAAGGAGGGAGCTAAAGACAAATCCAAAGACAAGGACAGGAAGGTGTCTTCAGAACAAACTAAGGACAAGAAAGAAAAGGCTTCGCAGGACAAGCATGCTGACCGGGATAAAGATGTCCTGGAGGTGAAGAAGGAGGAGCGAAAACCTGAGAAAGTTAAACCTGAGAAAACATGGTACAAGATCGCAGACATTTTCACAGATGAAAGTGAGGATGAAGAAGACAATTACAATGGGGGTGTGGCCAAGTTAAGTGATTCCCTTGGGTTGTCCGATTCTCACAGGAAAGACTCCACATCTGACAGGGATGAGCTTGATCACTTCCAAATGGAAAAGCCCAGAAAATATTCTGCTGAGGCCAAACACACAACAGAAAAACAGAAAGAAAAAGACCACAAGAAAAAAGACAAGACCACATTTGATATGGGGAAAGAGAGGAAGGGTTCGTTAGAGAAACACAACAAAGATAAGAAAGTAAAGGATTCTGTTGATGCAAAACACAAAGAACGCAAAGACAGAATGTCTGTGGACTCAAACCAAGAGAAGAAAAACAAGCAGAAGCTGTTGGACAAGAGGGACGCCAATGAGGAAAAGACCAAGAGTAAATATAAAGACAAGCAAGATCATGTTAATGACCGAAAGCCCTCAAAGGGGAGTGGGGAAAATGAAAAGTCGCTCTTGGAGAAACTGGAGGAAGAGGCCATGAATGACTACAAGGATGACTCCAATGACAAGAACAGTGAGTTATCCTCAGACAGCTTCACTGATCAGGTTCATGAGCCAGTGCTCAGCAGCTACTATGATTCCTCCAACATCAGCCTTCCAGACATTACTGATGAGAGACGAGACTCACTCTCCATATCTAATCCTCAAGACAAGTTCAGAGAGAAAGAGAGGCACCGGCATTCATCTTCGTCATCCTCCAAAAAGAGTCATGACAAGGAGAAGGACAAAGTCAAGAAGGAAAAAGGGGATAAACAAGACAAGATAGAGGAAATAAGAGAATCCTATGGACGCAGAGAAAGTCTGCCCTTCGAGAAAGAGCCTATGCCATTAGAAGCGGACCCTTACACATTTCCATTTGGGTCTAAGGGTGATAAAGATGATTTTGAGAAGACATTGGAGTTTGAAAAGGAGATGTCTAAAAAAGCTGACAAAGACAAACTGAGTACTGTCATCAGTGATAAGATCAAGGACAAAAAGAAAAAAGAGAAACATAAGGAGAAAGTCAAAGAGGAGAAGCACAAGTACACGGATGGCTTTGGATCCCTGAAACACTCCAAGGAGGATATCAAATCTGGATTGAAAGAGAGTCCTCAAATTACCAATTTGAAGGAAAGATCAAAGGAAGACAGTCCCAAATTTGATGTGAAAAAAGAGAGAAACCGAGACTCTTTGGACAAAGACAGTAGGGTGGACCATGTTAAGTCCAAGGTTAAAGAAGAAAATGAAAAAGTAATTCAATCTAAAGACACAGCTCGAAAAGACAACCGTCCACGTTCAAAGCTTCTGGTTGATGGGGATCTCAAACTAACCAGCTTTGGGCAAATGTTAGGTTTAAAAGACCAGGAGATTGAAGAACGCCATAAGAAGCATAAGGAGAGGATGAAGCAGATGGAGAAACTAAGACACAGATCAGGGGATCCCAAACTTAGGGATAAAACTAAGTCCACTGAGGAAATAAAGAAAAATCGCAATGAACTATCATCCAAAAAATCAAATAGTTTAGAATCTGCATTGAAAGAGAAGAAGCTCAAAGATGTTGGTCTCCCAGCCCAAATTATGTCTCCGGAAAGAAAGCCACAACTCATTGACACTCAAAATTCAAAGGACTGGCTTGCAGGCCAACAGATGAAAGAAAATCTCCCTGCCTCACCTCGGCAAGATCAGAATAGACCAACGGGTGTTCCCACCCCCACATCTGTAATCTCTTGTCCCGGCTATGAGGAAATCATGCAGACGCCACGGACTCCATCCTGCAGTGCAGAGGACTACCCTGATATAATGTTTGATGGGTTAGATTGTCAGAACTCATCAGCCATGGCCATGTCTATGAATGCCTGCTCCCCATCCTTCTTTGACAGGTACTCCAACTCATCGCACACCTTCCAAGAAGGGACTTGTATAACTCCGGCTAAGAATCTCCAGTTGCCCCTTGTCAGTCGATCGGCTTCTTCTGATGTTAGAAGACCCCTGGAAGATGAGTTCAAAGCTGAAGCTGGCAAGTTTCTACAACACATTTTGCCAGACGCCTCTGAGTTTGACTTGGCAGCCTCCCAGCCTCCAGAGGACAAGGCAGCATCAGTGGAGAGACTTGAATGCCTGTCTCCTCCTTACTTCTCACCTATTAGGATGCTATCTCCCGGGCTGGAACTTGCCCAGCCTGCACTAGATGGGGCCACCACAGCAATGACTGGCACAGAGACCTGTGAACACCTACCTGAGAGTGTCTACAACAACTTCCTGATGAAGCCCTCAACGCCAGTCCACAGACCTGACCCCCAGGAGCCGTGTCTGGACATTGCTGCTCCACCCACCCCTGCACCTGCTGCTCTTCCTCCCCTGGATATTGATGACCTTTCTGAGCCTCATCAAAGTGAGCACAGTCTTGTTCCCTCTGACCCAGTCAGTGGCAGTGAGTATCTGCCCCCTGTTGTTGAGGAGGAGGAGGAGGACGAGGAGGAAGAAGAGGACTACGAAGAGGAGGAGGAGGAAGACGAAGAAGAGGAGGAGGAGGAAGGGGACCTTGAAGAACCAACAGATGCTGATCATCATGCTGCTGAGGAGACGAGGGACGTCTGCTCATTCTCTCCTCCAAGGGTTGAAGAGCCTTTGAGGAAGGGCTGGGCTGAATCTCCTGAGAGAAGAGTTGCAGAGGTGCATCAGTTGACTCCCCCACATCCACTACCCAACCTGGTGGAGAACTCCAGTGATCATACCATCAGCTGGAACTCTGAGATGATTTTGAAATCTCCTCAAAGGACTTATGGGGAAATAGAGGCAGCGGTCTCCAAGATAACCAGCCCCTTCTCGCATTCAGACAGTGATTTGCAGCACATTACTGCCATACCTGGCCATCCATCAGTGACCCCTCCATATGCTGCTTACAGGTCTTATGTGCCTGACCCTGACTTTGACGAGCAAAAAGAGGCTGTGGAGGACATTCCAATTTCTCCAGCAAGACCTGAAATGACACCTATGGAATTGGAACCAAACTACTTGACAACCACCTCATCCTCCACAAGGTTAGAGTCTTTCTTCACAGACTGCAAGCCAAACTTGGAGGATAATCACCAGATGGACTCAGAGCTTTCTTGTGCAGTACAAGATGGCAGACAAAACTCCCATGGCTTTACTTCTGAGAGCCATATGCCTCTTGCAGTAAGCAATGACCCAGTGGTGCCCTGGACAGACCCGTTCTCAGCTACAGTGGATGAGCTTGATGATCTTGGCCCTTTCTCTCTACCTGACCTCCCTTCTCTCTCCCTCCCGACCTCCCTGCCAGACAAGGAGATGCCAGAGCTTGACGTCAGAGATGCAGAGCCAGCCGACTACAAGCCTCCACCTGCTCATATAAGGCCTCCTGCTATTGAAACAATAGAGGGTGAAGAGCTTATGGAAGTTGACCTGCCTAACCTGGCCAAACCCCTGTGCCCTCCCGAGGTCCTACCACTCAATGATTCTTTGCAGGATTTGGTTGTGCCCTCACCAAAACACAATTTCCAACCAGAATTTGAGTCTGAGCCTCAGAATGTCCCTGAAAATAACTTTGTGAAACCACAGGTCTTTGAAAACAGAGCCACATATGAAGAGACTGATGAGAGTGATGGAAACATAATGTTCTCAGCTGTTAATACAAACAATACTCAGCATCACAGGCAGATGTCACTGACCGAGTCATTATCAGTTGTAATTACTCCATGTATGGACTCCTTGACAACTGTTAAACCAGAACAAAGTGGGCAGATATCAGATCCCTTTGTTGGGCCAACTTGCAGTCCAGTCCCCTCAGTTCCTCTACCAGTTGCTGTCACGATTTCTGGTACAGTCCATGTTTCGGAGGCTCTTGAGACAACATCTAAGCTCACGGTCACTCTGACAACATTGTCAACTGACCTTCCCAAGAAGGTGGAGGAGATCCCACAGAGGATGACCAGAAACAGGGCCCAGATGCTGGCAAAACAGGAGAATACCACCACCACCACCACCACAAAAAAGCAGAGTAGTAGAGTAGTAGCAGAGAGTACAACCACCACCACTATACCTGCTAGCGTGATACCTCCATCTGCCCCTACCCCTGTCACCATGAGCATGGCTGTAACCACAACCACCCCTATTCCCACCCCTACTTTTGTCCCCTTTGTTGTTCTGGAGAAAGAAAAGGAACTTGTCACCACTATCTCCACCACAGCAGCCATTACCCCGACTCCTCCGCCGCCGCCTCCTGTAGTGGTCAGCAAAACTAAAGGGCGGCCTGTGGAGGAAGAGGAATCCCAGACGCAGCATCCACGCAAGAGGAAGTTCCCCAAACCGCAGGTTCAGCTGGTCAACACAGCCATGCAGCAGACCAGGGAGATGATTCAACAGACGCTGGCTGTCATTGTCAATGCCATCAAACTGGATGACATAGAACCCTACCACAGTGACCGCTCTAACCCTTACTTCGAATACCTGCAGATACGGAAAAAAATAGAGGAGAAGAGGAAGATATTGTGCTACATCACACCACAGGCCCCTCAGTGCTACGCTGAGTACGTGACCTACACAGGCTCCTACCTGCTGGATGGCAAGCCTCTCAGCAAGCTGCACATCCCAGTGGTGAGTCCCTCCCTTCCCTTACAAATGTTCACACATCTGTTGATTCATAGATTTCATTACAATGATACACGTCAAGTAACTGTCACCTATAATAACCTAACAGCACATTTACAACAAAAGTTTGAACTTTGTTGCAATGGAAAGATTTGTTACATCATGACCTCAAATAATCATTGCCCTGGTTTCTCAGATTGCTCCACCTCCATCGTTATCGGAGCCCCTGAAGGAGCTCTTTCGACAGCAGGAGACAGTGAGGGGGAAGCTGAGACTGCAGCACAGCATAGAGAGGGTAAGAACACGGGCTCACTGTACCCTCCCTAATATCTATCCATCTCACTTCTGAAGTCTCACTGAGAAGGAGTGCTTTGAACGATCCTTTGATGAATGTTCAAAGCTGCTATGTAATAGAAATGCAACTGCAATATGCATTTCTCCAACCAAGCACCGTAAAAAATGGGTGACATTTCACATTAACCTTATCAGTTTGCTCAAAAAGATTTTGAAGTAAAGTTGAAACTCCAGTCTGTCTTCCCTCTCTCTCTCTCTCTCTCTCTCTCTCTCTCTCTCTCTCTCTCTCTCTCTCTCTCTCTCTCTCTCTCTCTCTCTCTCTCTCTCTTTCCCTCTCTCTCTCTCCAATGTTATTGTATTGACTTTCCTTCCAGGAAAAGCTTATTGTCTCGTGTGAGCAAGAAGTACTGCGGGTCCATTGCAGAGCGGCAAGGACGATAGCCAATCAGGCCGTCCCATTTAGTGCCTGCACTATGTTACTGGACTCTGAGGTGTACAACATGCCAACAGAGAGTCAGGTGCGTCTGTGGGTGGTCAAAAAGGTGGGCAGAAAGTTGACAGACAGGGCCATTCACGTGGGATTTGTTTAGTCAGCTCTTCCAATTACTCTTAATATTTTATATACATATAAAACAATAACATCTGACATGCTTTAACGCTTGTCATCTTTAACTCAGGGTGATGAGAACAAGTCAGTGAGAGATCGCTTCAATGCTCGCCAGTTCATTTCCTGGATTCAGGATGTGGATGACAAATATGACCGCATGAAGGTAAATATGACCGCATGAAGGACCATACATCTTATTTTATGGCACATTTGCTGTTTGGTTGATATGCGGGGTATCTGTGTATGGCAGTAATATTTGTGTATGGCAGTAGCATAATGACCTCTCTCTTCTCTTCTCAGACGTGTCTGTTAATGCGGCAGCAGCATGAGGCAGCTGCCCTGAACGCAGTGCAGAGGATGGAGTGGCAACTGAAGGTGCAGGAGCTGGACCCTGCTGTACACAAATCTCTGTGCGTCAACGAGGTCCCCTCCTTCTACGTGCCAATGGTTGACGTCAACGATGACTTTGTGCTGTTGCCCGCGTGACAGAAACATGCACTCGTTCACAGAGTTAGAGGTCAAATATCATCACTTATCAAAGAGACATCAAACAGAACGTATGGTAAGGGCTAGCCGGTTTGAAGAGGAATAAAACCTATATATTATATAGAAAAAATTCAAAGAAAAAAAAACTTGCTAATGATTCTCTTCCATGAGAGGAGGAAGCATCTTTTTACCGGGGAAAAACACAACTTGCACTTTCATCCCTCAAGTTTTTATGCTTTTGTTCAGAATATAAAAAGCAAAAAACGGCTTTGCTTTGAAGCGCCCAACACCACCTCCCTTTTAGGTGATGTTTGGACAGAGAATAGGGGAGAAATATTTTTCTGAATTTTTTGGTCCCCGTAAATGAAACCACAAAGGAACGCTGGAGAGGAGCCCTCCCACCATTCTGAATCATCTCCTGGTGGATGGGGATGAGGCACCACAGTGGACACAGAGCTCCAGGTGAGCCTTGAGGAGGAGAAAGCAGCACATGGTCAGAAGGGCATGCATGCGCGATGTGGTGGTGTAACATGTGGCATTTGCGGGGCCTCTAGCCTCTTCCTGTTGAAAGGATAGGAGAGTCTGTGTGGATGCTGTCTTTCTGGTCGGGACCATAAGACCACACTCAGTCAGAGAGCCTCAGTCCTCTCTGTCCACAGCCCACCACCACACCCGGTAGAACCAGCATCCTGCCCCGGAGCAGAGCAGAGTACAGCCAAGGGTCCATAGAGTGTGTCAGGGGGTTAATGCCGGAGGTGTAGAGACGGCATCTTCCGCCTCATGGCCTGGGCAGAGGAGTGAGGCAGAGAATGGGGATGAACCGGAGCATCCCCACCAGAGTCTGGTCACCTGGCTCTGCATGCAGGAAGAACCAGCCTCTGACACTCTGCCAAGATAGGTAGAACACACACACACCTGTTCACCTGCAACTATGACTGCAAATGGAAAAACAGGATAAAAGAATAATACAAGAATGTTGCGATTCAAAGATTCAAGACTAAACAGATGGTGGTTTAGAGGAGAATATTCTTCTTTTTGTCTGTTTCTTTACTTGGGCATTTAATTGTTTCTGAGGAAGTGACTTGAAACACTACAGAGCCAATATTAGTTTAATGGGAAAAAAGAAAACTGAAAAAAAATTGTATTCCGTAAATGATGTACAGTTTTTATATTCGTTAACCAATGTATTCTTGCTGCCTTCTAGATAATTTATTTTGCCACACATTACTGCACAGTTGTAAATAACGTATGTACTGTAACATCACTCAGTTAAGTGTAAAAAAATAAATGAATAAAAATGATCTTTGTATGTACAGTTCACTTTCGGGCAGCACTTTCCCCCTCATACCCATGGGCCAAAATGTGCACACGTTGTCAGTATTTTAAAGACTCCAGTGCACAGTTGTAACGTTCCCATCTATAGGTTTTGTCCAGGGCTGGTCAAAATAAGTTACCTGGTTTGGAATCACCACAACGTACATAGGTAGTACAAAACCCCACCGTTTTGAACAATGCCCAAACTAAGGGCCACAACTATAGTCCTCAGATGTAGCAAAATGGTTATAAAATGATTTAAAGAATAGAATAGTTATATTAGTCATTGCTTTATTACACAATTATATCTGAAAAAAATCTAAACCAAGAAAATGCCTTTTTACAGTGAATATTTTTAATTTACTCAGTGTTGGGCAAGTCAAACAAGGGTGCTTCTGGATTGGTCAAGAAAGAAATGCCACTAACAAGAAAAACCATAACATTTATAATTCTGGGTGGGATTTTCTTTTTGTCTTTTTCTTTCTTTCTTTAATCTACCCATTAATTTGACTTTAATTGTATGTGTGGGTCTTTATGAATAATATTCATCATGTTGGAGAATTTTCAAGCCACAAGACTAGGGATCTGATAGCCAGCTCAATATTTGAAATCCTTAACTTCCCTTTTTGAATGTCACTGTCATAGACATCATATACAGGTTAACTGTTTTTCAGGCCACATCAGATTGACATGAATGTTCCTGATCTCTTCTGTATACCACCTAAAAAGATACAGGCCACATTCCATATTGGTTTTTAAAAACGTATTCTTGCTTTAATTCTGGAATGTGTTAGCTTCCAAACTCCCTGGGTCCATACGTGAACATTACAATTTTTTTTAACTTAAAAAAAATATCTTGTCTCAAAATGCACATCAGCCAATTCAAATCGTTGACGTAGTTGCATGTGATAAGATGCTAAATGTTAGCTGTTCCCATTACATAACCAGACACACACAGCCCTATGCTAACCTGACCTGACGGCAGTGATTGTCAGGTTACAAATTCTGCATCAGTCAATTTCAAATCTTGACTTAGATGGATGTAATAGAACCCTTTTCTATGAGAGAACTGGACCAATAACTCAACGCAGCGAGCCTGGCTCCTGGTCATTTTTGCCATTTGCAACTGTCTGCCACTTCTCAGAATGGTCCTTGTTGAACTTCTAAAAGCCTTTGGAGATTGGGGGGGGGTTCTCCTAAGCTAACATATGGAAATATTTTAATATGGTCATACCGTGGATCATTTAGTTTTTTGATTTAGAATTTTAGGATCCCTCTAGGTATGAAAAAATATACACATTTTTGGGGATACAATTGTGAATTTGGGCTTTACTACTATAGACTATAGAAACAAATTGAATAACACATTCATAAATGGAAAAACATACAGTAAAAAAATGTAATATAAGGAATAAGGTTTTGAAGTGTCTGTCCTATATCTAGGAGATCAGGAAATGTACATATATTTTTGGACACATATTTAACTGCTTTTTTTGGGCACAAAACTACCTCCATACTTCCATTCATTTGTTTTAAAACCGATACCAGGGTTATATGTACCGTGACAGTTGTGGGGGTCATAGAGCAAAACCACGACCCCATTGTGTTCTTGACAGTAATCTTTCCATAGAGTGGTCATATTAGTTAGTAGGCCAACCGTTTGGACGCTATAGACATTTTCGTGAGAAGGCTGATTTTCAAAATGTCTCCTGGTCTGACAAACAGCGCTGTAGCTCTGCCACCTACCACCGCAGATGTGGAAGGCCGACATAGGCGGATGCAGTGGATTGAGATGCATCCCATGCAAAACAACACATCTCTAGCTTAAACTGGCAGATTTTTATGGGGATTTTTTTTATGTTTATTAGATTGTCACACAGGTACGTCAATAGACTTAAGGATTTAAATAAAGTTTAGATCAAAGCGGAGTCGTTGTCTCGCAAGATCACTTAATGATTCATTAGTATTCTACATAGGCCTAACATACTGAATATAAAAGCATAGTATAACTCTACTGTTAGACCAAAATCATCTTTTATTTTCTTATTGAGGCTACAACATTTTATATGCATTATTAGAATCATCCTCTTGGTGTAAGAGCTGTTTGAAATTTCAGCTTGTTTGGCTGGGTGGGGTTTTTGGACTGCCCGGTGACATCACCAGGCAGTATAAGTTTAATAGGCCAATAATTTAGTTTTCAGGTTACACATCCCTCCCATTAGGCTCCTCCAATTTGGCCCCTCTTTCCACTCCCAGACAGTCCTAGCAAAGTTCTTGCTGGAGAATCAACTTTTTTTTTTAGAAGCTACTGTATTTTTGACCATTTTAATTGAAAACTATCACAGTAAGGTACTTAATTGTTACCCAGATATTGAGATAAAAATGTTGGCATTAGACCTTTAACAAAAAAGCTTGACATGAAGGGGCCTCTAACGGCCTTAGCGGCATATGACTCCTCGCAGCGATGGTAGTAGGGGTACATGATGGCTATTTGACAAGACCATAAGGCTCTTCAACTTTCTTTTTTTTTTTTATAGCAATGTACAATTAACTTAAATGACCTTTATCTTTTTCCCGTTAAAGCACACGGATGTGTGTGAAAAGGATAAGCAAAAATTTTGCCATATATGCGAAAACATGCCTTTTGAATTTTGCCTAGTTAGTAGCTAGTTAGTGGCTAGTAGCAGCATAGTCAAGGATGCGTCATGCAATGTTGGGACGCTATACTTTACAGACCAAGTGGAACAAAAGTAAACCTTGAATTTGGAGGCTTACAATATCCCTCTGGTGGAAAACTTGACCTATAATTAGAAATGCCATTTGGTTGGTGGATATAACATCTGCGATCTTTGATAGACTGATGTGGAATTTGTTCCAGGAAATAATCACTGCCAACTAATCAGGTTAGCATAGGGCTAAATGTGCCAGGTTATGTAATGTGGAACAGCTAACGTAACATTGTCACATGCAACTATGTCATGATTTGAAATGGCTGATGCACATTTTGAGACAGAGAGAGTTTAAACTCAAACTTTTTCTAATGTTCGCAAGTATGGACCCCCTCTATCTAGTTTTGTACAGTAGTGGAGATATGTTTACAGTAGTAGAAAGTGCTACTCTTCAAATACTCAAAGGGTGATCATACTCCTCTGCGTAACATAGGTAAATTGTTTATTTGATGTAAAAGAACTAGGTTTGACTTACATGCCCATGAATGAGATCTTTTTTAATTAGCCTTTTAATCAAAATCCTTTTTTGTTCAACTCAGAAATCCTTTCTATGACCAATCACCCAGTTTATTCAGAACTATTTAGTGGACAGATATTAACAGGCAGGTAGTTTGTTTCACTATAGCTTCTCAACTGTTCCAAGTGTAGGTGTATGTATTTGTCAGGGGTTTCTTTGATTCATATTCAGTAGGCCATCATACTTTACTCTATTGGGTTGTTTACCATGCTAAGAGTAAGGCCAAGACTAGACAATTATTCAACTTTCACCTCAATTTCATGAACCAAAAAGCAGACTTAATTAACTCGTACACAAAGGGGGGAAGAATGTTGCAAAAGTGATAGTTAAGGATGTTCATGTTTTTTATCCAATTGGAATATTGATTTGTGAGAATTGATTGTTTCTTCATTTTTGGTGGGTCCTGATTTGTTTATTTTTTGTGTTTTGACCTACCACATAGGATGCCTGTCAGTCATCCTAATGGCAATATCAAGTGACATGTTGTGACGTTATGTACACACGTTCAACATAGCTGTGTATGATATGTCTATTCAAGTGCAATGGGTGTTGCTACTCCAGTGTACGGGCAGTTGACTAGTTGTAGTCCTGGACATTTTGAAAGAGGAAAATCTAGTCATAAGGCAGTAAAATCATAAATGAATGCCATAACACAGGTAGTCAGGGTCATGTAGACTTCAGCAGTTTGATTAAAGCCCTCAATTGTTTTATTATTTTATTTATTTTGTAGCTTTTTTCTGAGGGGGATGGGGAGATTTGTCAACAGAATTCTTGTGTGTTTCAGATCCGTGTATGTAGTGTTGGGTGTTGTCTTTTTGTCTTGTGTTTTATGCTTCGTACATAAGAAAAAAACCAGTGGCATGTCAATCACTTCTTATGAGCAGAATGTATACCGTTACTACACCCTCACACCCTCAATATTGTTTACAAGACATCAAGTGTGTTTCGGTTTCGTGTCTCTCACCTTAATGGTTTGAGCCCTGCCTTGATTTCTTTATTTGATCATTTATTGAACCACAAAGGCTTGAAATTGTGATAGTTAATTACAGTGTCAAATCCAACCTCGGTATTCAAAGCTTACAGCAAACATACAGAGCAATAGTTTTAACCTTTTAAAATGTGTATTTTTCATTAGCATTTATTTTAATACATTTGGTTGATAAAGACAACATCCCCTGTGATTTTTGTCCAGACACTGGTGTCCCTTACACATGTCCAAATATTATTTCCAAAACACACCAGTGAAGAATAATTTCTATTAGGAAATGTAACAAACACCTGTCTCATTCCCATCTCCCCCCATACAGTGAACCACTTGGTAATGCCCTAGATTACCCTGTGACCTCTCATCAGTCTGTAACAAGTTTGCTCTACTGTGTCCATCTGAGTGTTCATTTAATATTTAACTGGACATACTGTTATTTTGCATAATAGAATCACAATTTCAAGCCTTTTTCTAGTTTTCTTTTTCTCCTTTATTGAACAAGACAGTAGCTTATTCTTTAGAATGGGAAATGACTAATAAAGCATGGAGAACTACTCTTTAAATGGTAACAAATAACATATTTATTATCTTTCCGACACCTGTGGTATATTTCAGTTAAAGGTCTCCGCTGTGTAAATTTTCCTCCTGTAATGCGTTGGAGACATTGTACATAGTTGTAAATAAATATCCCAGGACGTTTTGCACCCTCCTCTTTGTACTAGTCTAAACTTGCGTAGAATGTGGGGTTCTAACAGCAACGAGACAGTGCGTTCGCTGCAGGTGATGTAACAATGTCACTTTTTTTATTTGTACAATGTAGTTGAATTGTGTACATATTGTTGGAGCAGCTATGGGGGAAGGGGTTTGTTGATGCTATCGTCAGTGCTGTAAAAGATCCAGTACTTTCACCTCTAGCTGTGTTGATTTCCTGCAAAAACAAAGGCGAGAAAATAAAAAATAGAAAAATTCTAAATTGTTATTTTCTACAGTTGCATGTACAGAGAGCGCGAGAACTGCTGTTGTTCCTCAGAGATTATGTTCGTAAATAAAATTTTGAAATATTTACTGTTTTCTGCTTTTACTTTGTTCTCATTCATGTACTCTTAATTAAATATGCCTTGTCATTCGGGAGATGGGCACATCTATTTTTAGCACCATGCCAACACGCACACAGTTTCTGAGCTAAATGAGGAAATTTAACAACCGTTCATTTTTATTAAGATTGATTAGCACATTTATCACAGGCAAGTTAAGTTGATAGAATACCAATCAGTATACACGTGTAACACTTTACACCCGTGTATTCTTTATTTGGCAGGGACTATGTACAACAAATCATCACTCTCATGTATGAGAAGGGATGTGTTGCACCAGATTTAGCTGACAGCTAATTTACATTTTAATTTTATCCCTATATTTAATCCCTAGTTTGTCCCAAAGGCCCTCGAGGCAACATTCAGGCTTCTGTGGCACCAAAGTGGTCAACTGAAACCAATTAGAAAACTGTCTATACCGAGGTAGCGGAAACACTGGTGCTTATCTTTTGCTTTGCCAGCGGGAGGACGCCTGGAAAAGTGTATGTTTTTGGCTGATATTTAGGTCTATGATCATGAGGGGTTTAGACTTTTTGAGAACTTCAAGACATGTGGGTATATAACAGGCCTATTTTTGCCATGCAATATGACCAGTAGATTACATATTTGCTGACACAAGTATTTATAGAAGGCTACGTATGAACCAGGTATGAAGAGGTAACCATTTGCAATCATACATGCGTTTCCATTGACAGTGACATCTCCACTCCAAAATATAATTCCAGTAGACCTCTATTCACCTCCCCTGTTACCTGACTCCTCGAGCAGTGTTTGGTGACCATGTTAAGTGAATGAAACCGTAAAAATAGACTTGATCCCTTCTGCCATCCTCTGAATTAAGTTAATAAATATGGCAATCTGTCAGTGCGAAGTAGGTTTAGGCTATAGTGCGTACGAGCAGATGGACTTCCCACCAATGACATTTCGGTTACACACCGACCTGCCCACTTGACTGGAGTTGTGCTTCCTCATCTAGCCTATCCTGCCATGCCCTGCGGTGTGTGTGGATGTCCCGCACCACTGACTAACAGCGGTTTCGGGACGGTCTCTAACAATGGACTTTGAAACGAAGATTTATACCAGAATCGGTGGATATGGACGATATAACAGAATTGTTTCCATATTCAGCTGGTTTCCGAACTTTGCTGTGACGCTGAACCTTTTTTGCGACGTTTTTTACACTCTGATTCCCGGGTCGTACCACTGTAAACCCGACCCGGCTCTTTTACCTTCAGGTTTTCTTTTCAGTAATTATTCCAGACAAGGGTATCTCAATTTTACCATACCGTGGGTGAATGGCTCTGGGCTGAGTCACTGTGAACTTTATAAGTACCCTAGAAACGTCTCCAACTTCATAGACAGCATTCCAAAGGAGATAGTGCCATGTACGAGAGGATGGGAGTACGACCAAGCTGCGGCGCTTCAGAGCAACTACGTGACAGAGGTAAACAAATATATACTTGGATTCGATGGTTTGTGGTTTTTGGAGAGTTTGTGCCAGTTTAGCTATCATTCATGTGCAAGTGATGTTTTTGTGACGACGCATTTAACTTAACTAATTTGGTTTACATACAAGTAGCCTTTTTTCAGGCTAATGTGTGGATATCTTTGCCAAGCCCTGTCGAATGTTCTTCATCCATTCAACGTAGCCTACTAAGAGTAGATTTGGGTTTAGCCTATAACTTCGGGCTTTGTAACATGTGTGTTAATTGATATTGTCCCAGACAGACTGCTGGGGCTAAAGTTGGTCATCAATAGGTAACATCAATAGATGACACGGGATGCCCTGTTTGGTCTACTGATTGCTCAAATCTGTCGTTGGTAAACATGCTTTTGAGTTTTTAACTCTTGGATACATGTTGTTTTGGTTATGTCCTGAATAAGATTACCAGAGAAACAGTGCTGATATGATTTTTTTTTTTTATCAGATCACATTAGTCTGTTTATATAATAATTACATTAGGGGACTGCTGTGCAGAGCCATGCAATATGGGTGTTTATGTGATGAAAGCAGCACAACAGGAAATGCAGGGACAGCAGTGTTCCTCCACCCTAATGGAGTTCCTGGGAAGATATGTCCTCAACAGAGCATATGAGAGGGGTCACTCTTAGGATGAGCATTCATCTTTCTGTACTGACCCGTAGCCATCTCTTAAACAAGGAACCCTCGAGCTCAACTGAATTTATTTGGCTCTAAGGGAACCCTTTTTCATATTTCTTACTACCAGGCTTATATTCTTATTTCAGACCAGCACAATCAATGCCTCTCTAAAGTTGTCCTGTTTTGCTTCTAGGGAAAAGCTAACTAAATGTTGACTTATTGCACTTGGACTAAACTCACCAGCCCATTATAATATCAAAAAAGGGGCAGGCCCATCCCACTGTGCAAATACATAAAAGGGATCTTGGTAAACAAAAGTATCAGCAGTTACGGAAATGTTTAGACACAAGGCAAATACTGGTGTGTGTGTGTGAGAGAGAGAGCTGGACAGGAAATCAACAAGGGAGGCAGTGGCCCTGATGTGAAGTATTGTATTTACTCTCACATGTTTCCCTGGCGATAGGAAGCAACCAGCCCTGACCCCCCCCCACTCCTGGCTTCCCTTCTCCGTGATGTCACAGGACATTTGTTCCTGTTCCTACGGGGGTATAAACATCATACAGCAGGAATGGAGGTCCTTCTGGCCCTGATTTAAGGGGTTGGATGATGGGTACAGATCAAGAGATGAAGCAAGGGAGGGAAAGAGAGCAAATGAAGAGATGGGGGTGGAAGAAAGAAAGCATTGGATTAGGGTGAGGAATGGTGGAAGGCACTGGAAACCAAAGTGCAGTGGCTCTAATGTGATAAACCTATCTGCAGTCACTCTTATTCAATCAGGAGATGATATCTATCACACAGCTGAATTCCTCCTCCTTCACACAAGGCGCTCCGTTGCCCTCAAGTGTGTGTCTGTGTGCCACTGGCCTATAATTCTTACTTATGTAATAATAAGGGAGAAAGGAGCTACAGTTTCACACATTTTCCAGGCATGTTTATTAACTGTCCTTAAAAATAGGGTTTGCTCAATCTGCCCCCGGAATGTTTCTACCCTGGAAATAAAATCCTGGATGAAGAAATAGGCCACCTATTATGTCATTATTTCAATGGCTCCATTGACTTTTATTTTTTTATTTTATTTTACCTTTATGTAACTAGGCAAGTCAGTTAAGAACACATTCTTATTTTCAATGATGGCCTGGGAACAGTGGGTTAACTGCCTGTTCAGGAGCAGGCAGTTGTACCTTGTCAGCACGGGGGTTTGAACTCACAATCTTCTGGTTACTAGGCCAACGCTCTAACCACTAGGCTCTTGAACTCTATTCCTAACTATGTGGCAAAAGGGTCATTCTGTGTCATTTCAGGAAACCATGACACCCGCCATCTCAGATTGTTCTGACATCGTTTCTGTAGTTAGAAACAGATAAGATTAGCCTTCCTGAAACATTATTTTGTTGAAACAACATTTTATCTTTGAGAAATTAAGCTAATTGATTGCACCCAAGTAGTTACTACAATAAATGAATACAATACATTTACCAATTTAGGTGCAATCAATTAGCTTAATCCCTCAGAGATCAAATAATGTTTAAGGAATGCTAATCTTTTTTTTGTGTGTTTTTTTTTTGTTACTTTTTACCCCTTTTTCTCCCAAATGTTGTGATATCCAATTGATAGTTCGTCTAGTCCAATCACGGCAACTCCCGTACAGACTCGGGAGAGGCGAAGGTCGAGAGCCATGTGTCCTTCGAAACACAACCCCGCCAAGCCGCATTGCTTCTTGACACACTGCTTGCTCCTTGTGGCGGCCGGCCGCTAGAGCATGATGGGACAAGGACATCCCAGCTGGCCAAACCCTCCCCTAACCCGGGACGATGCTAGGCCAATTATGCGCCGCCTCAGGGGTCTCCCGATCGCAACACAGCCCGGGATCGAACCCGGATCTGTAGTGACACGATGCAGTCCCTTAGACCGCTGTGCCACTCGGGAGGCCACAATCTTATATTTTTCCAACTACAGAAATGATTTTAGAACAATCTTGAGATGGTGGGTGTCAAGCCTCTTTCTTGTTCTTTTGGAGGTGGAATGACTCACCATCGCGCTCTGTCTCTCTGCTCCACAGTGGAACCTAGTGTGTAGGGACTACTGGAGGATTCCTCTGCAGCACATCTGCTTCATGACAGGGTGGATTGTGGGATATGTCCTCCTGGGCACCGTGTGTGACTGGTAACCCCCCCCCCCCACCCCCCCTGTTGTTAATTGTAAACTACAATTGTATTAATTTCACCACTGGTATTAGGCTGTTATGAATGTTTAATATGTGTACATGGGAAGCTATGCATCTCTAACTGTCTTTTCTCTATGTTCAGGTTGGGTCGTCGACAGGGCTTCCTGCTGTCTGTGTCTCTGTCCGGTCTGTTAGGAGTAGCTGTGTGTCTGTCCAACAGCCCTGTAGTGTTTCTGCTGCTACGCCTGTCTCAGGGCGCCATGTTGGCTGGGGTCTTCCTCTCCTCTTACCTCGTCAGTAAGTACACTTGACTTACCCTACTAATACCGCCCACTCCTGAGTACACACTTAATGAGGCAGTTTAGGGTTGGGCAGGATCCACATTTTCATATCGTCATACTGTCCTTCTCTTATCCCGGGATTAACGGTATTACCGGTTTAGTACCCCATTAGGCGTCTATTACCAGAATGCTAACTAAATTAGTAAAAGTAATAGCAGACGGTACGAGAACGAAGAGGAGAAAAAATGCAAGGAAATCAAGATGGCAGGGGCAGCTGTACAGAACTAATCCTAAGGCTTTGACTTCTCAAACACGGAAGAAAGCTAACAATATATGATGCCCCGTCCGTCTAGCATTCGGCTTCTTCACCCGTGGGATGGTCTGAGGCGAGCCACCCGGACAACTGAAGAATCTCTGCAACTGTCAGAAACCGTCTCAAGGAAGCTCCTCTGCGTGCTCTTCGTCATCACCAGGGTCTTCACCTGACTGCCATTTTCCATCGTAACCGACTTCAGTGGGCAAATGCTCATCTATGATGGCCACTGGCACACTGGAGAAGTGTGCTCTTCGCAGATGAATCTCGGTTTCAACTATACCGGACAGATGGCGTTGCTTGGGTAAGCGGTTTGCTATTGTCAACGTTGTGAACAGAGTGCCCCATGGTGGGGTTATGGTATGGGCAGGCATAAGCTACAGACAACAAACTATTGCATTTTATCGATGGCAATTTGAATGCACAGAGGTACCGTGACGATATCCTGAGGCCCATTGTCGTGCCATTCATCCGCCGCCATCACCTCATGTTTCAGCATGAAAATGGACGCCTCCATGTCGCTAGGATCTGTACACAATGCCTGGAAGATGAAAATGTCCCAGTTCTTCCATGTCCTGCATACTCACCAGACATCTCCCATTGAGCATGTTTGGGATGCCCTCGATCAACATGTGCAACAGCTTGTTCCAGTTCCCACCAATATCCAGCAACTTCACAGGGACAACATTCCAAAGGCCACAATAGACAGCCTGATCAACTCTATGCAGAGGAGATGTGTCACGTTGCTTGAGGCAAATGGTGGTCACACCAGATACTGACTGTTTTTCTGATCTACGCCCCTACTTTTATTTTTTTGGGGGTACTGTATCTGTGACAAACAAATCCATATCTGTATGGGGTGGCAGGGTAGCCTAGTGGTTAGAGCGCTGGACTAGTAACCGGAAGGTTGCAAGGTCAAACCCCCAAGCTGACAAGGTACAAATCTGTCGTTCTGCCCCTGAACAGGCAGTTAACCCACTGTTCCTAGGCCGTTATTGAAAATAAGAATTTGTTCTTAACTGACTTGCCTAGTTAAATAAAAGAAAAAAAAATCCCAGGCATGTGAAATCCATAGATTAGGGCCTATTTTTTTATTTTTTTTTATTTACTAATTTCCTTATGAACTGTAACCCAGTAAAATCTTTGAAATGACATGTTGCGTTTTGTTCAGAGTATTTTGCTAAATTAGTACCTTAACTGCTCACACATCAACATTTACCAAGCAGGCACTGCAGACTGAAATTGATTAGCTTGTTCTACTTTAATCAATAGCGTGAGAAGATTAATTCATCGTGTCAATATTGTATGGAAATCAATGAAACTGGGACAATTCGCTGCCACTACATGTCCTTTGCACTCTTCTAAAAGTAGGGCAAAGCTACTTGTAATTTTTCCAAAGTTACGGGAATCTTCAGTCATTTTGATAATGAATAGATTGCCATATATTTTCTATCATAGCTCTGGTAATTTATACTTGGATAACTGTAAAATGTTTTTAAAAATCTAAGTTTTCATTTGTGTCCATATTCTCCATGACTTTCTAGCAGATACACTATTATGGTTCAAGAGAAAATAACCTAATTAATGAAAAAAGCATCTAATCAACAATGGCATTATTTTCAATTAACTCTTCCAACTATGGAACGTTATTCACAACTGTCACCAGTTTCACGTCAAAACATTGAGAACAAATACGTATTGACATGGTATTCCCCCATACTTCCCATAGCAACGTGGTCTCATAGAGTAGACTTAACATAGTAAATGTAAATCCGAGACACTCATATGATATGTTACTTTTGGTATGGTTACTTAAGGCAAACGAAAGCAGGGTTGAACGAAAGCATGACTTTAACCTAACTCTTAACCCCTAACCCAGCAAACGTTAGCCACCGAGTTAACATTAGCCACAACAAATTGGAATCTGTAACATATCACAAGTTCAGCAAATTCGTAACGTATCGAATGAAATGGATGACGGACAACCACAAATGAATACATACAAAACGTAACATGTCATACTATTTGGACTGTCCCGGATTTATGTTTATGTTACTTCCTGGTTGCCCATAGCCCTCTATTGCTTAGAAGTTCCTTAGTTTATACCCCATGATCCCACACCAACCCCTAGCCCCTGGGTTACTCACTTGGGGGCTTCCCTCTGTTGCCAACAAACATCAAGGATCAATGAAGGGAAAAGTCATAGAGGGAAGTTAAATGGATAGGGGAAGGTGACAGGTTAGGGATTAACTGTGTGTCGGGGCTGTTGTTACCTTGTGCACATAAAAGGTTCCTTGAAGTTATACTCCCAAAAGGTTGAATTTATTGTCAATTAATAGATAAATACAACCAGTTAAAATCTCCAACAAAATACAAGGATTTAAAAAGAGCATAAAATCTAGCAAACATGCTCTCCTCTAGCCTTGCTTCCAACTACCAACTGCCTCTCCCCCAAACATATACACCTGTAGTCAATCAACTCAAGTTAGTGGGAGGGCCCTACAATTTCACAATCCAGAACGCCGCAGCCCGTCTGGTGTTCAACCTTCCCAAGTTCTCTCACGTCACCCCGCTCCTCCGCTCTCTCCACTGGCTTCCAGTTGAAGCTCGCATCCGCTACAAGACCATGGTGCTTGCCTACGGAGCTGTGAGGGGAACGGCACCTCAGTACCTCCAGGCTCTGATCAGGCCCTACACCCAAACAAGGGCACTGCGTTCATCCACCTCTGGCCTGCTCGCCTCCCTACCACTGAGGAAGTACAGTTCCCGCTCAGCCCAGTCAAAACTGTTCGCTGCTCTGGCCCCCAATGGTGGAACAAACTCCCTCACGACGCCAGGACAGCGGAGTCAATCACCACCTTCCGGAGACACCTGAAACCCCACCTCTTTAAGGAATACCTAGGATAGGATAAAGTAATCCTTCTCACCCCCCTTAAAAGATTTAGATGCACTATTGTAAAGTGGCTGTTCCACTGGATGTCATAAGGTGAATGCACCAATTTGTAAGTCGCTCTGGATAAGAGCGTCTGCTAAATGACTTAAATGTAAATGTAAATGTAATGGCTGTGGTTGGATACCCGGGTCACCGGGTGCCATCTTGTTGCACTGTTGTACATGTTAGGGTTCAAAGGGAACTGGTTGGAATCACACCCTTGAACCAAGCTGAGCATTACTCATTCACTCACTCCCTCCTTCCCCCCTTTACACCCCTCTCCCTCTCTGAGATAGCTTGAGTGTGAGGTAATACAAGGCTCTGTGGGCTATGATATCTAGGCCACCCCTGGACCAAGAGACGCCTCCTCCCCGATGTTGTTCCATTGTTAGGGGGGGGTCTGGGTTTTCTTGCTGTAACCTTCCTGTGATTGTGAGGTGATTGTGTGAACTCGTGTGTTTGTATGTGGACAATTCTTTGCTAAGTGAAAGCAGTCAAGGAGTGCTCAATGTGTTTTTAAGACCCTTCTGTGTATGGGAGTAATGGTGCTAGATACAGCCTGAGAGGGAGGCCCACCGTAGTCTGTCTTTAATACACCCACATACATATTTGCTCTTCGATCATTCCTCTAAGGTCACTGGTAAATTGAGTCCAGACTTTTGGTTTTAGGCTGAATTCTGGAGGACTGCCTCTCAGTGATCTACTACCAGAAAGTTCTTAAAATGGGGAGTGGGGGAAAAATAGCAGGACAGAACATACTGGAAGGAAATGAATATATTTTCTTCCTTTGTTTTCTCTGAGGGGTTTTGAAGGAGGAGAACTAGGGCATTGGAGTTTAGGTCAAGGTAGAGTGGATTTCACAAACAGTCACAAATAGTCTTATAGTCAGTCATTCAGGCTACTAGTTCCAGTTGCATTTTTCTTCTCTCTATCCTTTATCTCCTTTCTTCATCCTCTCTTCATCTCCCTTTGTGTTCTCCAGGACTGGAGCTGTGTGATCCTCCCCATCGTCTCATGGTTGAAATGGTCAGCGGTTTCTTTGCCATCGCGGCAGAGCTCTTGTTGCCAGGGCTGGCAGTGCTGTGTCGTGATTGGCCAGTTCTTCAAGCAGTGGCTACCTTGCCACTGCTCCTGCTGCTCTCCTATTGGTGGTGAGTCTGTCGTAAGAATTATTTTGTGGATACACAGTATAGTGTATATTGTCAATGTCTTGGGACAGAAAGTATAGAGGCATGGATGGAGAAAGAGGGATGTGTGTTATATTTATAATTCATTTTTATATATTTTTGTGGAAGGACAGAGTAGAGAAAGTGTCATGGATGGAGAAAGAGAGAGGTGTGTTTTCTATTCCTGTTTTCTCATATCCACCTCAGCTGTCCATCAGTGTTTCCCGAGAGTCCACGCTGGCTTCTGGCCACAGGTCAGATCCACCAGGCTAAGAGGTGTCTCCAGAGCTTCTCCATCAGGAACAGAGTGTGTCTCGGTGAGGACATCTACCCTGCTGAGAACCTGCTCTCAGGTATCATCATACAGTGATGTGTTAGTGACATGCTATTTGACAACGATTAAAATAAACAAAACCTAAATAATAAAATAAAACAGAACAGACTTTTGGCTATCCTGGCCCTTGTAGCTAGTCTGTGTCAATGAATAATGTCTGCTGCCTGGGGTAGTGTAACTGGTTGTGGCAAAATCCTGGACAGAGCCTTTACCGTGCGCTGCCACTTTAAGAGCGCATCAGCAGCCAGGAAGGAGGAAATGAAGATGACTCTATACATATATGTATATACACACACATTTATACACGCACAAATACATGTGTATATATATATATACAAATGGCATTTGCCAGAGAACACCAAGATTGGCAAATTCGCCACTGGCGCCCTGTGCTCTTCACAGATGAAAGCAGGCTCACACTGAACACGTGACAGACGTCACAGAGTCTGGAGACGCCGTGGAGAACGTTCTGCTGCCTGCAACATCCAGCATGACCGGTTTGGTCAGTCATGGTGTGGGGTGGCATTTCTTTGGGGGGCCGCACAGCCCTATATATGTACATGTCTGTATATATACACTGCTCAAAAAAATAAAGGGAACACTTAAACAACACAATATAACTCCAAGTCAATCACACTTCTGTGAAATCAAACTGTCCACTTAGGAAGCAACACTGATTGACAATAAATGTCACATGCTGTTGTGCAAATGGAGTAGACAACAGGTGGAAATTATAGGCAATTAGCAAGACACCCCCAATAAAGGAGTGGTTCTGCAGGTGGTGACCACTGACCACTTCTCGGTTCCTATGCTTCCTGGCTGATGTTTTGGTCACTTTTGAATGCTGGCGGTGCTTTCACTCTAGTGGTAGCATGAGACGGAGTCTACAACCCACACAAGTGGCTCAGGTAGTGCAGCTCATCCAGGATGGCACATCAATGCGAGCTGTGGCAAGAAGGTTTGCTGTGTCTGTCAGCGTAGTGTCCAGAGCATGGAGGCGCTACCAGGAGACAGGCCAGTACATCAGGAGACGTGGACGAGGCCGTAGGAGGGCAACAACCCAGCAGCAGGACCGCTACCTCCGCCGTTGTGCAAGGAGTAGCAGGAGGAGCACTGCCAGAGCCCTGCAAAATGACCTCCAGCAGGCCACAAATGTGCATGTGTCTGCTTAAACGGTCAGAAACAGACTCCATGAGGGTGGTAATGAGGGCCTGACGTCCACAGGTGGGGGTTGTGCTTACAGCCCAACACCGTGCAGGACATTTGCCAGAGAACACCAAGATTGGCAAATTCGCCACTGGCGCCCTGTGCTCTTCACAGATGAAAGCAGGTTCACACTGAGCACATGTGACAGAGGTGACAGAGTCTGGAGATGCGGTGGAGAACGTTCTGCTGCCTGCAACATCCAGCATGATCGGTTTGGCGGTGGGTCAGTCACGCACAGCCCTCCATGTGCTCGCCAGAGGTAGCCTGACTGCCATTAGGTACCGAGATGAGATCCCCAGACCCCTTGTGAGGCCATATGCTGGTGCGGTTGGCCCTGGGTTCCTCCTAATGCAAGACAATGCTAGACCTCATGTGGCTGGAGTGTGTCAGCAGTTCCTGCAAGAGGAAGGCATTGATGCTATGGACTGGCCCGCCCGTTCCCCAGACCTGAATCCAATTGAGCACATCTGGGACATCTGGGTGCTGTCTGTGTGAGTGGACCAATTCAGTTTGTCTGGGACATCATGTCTCGCTCCATCCACCAACCATCCACCAACTGCACCACAGACTGTCCAGGAGTTGGCGGATGCTTTAGTCCAGGTCTGGCAGGAGATCCCTCAGGAGTCCATCCGCCACCTCATCAGGAGCATGCCCAGGCGTTGTAGGGAGGTCATACAGGCACGTGGAGGCCACACACACTACTGAGCCTCATTTTGACTTGTTTTAAGGACATTACATCAAAGTTGGATCAGCCTGTAATGTGGTTTTCCACTTTAATTTTGAGTGTGACTCCAAATCCAGACCTCAATGGGTTGATAAATTTGATTTCCATTGATAATCTTTGTGGGATTTTTTTTTTTGTCAGCACATTCAACTATGTAAAGATGTAATAAGAATATTTCATTCATTCAGATCTAGGATGTGTTATTTTAGTGTTCCCATTTTTTTGAGCAGTGTTTATACACACACACACGTGTGTGTGTGTGTGTGTGTGTGTGTGTGTGTGTGTGTGTGTGTGTGTGTGTGTGTGTGTGTGTGTGTGTGTGTGTGTGTGTGTGTGTGTGTGTGTGTGTGTGTGTGTGTGTGTGTGTGTGTGTGTGTGTGTGTGTGAAATGTGTGTGTGTGTGTGTGTATGTATATATATATACACACACACACACACACACATTTCACATCGGTTACACCAGCCTCATCTCGGGAGTTGATAGGCTTGAAGTCATAAACAGCGCAATGCTCGACGCACAACGAAGAGCTACTGGCAAAATGCAAGACAGTGCTGTTTGAATTAATGTTTACGCGCCTGCTTCTGCCTACCACCACTCAGTCAGATACTTAGATACTTGAATGCTCAGTCAGATTATATCCAATGCAGGACACGCTAGTAATATCATCAACCATGTGTAGTTAACTTTTGATTATAATTGATTGTTTTTTTACGAGATATGTTTATTGCTAGCTAGCAACTTACCTTGGCTTACTGCATTTGCGTAACAGGCAGTCTCCTGGTGGAGTGCAACGAGAGAGCGGCAGGTCGTTATTGCGTTGGACTAGTTGTAAAGGTTGTAAACTGTAAGGTTGCAAGATTGAATCCCCCGAGCTGACAAGGTGAAAATCTGTCGCTCTGCCCCTGAACAAGGCAGTTAACCCACCGTTCCTAGGCCGTCATTGAAAATAAGAATGTGTTCTTAACTGACTTGCGTAGTTAAATAAATGTATAAAAAATATATAAACAAATCGGCACCCAAAACTTACAGTTTTCCGATTGTATGAAAATTAATCGGTCGACCTCTAATATACACACGTGTGTGTTTTATGTGTATAAATATATATAGTAGCGGTACTCTCTCTATCCGACCTGTTTCCTTTCGGCAGGGTTAATACCTGCCTGCCGACCTAACAAAAAATCATCATCCTTACCTCTCTAACAATAAAGCTACAAGGTTAACTAATGCTTTGGGTAAAACATCCAAATGACCAGGTTTCCCCATATGTTATGTTATTGGTTTTCACTCATCCACAATCAGCACAGCAACACATAACAAACAACCCATCCAGTCTCCTCACAGCATTCCCTCATATCCAATATTAGTGAACTTTGTTTGAGTTACACATGGCATAGGACGTTTCTATGGTTCCTGTTTACCTGTACCAGCTGGACAACTAAGCTCTCTCACAGCTCCACCTTTCACAGGCAGTCAGTCACGTAATGAGTGAGCGCACCCAACGCATGAGCTCTGCTGTGGCAGCCACCATAAGAGCTCTTTGTTTCAATGCGACCGTAGTGTACTAAATCGCAAACTGGAATTACCTTAGTCCAAATCAAGAATCATTACATTTATGTTTTGAGAGTTTATCAGACGCTCTTATTAAGAGCGACTTACAAGAGCAGTCAGGGTTAAGTGCCTTGCTCAAGGGCACACTGACAGATTTTTCACCTTGTCGGCTATGGGATTCGAACCAGAGACCTTTCGGTTACTGGCCCAATGCTCTTATTCTCTAGGCCGATTGAATGTTTCCATTTAGTGTGACTTAATAGTAGGCACTGGTTCTGAGGAGAGAGATTCCCTATGGAATGTGGGTTATATGTTTGTACCAAGTGAACAGCGTTTGGGTCAAGTGCCCTTTGGCTTTGGTATTGGCAGTGTGAATACAGGCTCATATCTCTCCCTCCCCTCTCCTTTTCTTCTCGGTAGAGATAGATGCGGAGTACCCAGATGATACTCAGCCTTTCTACCACTCAGTCCTGGAGTTGCATTCCACCCGAGTGATCTGGAGGAACTGCCTCATCCTTAGCTTTACTATGTGAGTTAGTATCTAACATAGCTTGTATGACCTTCTATATGACTCCCTCCACTGAGCAATACAGCCACAAGGAATGGTAATGTTAGCATTTACCGCAGCTGCTTTTAACAGTACTGTTTGGACAGAGTAAGTTTCATGTTTTGGGCCTAACCTTTCCTAACTCTCCTCCTCCAGGTTCATAGGCACAGGCATCCAGTACTGTTTCATCAGGAACCTCCATAGCTACTCCCATAACTTCTACTTTAGTTACTTCTTGCGTGTGCTGACTGGAGCTCTGGGATGTATCTTCCTCTGCCTGTCCGTCAACCGCTTTGGTCGCCGTGGTATCCTGCTTCTGTCTGCCATTATCACCGGCCTGTCCTCGCTGCTGCTGCTGGCCCTCACACAGTGTAAGTTTAACCTGCGTTATAGCTGTGCTATGATGATACTATGTTGCTATACTATTTCTATACACACATTTGCTTTTAAATGCCTCTAAACCGGGGCCTCTAAAATGCCTCTAAACCGGGGGTCTCATACCGTCTTCTCTCCCCTGTACATGGTTAATTAGTAACTCCTCTCCTCATACAGTAGCCATGGGTTTGCCATGATGACCCCATTCATAATGATGTCACTGTTATGATTCCGATTGGCCATTTAGATTTATTCAGGTGATTTCAGGTCCAAGTGCCCGTTTCCTAGTTTGCTTAGTTTTTATTGAGTCGACGCGTCCTTCTCTAGATCTGCGTGGTGTGCTGGTATTGTTGCTGTCTGTGCTGGGGCTCCTCTTCTCCCAGGCCCTGGCCATGCTCAGTGTATTCTTCGCCAGTGAGGTCATGCCCACCGTAATCCGGTAAGTGATATCTGTCTACTGTCCTGAACACACTAAACTGTCATTAGTTTGTCTGTGGGTGGGGTGTTTGTTTTTCCAGGTATGTGGACAACTGTCTGTCTGAGGGAGGCATATGAAATGTGGGTTGTGTGTCCGCACCAAATTCTGGGTCAGGTGCCCTTGACAATGTCAGAGTAGAGCTCTATATATCTCCTGACCCTCTCTCTCCCTCTGTCTCAGTGGTGGTGGTCTGGGGCTGGTGCTAGCGTCTGGCTGTATTGGGATGGCTGCCTCCTCTATGATGGAGCTCCAGAACAACAGGGGTTACTTCCTCCACCACGTCATCTTCGCCTCCTTCGCCGTCCTCTCGGTGCTGTCCATCATGCTGCTGCCGGAGAGCAAGCGCAAGCCGCTACCCGACTCCCTGAAGGATGGAGAGAGCCAGCGACGGCCCCCTCTCTTCCTATCCCGTGAAGACAACCTGCCCCTGCTCTATACCCGGCGTGGAGCCTCCGAGTACAACCCTGATAACTACTCCCGCCTGGTCTCCGCCACCAGGAAGATGCTCATCAAAGACAATTTACCCTATAAGATCGTTGTGCCCTCCCAGTCCCCACTGTTGCCTTCCAACAGCGAGGTGCACTGCATACTGGAGGAAGAAGCACTAAGAGAGGACTTGTCTTAGCAGCTTCTAACTGCCATCATCCACCCTCCTCTCCCACAGAGAGACCTCGCCTCAAATCCACTGAATATCTCTCCCCACCACACTGAGAAAGTGTGATCCAGACTCGTATCGCTATGAACGACGGGTCTTCTTGGATATTTTGAAGGGGAGGAGAGTTAGAGATGTGTGTATTTGCTGTGTCAGTGTTCTGTTGTTGTTGTGCCAAATGTTTCAAATAATACAAAAAAATGATGTGTGTGCTTGGACAGACTCTGCTGAAAGACTGTGTGCTAGTCCTTTGTTTTTGTACTGATGGAGATCTGCTGTTTCTAAGACTGTTTCTAAGACCCTCTCTTCTCCAGGTTGTGCAGCAAGGACCTATGACTTTATTAACCACTAAGCCTAAAGGCTCACTTGAGAATCGTTGCTTGTCCATTTAACTGGTGACTTGTGCTTTTCATTACTGCAGAGCGAAAGAGCGAGAGCAGGGCCCTGACTGTTACTTAATCTGATTCACTGGGGACTCAACGAGGGGAACTCAACAGATAGAAGTCCATTTGGCTCACACTGGAATGTGTTGTAGCCAATTGTTTGATTTTGGCGGGGAACTCTAAGTATCAGTCACTGATAATATCGCCGAAGCTATGACCTTGGCAATGAAAAGTCATGCCATCCTGTCCACTTGTTGAACATGTGGTGTTGTCACATGATGATTTGCACCCAGAACAGAGTTCTGAGATAAAGAGTTGTTTTAGATGATTGAAATGTGATTAGGTCATGACCTCTACTCTGAGTCATTATAAACGGGTTGGCTCGAGCCCTGAATGCTGACAGCTGTGGTATATCAGACAATATACCACGGGTATGACAAAACATGTATTTTTACTAACCTATTAATAATAGCAATAAGGCACCTCCCCTTATTACTTAATTATAACATTTCAAGTGTGACTTTACCTTATATTAGTTGTCACATCCATCTCTCTGCCTTAAACTGTGAGCTTCCCTGTTAAAAAAAGGCAGTTGCTAGGACATGATACTTAACATTCTATGCAATTTAACTGAAAATACATTTTATCAACTATTAAACCACTTTTCACTGCCCTCTGGTATTTGACTGTGGTTTGAGGTTTGCGTTGTTGTCCCTCTTGGCCTGGCTGTGAAACTGTTTTGCATTATATTGTTGGATATGATGTTTACTCTTATTATTCCAACTCATTCTCTTTTAATGTTTCATCCCCTTCTCTTTTTCATGCATGGGAACATAAACTTCCTGTACGGGGGGCTATCTGGAAAAACTTTACCCCACAGCTGACAATATTCTGTCCTTCTAAAGATACTTTGTATATAGAATTATATACAAAGTATTATATTTTCAGCTATGAATAAGTTGCTTAACTCTCAAGTTACATTTGATTTATTTGGAAGCTGAGGCCATACAATGTTCATTCACAGTTTGCCCGTCTTCACGTCTCATAGAAAACTAGAATAAAAATGTCCTCGAGCATCAAGTAAAGAGATGAACTTCCTTTCAGATTATGGAAAACAAAATGTCCCTCAGACCCGGCCAGTACATTTTCAACAATGCTATTCCACTTTTGACATCAATGGGGTCTTAACGAGGTCACTGGGTGTTGAACTAAGGTTGCTGTCGTATTTTTATGAAGCTGATCCACTTCTATTTTGAACTTTTATTTGCTTGCTCGCCTCACTTTTCAAAAATGAAATCCGTTAACCAAGTTTGAATGGCCCAAACTGAAAATGTATTGAGTTCTGCCCTGTTCTTCATGTCTGATACAATGCTTACCGCAAGATGGTGCTGTTCCCTCATGTATTGAATGTACAAAATCTAACATTTGTCTTTCTCAACTGGGTGTCACGTTTGATTATCAACAGTCTGATTTTTGTATTTTGAAGAATTGGAAATGTTATGATTGTAAATAAGATAAGAATTGCCAGGTGCTTGGAGTTAGTTCAAACACACCATGGCCGAACAGCCTCGCTCATGACGTCTTTTTGTACAGCATTCTCAAAATGATTGAGCCAGATGGGATAATAGACACTGTTGTTGAATGAAGCACACCGTTCTTGCCTGGCCTTGAGTTTATTCTGTAAATGTCAAAATGAAGTTAATTGTGCTCATTGGACAGTGTTCCATGAATGTTCTAGGGCTGTATAGGAACAGGGAAAAGATGACTGAAGTACATTACATTTACATTTAAGTCATTTAGCAAACGCTCTTATCCAGAGCGACTTACAAATTGGTACAGCAGTTGTCTCAGCCAGGGCCTGAGGAAATCACATCTGGAACAACCTATCTATCATTTGGGATGCTCACTGTTGTCTCTCATCCATGTCTCAACCATAAACCCTCCTCCCCAAGCTTTTCAGTCAGTTTAGTATTTCCTTAGTCCACATGTCTCATGGTACAACACTAAACTCAAATAAAATCTAATGATTACACAATTTTCCTGATTTATTTATTTACTGAGGGCTACATTTAACCATTTAATTTAAACTCTAAAATGTAAAGTAGCCTGGTCATGGATTTACTTGGTATAAGGTCAACAGTGATGTGTATAAAACCGTTTCAGAATAACTTACTGGTTTAGTAATGTTAAGATTTCTTTGTACAAATACTTCCTTCAATCACAGTTCATGGACTCCATCACCAATAGAACTTGTGAAAGATGTGACCACAGAACTCAAGTAGGAAGGTGTTACTATGCCTTGGACAGCCTACTGCCATAGACAAGGCGTGATAATACCACCACACCCAGCATGGTCTATTTAGAGGGGGCTTATAGAGAGAGACCAGGACAGCAGGCTGCTCAGAGTCAGTGTTAGTGCCAGGGCCAGAGAGCTGAGGTAGAGAACTGTCCCAGCACTGTCTGGGTTGGGACAGGGTAGCCATAGCGGGTCCTGTAGTCGTTTTTCACTTCCTCATGAGGGATGGGAAGATCGTCTGGCTGCCTCGTACCTGGAAGATAGGAGTTCAGAGTCAGGGAGGGTAACAAAGCACTGGAACAAATAGTGCATTAAAAATGCCTCATCTGTGTATGCCACTGTATTTTGTATTGCATCAGCCCTTTTTAAGTAGATCTATGGAGGCTTGTGTGTTGATATCAATCTTGTGGAAATAGTGTGTCACTTTTACTGTCGTACTCACACAGCGTAGGCACCTCTCTGAACACACTGAGCAGGTTGTCCCCTAGAGTAGCTTTCACCTCAGCATCTGTCCATCCTCTGCTCAGCAGCTCTGCCACCGGAGCAGGGTACTTAAACACATCCTCCAGACCCTCCGGGACCCTGACAGACAGCACAGGTAGAGAGGGGTGTGTGTGTCAAAATATAGCCAATATTATGCTAATCTCTGCACTCCTCCCCCAGCAGAATGGGTTTCTTTCCACGTAAAACATCTTTTTTTTTTTCAATTTAAAGTTTAAAGTTCTTGTTTTTCAATCAACCAACAAAACACATTCCACATTCACAGGCGTGACAGGCTTTAAAAGAAAAAAAAAGTCCAAAAATAATAATACATTTGAAAAAATAAAACATTAAAATACAATTAAAATGAATGATAAAGTCAAATAAAAACATTTATTTTTCTTAATCTATTTATTTTCCTTGGTGCATATATATATATATATACATACATACATACATACGTATATACATACACACATATACATACATACGCACACATACGCACACATACTCAAAAACGAAATTAAAATAAAAACACACAAAAAAACATATAACACTTGCAGCAGCACTATCAAGGTTCTTATCAGCTATTTCAAGCATTCACTGAGACGACGGGCCAATAATTTGTTTTTTGGTTTTACAGTACCTTACACAACATGTATCTGCGCATTTCCCTAGTCACCCCGTTCACTCTGTCCAGTTTGAAATATAGTTGAATCGTGGAGACCAGAGTCTATCAAACTTGGGCTGTCTCTTGTGGAGGCTTTTCAAGAGGAGGAAAGTCAACAATCTGGTCAATCCACATTTTAAATGTAGGGGGGGTATTAGAGGCCCACAATAGAAGAATACATTTCTTAGCAAAGTATGTAATAGTCATGAGCAAATTTTCTCTGTCAGGATCAAGAACAAAGTCCTGCTGGGCATTAAGAAGATAGATACACGGGGTCATATCAAACTGTACCTCCAGAATCTGGCAATCTCTCTACAGCTCCAAAATACATGCATATAGGTTCCACTTTCAGAGGTACATCTTTTACAGTTAGGAGACATATCTGTTTTCATTCTATGGAGTCTCAAAGGACTATAATAAAATGTGTACAAACATTTGTAATTAGATTCTTTCATTTTTACACTGGTAGAGGAGCAGTATACCCTGTCGCAAACCTCCGCCCATAACTCATCACTGATAGTCAGACCAAGGTCCTTTTCCCAGATTATTTTCAAAGGAGTAAAGGAGGAGCTTCCTTTCTCAGAAAGGAGTCTATAGATGTAAGATATTTAGCCTTTAATGGATTATGCTGTGACAAGAAGGGTTTCAACTTCATTCAACTGAGTTCTAAAACTCCTCTTGGAGGTAAAATGAGGAAATTACATGTCTAATTTGAAGATATTTTATTTTTTAAATGGATCTTGGCACATCGAATTCACTGCAGAGCTCTTGAAAGGATTTCAGTGTAGTGGTTTTCTGATGAAATAGGTCTGAAAAGGTCCTGATACCTAGAGTATGCCAAAGATTAAAGTTGGCATCCCTCAGGGCTTTTGGCAAGTCTGGGTTGCCTACTATAGGCGAGTGAGAACATATTTGGGAGGAAATGCCCAGGTATTTCTTACAGTCCCTCCACGCTAGTAAATCACAAAGGTTTTGGCTATGTTGCCCACTTCACTAAAGTTATTAATGAATATAATTGAGCTTAAGGGCAATGAACCACAGGATTGGGCTTCTATCTGAATCCACGTTGACTCTTGTCTGTTTGTGATCCATGTTAGCATGTTACGGATTTGGGCAGACCAGTAGTACAATTGAAGGGAGGGAAGGGCAAGACCACCCTTAGATTCAGGTTTCGATAGAGTGGAAAACTTGATCCTAGGTTTTTTATTGCCCCATATAAATTTGGTGATGCTTTGGTTAGTTGTTTTGAAGAAGGAAACTGGGAGATAGCATGGGAGCATCTGAAATAAGTAGTTCAGTCTAGGGAGGACGTTCATACGGATTACATTAATTCTTCCTACTAAGCTAATTGGGGGGGAGATCCAGGTTTGGAGATCGTTCTTGAGTCGATCCAGGAGTGGAAGATAATTTTCCTTAAAAAGGCTATTCAGATCTGGTGTTATGAAGATCCCGAGGTATTGAAACCCCTGTGTTTTCCATTGGAAAGGACAAAGTGTCTTCATAGAGCTGGTGAGTGTAATATTGGGAGGGCAGACAGTGGATTTGTTCAAATTGATCTTATAACCTGAAAACTTGCCATACTGAGCAATTGTGTCTAAAATGAGAGGGAGGGATTTCTCAGGGTTGGATATGTAGAGCAAGACATCATCCGAGTAAAGCGAAATCTTGTGCTGCAGGCCGCCTGCAGAAACACCCATAATACTTGGATTGCTCCTTATCAGCTCTGCCAGAGGCTCCGCCCCCCACAAGTAGAGCAGCGGGGACAGCGAGCACCCTTGTCTTGTGCTCCGTTCCAGAGGGAATCTGTCAGAGTTCAGTCCATTAGTAGTCACCATGGCATTTGGATGAGAGTATAGTGGGCCCATATTGAACTTTTCTAAGACTGAAAACAGAAAGCTCCACTCCATCCTGTCAAACGCCTTCTCAGCATCCAGGGGGTCTTCTGTGCGTTTACTTGATCAATAATATCAAAAAGACGGCGAATGTTATCAGAAGAGTATCTATTTCTAATAAATCCAGTTTGGTCCGCTTTTATTATTTTGGGAAGAAGAGTGTTTAGTCTTTTGGCGAGCAATTTGGTAATTATTTTATAGTCAAAATCCAACAAGCTTATGGGCCGGAAGGACGAGCAGGATAGGGGGTCCTTGTCCTTTTTTAGCAACACTGTAATGCAAGCTGTGTGTATTGAGTCTGGGAGAACTCCGTTTTTGCAAAAATCCTCCAGCATTGGCATGAAGATAGGGCTGAGCTGGGGCCAAAAAGCTTTGTAGAACTCTCTGGGGAATCCATCTGGGCCTGGGGACTTATTAGGTGGCATGGAGGTAATTGCCTCCAGGATCTCCTCAGGAGTGAATTGAGTTGAGATCTTCTTGGTCGGTCTCTGATAGTTTAGGTAGCGAGATTCCCTCTAGGAAAGAGTGGAGTTCTGCCTCCGTGTGTTTTCTCTCAGAGGTATATAGTTTGCAGTAAAAATCATTAAGTTAAATTGATCTTTTTTGGGTCATATGTGACTTCGTCCTCTGCTGTTCGGATAGCCATGATTGTACGCTCTGACTGCTCCTTTTTTAATTGGTAAGCAAGCAATCTACCGGGCCTATTGCTATACTCATGGTATGTCTGTTTAGTAAAGAAAACTCGTTTTTTTTTATCTCCCGAGTGTAGTCCAAAATTCAGTTTGGCTTTGGCTGCTTTAAGATGACTCCAGGAAGTGCTGTCTAGGGATTGTTTATGTATTTTTTCACAGCATTCCAGCTCCCTCTCAAGATCTAGCCTGTGTGCTTCCATTGCTTTTTTCTTAGAGGAAGCATATGCAATTAGGTGACCTCTTAGTGTGGCTTTAGCAGAGTCCCACATTGTGGCCGGAGAAACAGGAGAATCTTTATTGTCTTGTGTGTAGTTGTCTATCCAAGTAGTTACCAATGTATGGAACTCGTCATTTGATAGCATGGAGGTGTTGAATTTCCAGCTCTTTGACCTCGGGATGTTTTTACAGAGGTCAAAGCGGAGGTGGACAAAGGCGTGATCTGAAAGTGCTATGGGTCCGATTGTACAAGTGGCTGAATTTATGAAACTCTTTGGGATAAAAATGTAATCTATACGGGAGTAGGTGTTATGGACATTAGAGTAGTATGTATAGTCCATAGATGAGCTATTAGTCTCTCTCCAGATATCTATCAGTCCCATCTCTTTAGTAAGAGAGTTCAACATCTTTGCAGATCTAGGATTTGTGGTGGGGACTTGAGATTATTTGTCTAGGGTTGGGTTAAGGGTACAATTAAAATCTCCGGCCACCACGCCAAAGGAGACACAATGCTCATTGAACAGGGTTATAATTTTTGACATGAAGGCAGGAGTATCTGTGTTAGGGGCGTATATGTTTAATATAGTAATTGGTTGACCATATAGTGACCCAGTTATCAAAATAAATCTCCCCTCCGGATCAGATATGTTTTTGTCAATTATGAATGGAACATTTTTATGCATAAGTATGGCTGTGCCTCTACTGTTTGATTTGAAAGAGGAGAAATACACCTGTCCCACCCAAGCTCTGCGGAGTTTGGGATGTTCAGCATCACAGAGGTGTGTCTCTTGTAATAGCGCAATGTCTGCTTTTTCCTTTTTTTTAAGAGCACATAGTATCTTTTTTCGTTTTATTGCATGCCCTAGACCATGGCAGTTCCATGTCAATAGATTTAAGGTACTAGTCATCGTCATCGAGCAGTAATCGAACTTTAGTGCAAGTCATCGCTGGGTAAAAGTAGATAGCAATTACAGCTGCGTTCACATAAAAGGAAAATAAATGGTGTACATAAAATAATAATCTCTGAACACCCCAGCCGAGTTGCTATAATGAATTTAGGGGTGGGTCTCTGGATCCGGCTATATGTCTCTTACCTCCTTTAGCCTGTAGCATTAATCGCATTTAGTCATTGGGCTGTTTCTCAGGATTGTCTTTCAAAAACGTTTTGCCGTCTGGTGATTGGGCGCAGTGGTTGTCTGGCTGCTGGTGGGGGTATTTGAATCCCCTGAAGTGCTCGGTGAGTATTTCTTCACTTCGTCTCTCGGCGCTTTCGGCGTTCTATGGGCCTGTCGTTTTGGGCAGGTGGAGCCGCCGCCTGTAGGACTCGTTCCTTGTCGGCGAATCTCAGGAAACGTAAGTTTGTCTTGCTCTCTCGAGTTCTATGGGCCTGTCGGTGGGCAGGTGGAGTAGCGGATCAGTGGCATGTTTCCCTCTACTTTTTCGCCCAGATTGAATAGAACACAATTATTCCTTCGCCCCCTGTTTTCCAGGTCCTCTTTTCTCTTCCAGATGCTCAATTTTCTTTTTAGCATATGCTATTGTTTCCATGGCATCTGTCAATAAGTTTTCCATGGATCCCAGTAGGATTCGCCCCTCTGCCTCGTCCAGGTTGTCCCGCGTTTATGGTGATCTTGTTGTTGATGTCAGGCAAAGCGTTTTCCAGGATTGTCACCTTGCCCCCTATCGCACTGAGCTGAGAGTTAATGGCATCTAATTCCGTGTTTAGTTCTGTACGTTGGGATCTCAACTCAGAAAGGATGTCTTCGACAGAGTGCGAGGTTGGCATTCGTTGTGCCTCGTGGGGGAGCGTGTTCTCTTGCTCCTGGCTAATGGCGCTAGTATTTTCTGAAGCTAGCTTCTTCATGGAGGCTTTTTCCGTCGCTAATACTCGAGTCCGGGTAAAAATGTCACCTGTAGTGTCGCCTTTTGTAACCTCCATTACTTTTTCTTACTAAAGCTAAATGAGTTTGAACTTGGAGTGGAGGTAAGATTAGGAATTGGAAACTACTTGTGCGGAGCTCTTAGTTCATGCGGCCATCTCGTTCAAGGGTCACGCGATCCCCGTAAAACATATTTTAAGATAATACACTTTGCTCAATCAAGTTCATTGGTGTTTTATTGTAACTAGGCGATTAACTCCTAGGTCAATTCCCTCTACTCACCTGCCCACTCCATCATAATCCCCACCAAAACCAATGATACTGTGTCCAGCCACAGTTTTCATTTTGTCAAAGTGATCTAGATTGAATATGAAAAGAAAGGTGAATGTACAGTGCATTCGGAAAGTATTCAGACCCCTTCCCTTTTTCCACATTTTGTTACATTACAGCCTTATTATAAAATGTATTTTTTTTAAATACAAATTCATAAAAATAAAAAATAAACAGAAATACATTATTTACATAAGTATTCAGACTGTTTGCTCTCAGACTCAAAATTGAGTTCAGGTGCATCCTGTTTCCATTGATCATCCTTGAGATGTTTCTACAACTTGATTGGAGTCCACCTGTGGTAAATTCAATTGATTGTGGACATGATTTGGAAAGGCACACACCTGTCTATATAAGGTCCCACAGTTGACAGTGCATGTCAGAGCAAAAACCAAGCCACGAGGCCAAAGGCATTGTCCGTGGAGCTCAGAGACAGGATTGTGTTGAGAAGGGCCTTGGTCAGGGAGGTGACCAAGAACCCAGCGGTCACTCTGACAGAGCTCCAGAGTTCCTCTGTGGAGATGTGAGAACCTTCCAGAAGGACAACCATCTCTGCAGCACTCCACCAATCAGGTCTTTATGGTAGTGGCCAGACGGAAGCCCCTCTTCGTTTAAAGGCACATGAAACCCCACTAGGAATTTGCCAAAAGGCAACTAAAGGATTCAGACCATGAGAAACAAGATTAAACTCTTTGGTGTTAATTCCAAGCGTCATGTCTGGAGGAATCCTGGCACCAACCCTACGGTGAAGCATGGTGGTGGCAGCATCATGCTGTGGGGATGTTTTTCATCGTCAGGGACTGGGAGACTAGTCAGGAATGAGGCAAAGATTAACAGAGCAAAGTACAGAGAGATCCTTGATGAAAACCTGCTTTTAGTTTGTGTCTGTTTTCCAAAGTATTGGAATGGTCTGGTGGCTTTTCTAACTTCCTTTTGATATCATTGTAGTTTTAATATCACTGTAGACATTACCACGTTTCTTTTGCAGTCTTATTGCTTACTTTTCTTGGTCTTTGCCTAAAACAACCTGTCTCAACCTTCCTCTTAGCCCTTTCTCATCCTCCCCTCAGCCTATATACCCAGACACCTCCTTTTCACTCTTAACCCATTTTCTGTTCTCTGTCTGTTTTCTCAATCCATGTTCTTCCCCTTATCCCCCCTGTCACATACCCCTTCATCCTATCACATGTCCACTCACCACCACTCTCAGGTCTAATTCCTTTATACAACTCACCCTCCTCAGCATCCAATCCCCTCAATCGGCCTGCTCCCCTAGTACTTGTCCTCTCACTACCAAACTCCCAATTCTCTGTTCCCTCGTCTCTCACCTTTCTCCCCTGACTCATCACCCTCCTCAGGGAAGGGATGATGTCTAAGGGGAATGAATGACTAAGTTCCTCATATGTATTCTGTAATCCACTATCCCCTTGCCCCTCTCCCCCTTCACTCACCACCTTCCTCAGGACGTCGTCAGACACGTTCCTCTTGTGTAGGCACACAGCATAGGCAGAGGAGTGACTGAAGATGACTGGCGCTTTGGACAGGTCTAGAACCTGGTTCATCACTTTCTCTGACACGTGGGCCAAGTCAATCAACATCCCAATGCAGTTCATCTCAAATACCAGTTGCTGTCGGGTGAAAAATCGTTATGAATGTTTCTGCCAGGACTGGGGGAAATGACCCTCTTACTGTGTCACCCTACTGGTGTTTTCGAGACAATTATATGTGATTCATTCAGCATATCAAACCTAATGATATGGTTTGTAGCTTGGATAGTCTGTCAAGAGAATGTACATGTTTTCATCCAGTGTGTTTTATACCGGTGATATAATACTGCTATAACATAAATGAAGGCAAGCTGTAGATGAAAATAAGTATTGAGGGTAACCCAATAGTTTCTGAGGAATTGCCCATTTGATTAAAACATTTACTTGGAATACCTATGTTTATGACAGGCATTTATATCTGATTTCCAAATAAACTCAAAAACAGAAGTATTACAAGCTGCGCCAAATAGTATAGTAGATATGACCTATGATATGAGTGGGTATTTCCAATGTGTGTGTGTGTGTGACTCAGTGTGATAGACTATCCTTTTCAAACTCAAACAGTCCATTGTGCTGCGCTCATGGCTTGGCTCCCGAATCCACTAGCCAATTGTCTGCCCTGGGGGGAAAACACACACAACCACAGTAAAATACCCGGCCAGCTTCTGGAAGGCATATTTCTCTTCCACTTTCCTATATCCTGCTAATATGATATGAATCAGTGAGGAGCTGAGGGATTCACTAGGCTCTGTAGTCTCTCCAGGGCCATGGTTTGATTAGCAGGTCCATCTGTTTAGACGACTCTCCCAGAATATGACACCTCTGAAACAGGTGGCGACAGGAATCCCCTATTTTCCCCACCACAGAATTCTGTGAAATACAGTATTTTATTTGTCTATTAATATGCAGTTTCAGCTGTTACCTGTTGTGTCTCATTCATATGCATTCTTGTCATTTTTATCTTCGCTGTATGTGCTCTTTGGGAGTGCATCATATGGTGTGTAAAGTGTTGACAAACTTAGGAATCTTAGGGAAAAAAATATTGAGCACCTTGTCACTTACTGAGTATAATCTGTGGCACCTAGTCCCCAGACCAGGGTGGCCCTGTCGTCAGCAGGGTAGCAGAGCCTACTTGCCATGGTGTGTTGCAGCTGTGGGTGAGGGTGAGGTAGCGGACCCCCAGGTGGTACATGGTACGCAGGGTTCCCAGGCTGCTGTCCAAAGACTGTCATCCTTCCACCCCGATCAGACTGGCTGTCCTGTTCTGACTAAAGGCATCCACGATATCTGTGGTAAAATAAATGATTGATAATACAGGTGGGAAGTGAATACAACTTTGCTATCGATGGTATTTCACAGTGGTGTTCTAAAAAATATATATTAAAAAAGGGGGGTTTCATTCTCATAACAAAATGTATGGCTCCATTCAAGCCGTATCGCGGAAGTTCAGCTCTACGGTGTGATTGAAGTTTAGCGGAGACTGCATTCACGGTAAATGTTTGGCTCAATCGGAAATTACCTTGAAACGTATATTGCGGAATCTACAACACTTCCGCTTTAGATATTGAATAGAGCCCTTACTGTATAACCTTTGATCACTTTTTTTTGTAGATGACTCTCACCTTTGCTGCTGGAAGCAAACATGAAGGGTTCTGGGTATTTCATACACATTCTATGGATGACGACTATCTGCTCAAGAATTTGTCTGGCGGCATCTTTGTACTGAGTCTCACATGGTACATATGCTGCCCAGAACTGCAAGGGTATAATAAACATCGGATCAGTTTATTGTTATCATGGAATACAGAGTTCCCCAACTGGCAATTTTATTTGCCCACCCCAAGTTTTCTGAGGGAAAAATACTAACTTTGTTGAATTTTCATTGTTGGACATAAAAAACTGTAAAAGCACAATGAAATCAGCTCCAAGTGACTTTAATCTGGGAGATGTGTTTCCAAGTACTCCCACGTATAATAGAGAGAGGCACGTGATCATATACAGATGTAAGCAAGGTTTGACATTATTATGTGTTAGTAAAATATTATGTATTATATCTGGGCTTCTTGCAGTCTACAAATGATTTGAAAATGATGTTCCTGTAACGGTTCTCTTGTGGTGAAGGAGAGTCGGACCAAAATGCAGCGTGTAGATTGCGATCCATGTTTATTCAACTAACGTAACACGAATCTAAATACAAACACTACAAAACAACAAACGGAAAGTGAAAACCTATACAGCCTATCTGGTGACTACAAACACAGCGACAGGAACATCAAGACACTAAGGACAATCACCCACGAAACACACAAAGAATATGGCTGCCTAAATATGGTTCCCAATCAGAGACAACGATAAACACCTGCCTCTGATTGAGAACCACTTCAGACAGCCATAGACTTAACTAGAACACCCCACTAAGCTACAATCCCAATACCAACACACCACATACAAAAACCCCATGCCACACCCTGGCCTGACCAAATAAATGAATATAAACACAAAATACCTCGACCAGGGCGTGACAGTTCCGGACCCCCAACCATCCTCTCAAGAAAAAAAATCGACCCGCAGCTGAATCTAGTTGATGATCCCTGATGTAATACATGTATTATTAACCACCCTCACATACACCTTTTTGTGAGTCCCTGTCGGTTTTGTGTGTGTGCACTGCATTGAATGAATGAGGTTGGTTATCATGCTGTACTACTTTTTTTGTACATTGTTTACAGCTCCTATGCTGAACACATACTGTGTTTGAATTCTGTACAGAGTGGAAAGGCAAAGACATCATGGAGGACGAGGACGCTTGTTTACAGATGTACAAGAGACTGCAATTATAAATATGGTCTATGTGGGGACATAGAGGTTGCCTCTGTCCAAGGTTGGATACGCCATGCTAGGAGATACTTCCCTCGATGTTTGGCAAGAGAAAACGTATCCTGTAATGTGGACGAAGTATTGTGGCCAGACTCAGGCCGGAGAAGCGATGAAGCGTAGCTTAGCACTGGTGAAAAAAAGGAGCCAGTTTTGAAAACTTGTGTAAGCAGTTGGAAAAAACTGTAACAACATCAATGCTGTAAGCCTGTCGACCATACAATGTATCCACCAACGGCACCGAGTGACGATGAAACAACTTTACAAGGTGCCATTTGAGAGAAACTCTGACAGAGTCAAAAATATGCGACATGACTTTGTAGAGGTATGTATGCAACACTACTTCCAGTACTTCAGACATACCATATTTACTCATCTATATATCCTTTTGTCTGTTACAGAGAGTATTGGAGCTGGATGCCCATGTGATTTGCCATGAATTTATTTATGTAGATGAGGTTGGCTTCAACCTCACCAAAACCAGGCGCTGCAGAAGAAATGTAATAGGGCAGAGGGCAATTACCAATGTCCCTGGACAGCGTGGGGATAATATAACTATGTGTGCTGCCATCATTCAAAAGGGGGTCCTCCATCACAATGCCACACTGGGTCCGTACAACACCGGCCATATGCTCACTTTTCTGGATGCAGTTTACACAATGCTTGTCCCTGATCCAGATCAGGAGCCTGCAAGATTTGTGGTTTTATGGGACAATGTTAGTTTTCACCGGGCTGTTCTGGTCCAAAACTGGTTTGCCACCCATCCACAATTTGTAGTTTTGTACCTACCCCCATATTCACCTTTTCTAAATCCCATAGAGGAATTCTTCTCAGCCTGGCCCTGGAAAGTGTATGATCGCCAACCCTATGCCCGCATGTCGCTTCTCCAGGCAATGGAGGACGCATGTGGGGACATAGAGGTTGCCTCTGTCCAAGGTTGGATATGCAATGCTAGGAGATACTTCCCGCGATGTTTGGCAAGAGAAAATGTATCTGTGATGTGGACGAAGTATTGTGACCAGACCCAGGCCGGAGAAGAGATGAAGCGTAGCTTAGCACTGGTGACTGTCCCCTGTTTCTACATTGCATTGGTGTTTAGTGTACTTGTTACCCCTATCAGCAGATTACTTTCACTGTAGAACATTGTATTGAAATGTAGATATAAGCCTATGAAAGACCAAAGAGCTTTAGATTTAGAACAACAGTGTTTACATGGTATATCCAAAAATGTACTATTATGAAAGCAGTGTTTGCCATTTGATGCAAATGCTTCATTCTGACATGTGTTTATGGCATTTTGAATGCAGTGTTACATTTTGAAGGAGATGTGAGGCATTTTGCATTTTGTGTGTGCAGTTTTGGGAATTGTGTGTAGAGTTTTGAAAAAAGGAGACCGTTTTGAAAATGTGTGTAAGCAGTTGGAAAAAACTGTAATGTGTTATGTAGTGGCTTTGCTGGCATGCATCCCCCAAATTTTCTTTTGTTTGCCTCACCAAGATGTACATAGACTATAGCTGCCTACAGCTGTAGGATCTTAATTTAACCACCCTGTTGTTGCAGGAAATGTCCAGCACAGCAGGAAATTCAAACTTCTACTGTATTCAAGGCGTATAAAGTTTTTAATTTCCACTTAAAATGTCAGACTTGATTTGACCTTACTAATACTTCATCAACCCCTACAAAAGTGGCCATTAATTATAGTCCATACAAAAATTCACATTTCCTGTTGCTGCAGGAATATTTCCCTACTGTGAGAAACTGGTCACATTAAGATCCTTTATCTGTACCCTATAGCAAGTCTCTTGTGGATCCTTGGCTGTATAAGTGCTCATCTAGACCACTCGTGTTCACAGATGATTGTGGTCCGCTTACGTGTTGAGCAGAGTGGTCTGTGTACGTCCATGTTTCTGGAGCCCCACTCTAAATGAAGGCATAATGAACGGTTGACTCAGCTAATCCAGGCTTTTCCGTGGTATTTTCGAGGCATTTTCTCTCATCCTCTCACTGTTCTACGTTGCTAGGCCTATATGGGATCCTGGAAACTTTTGCTGCTAAATAGCATATGATACATTACAGGGATTCCTAATAATCCTAAATGGTAAGCCTTAGACAAGTAATCCTTGTCCAAGCCAGAACGACACATAGGGACAGGAGCAAGTGAACCCCATGGACATGACCTCAACCCCAATCCATTTCCTTAATGCAGAGTGCCAAGCAGAGAGGCATGAGGTTCAATCCCTGGTATGACTCGGCCAGAGATGGAACCCCCATTCTTCCAATCTCAGTGCACACTCTAAACACAAGGCCACCGTGTTGGTTCATTAATTTATGACTGAATTCATCGTTTTATGGGTACCATTAGCTTATCTTCCTGACTATTGTGAGGACCATCCCATAGCTTCAATGCCATACAACACTCCTTCCGTGGCCTCCAACTGCTATTAAATGCTGGTAAAATGCTAGTAAAACTAAGTGCATGCTCTTCAATCGATTGCTGCACGCACCCTCCCGCCTGACAAGCATCACTACTCTGGACGGTTCTGACCTAAAATATGTGGACAACTACAAATACCTAGGCGTCTGGTTAGACTGTAAACTCTCCTTCCAGACTCATATTAAGCATCTCCAATCCGAAATTAAATCTAAAGTCTGCTTCCTATTTTGCAACAAAGCCTCCTTCACTCATGCTGCCAAACATACCCTCGTAAAACTGACTATCCTACCCATCCAATGTAATTTACAAAATATCCCCCAACACTCAGCAAACTGGATGTAGTCTATCACCGTGCCATCTGTTCTGTCACCAAAGCACCATATACTACCCACCACTGTGACCTGTATGCTCTCGTTGGCTGGCCCTCACTACATATTTGTCGCCAAACCCACTGGCTTCAGGTCATCTATAAGTCTTTGCTTGATAAAGCCCTGCCTTATCTCAGCTCACTGGTCACCATAGCAACACCCACCCGTAGTACGCGCTCCAGCAGGTATATTTCACTGGTCATCCCCAAAGCAACACTTCCTTTGGGCGCCTTTCCTTCCAGTTCTCTGCTGCCAATGACTGGAACGACTTGCAAAAATCACTGGAGCTGGAGTCTTATATCTCCCTCTCTAACTTTAAGCATCAGCTGTCTGAGCAGCTTACCGATCACTGTAGATGTACACAGCCAATCTGTAAATAGCACACCCAACTACCTCATCTCCATATTATTACTTACCCTCTTGCTCTTTTGCACCCCAGTATCTCTACTTGCACATCATCATCTGCTCATCTATCACTCCAGTGTTAATGCTAAATTGTCATTATTTCACCTCTTGGGCTTATTTATTGCCGACCTCCCTACTCTTCTACATTTGCACACACTATCCATAGATTTTTCTATTTTTCTTTTCTTTTGCGTTATTGACTGTACGTTTGTTTATGTGTAACTCTGTGTTGTTGTTTTTGTCGCACTGCTTTGCTTTATCTTGGCCAGGTCGCAGTTGTAAATGAGAACTTGTTCTCAACTGACCTACCTGGTTAAATAAAGGTGAAATAAAACAATAATAGCCTCTTATGAATGGTTACTTAGACGTCTATTCTTAAAATAACAGTGTTTGGAGGTAAAATGTTAATTTAAATCAGATTACAGTCCGCTCTCTGTCAGGAGCAGTAAAACGAGCATTGCGAAGGTCATGACCTGTTTGCATTATGATAATCAACTCTTAGATAAAACATCCTTAGAGCGCCCTCAGGACTCTTCGCTCATCATCAACAACTCTCGTCCTTGAGTCAATTAAACAGTGGCAAAAATATAACTCAACACTGTAGTATAATCAAGGACTCCAGTCACCCTCGTCATGAAACAGAAAAATCCTGCAGTCTGGCAGAAAGTACTGTCGTATTAAAGCTAGAATCCTTAATTGAAACAATAACAGTGGGCACACTGCCTGTGTTTTGGTAAAAAGCTGAGGGATGGGGTTGGAGAAATGTAACCACTCTCACACTCATAGACAGAGCTATAGATGCAAGGACGAACCATCCATGATATCAAAATGATAGTTTTGGGCTCCATTCAATCTGTATCGCTGAAGCGTTCCAGATTGCGCAATATAAATGTAAAGGTCATTTCCGAGTGCGCTGACCGCTAACGCAGTAACATCGCCTTTAAATTTCAATCATTCTGTAACCCTGAATTTCCAAAGAGGAGCCCTTAAAGGTCCAATGCAGCTGCTTTCATCTCAAAATCAAATCATTTCTGGGTAACAATTGAATACCTTACTGCAAATAGCAATTTCTCAGGCAAGAATTTTGCTAGGACTTTCCGGGAGTGGTCTGAGTGGGGAGGGGAAAACTGTTATTGGTAGAGAGGTTTGGAACTCTCTTTCTTACTAATTTACCACCTGGCGATGTCACCAGGCAGGTCAAAACTCCAACCCTTCAAAACAGGCTGAGATTTCAGGTGGTCTTTTCAAACAGCACTTACACTAAAAGAACATTATCATAATTTTTACAATTTCACAGTATTATTCCAACCTCATAGTGTGGAAATATATATAAAACATGGTTGAAAAACATATTTCTGCACTGGGCCTTTAACCATGTTTTGAGGCTATATGGTGTTTGTTTACAATTACATTGTTCACAATTATTGGAGTAAATTAAGCTTGTATTTTGGGTTCTGATGGAGTAGGACAGTTTAACTAAGCTCGTGAGGCATTTATAAAGTTACATTCCTTAAGAATCAATGAGTATATATCATTAATTTATAAGTCCAAAAATGGATGTATCAACTAAGGATCCCAGCTTTGCGACCCAGACCAACAGGCTCAGAGGCAATTTTTATGTACAGGCAGTGCGGATCATTTTACTCAGCCCCAAATTAATCTGTACAAAAGAAAATGATCTATATACAAGTGGTAATTCCCATGGCTACAGTATGTACCATACAGTACATTTCCTCCTGGGGAATCCCCCACCATCCAGACAACATTATACGGTTTTTACGGCTACACCCACTCAGCTTTAGAGTTCCTCTTACAGTTCCTGTTGTATCTTACTGCTTCGCTATTTAAGGTCTGTAGCAAGTCAGATCATCTCATACTTCCTCACAGATAGTCAGTCAGACAAACAGACGGAGAGACAGGCACAGGCAGACCAAAAGGCAGACAGGCAGTTAAGTAGACAAGCCGACAGGCAGGCAGACAGACATGGCCAGGCTGGACGTGACAGAGACCTTCCATCACATCTCATTCCCTGGGCACATTCACACCCAGGACTCCCTGAACTATGCCTGCCACTTCAAGTTCCAGGACAGGGACACCGTCATCGTCACCTACCCCAAATCAGGTAAGGACAGGACAGCTCTGTCACACTTCTGCTCTGTGTCACAACACATTAGACATGCTGCAACACTAGCCAACTATAGTCCTTCTCCCTCTTTCACACACTTTGCAGTTGAAGAAAACAGTCAGGTTTTTAATAACTGTATATGTGCAGACTACAGTAGGTTATTGTATTGTCACGGTTGGTTTAGCTTGTCATTGATTAATTGTTTTCAAGATCCACTTCTCTCAGACAGCCTAACTTTATGGAAGTAGTGGTTTAGGCAGGGATTCAATGAAGACAGAGGTATTAGGTGTACAGTTCTCTCTCTTTAACTCTTCTTTCTTTCCCTTTGTGATCTCTGGTTAAAGGGACTACCTGGATGCAGGAGATTGTCACCCTTGTGAAAAACAGAGGGGACCCACAACTCTCCAAAACTGTTCCCAACTGGGCCCGAGCCCCCTGGCTGGAACAGTATTACAGTGCAAAGGTGCTGGGGGCCACCCAAGGGCCCCGAATCATCACCACTCACCTGCCCTACAACCTGCTGGCCTCTGCCCTCCAGGGCTCCAAAGCTAAGGTAGGTTTGGTTATGTTGAAGAAACTATTCTCAAAGCTGTGAGACATTTCCTTTTTTTGTAAAGCAACTCTATGGAAATAATATATTGATAGCAAGTGACACTATCTCCACCCTGTCTCTTAGGTCATCTATGTTGCCAGAAACCCCAAAGATGTTGTTGTGTCATATTACCACTTCCATAAAATGGCCAAATTCCTCCCAGAACCCAACTCATTTGATGAGTTTCTGGATAGTTTCCTGGAGGGATCAGGTGAGTTGACACTAATGATTTGTACCTCAAACAATTCTGGGATTTAATCCTCCTCTTAACAGTCAGATCTATTCCAACGTTTACCCTTTTTACAGTGAGTTATGGGTCCTGGTTCGATCATGTGAAAGGCTGGACGAAACAAGCAGAAGTCTTGGCAAATGTTCTTTATATCTCTTATGAGGATCTGTGGCTGGTAGGAGAACTCTTCTCTATTACTGTCTGCTATTTATTGTGGTTGTCATAAATTGCAAACACCCCATTACATTCTCTCTTCCCCATGGCAGTTGTGCCACCCCTAACCTTATTATAGACATGTCAATTTAAGGGCATCAAAACACAACACTTGTATCACAGCAGTTGTATTACAGTCTCATGATTCTCTGAGATTGTGTTAACTATAGAAATAGGCTGTCCTTCTGACCTAAAAAAAATATTTAAAAAATTTACTATGCAAGTCAGTTAAGAACAAATTCTTATTTTCAATGACGGCCTAGGAACAGTGGGTTAACTGCCTGTTCAGGGGCAGAACGACAGATTTGTACCTTGTCAGCTCGGGGATTCAAACTTGCAACCTTTTGATTACTAGTCCAACGCTCTAACCACTAGGCTACCCTGCCGCCCCAATGAATGTTTGATCTCTTAGTATGCCACAAATGTTGTTGATCGACTAGACAAAGAAGATCAATTCAGCCTCTTGTGAAAACAACCCTCTTTGTCCGTAACTATAATAAGAGTATTGACTTTTCTCAGGACCTGCGAGGCTCGATGGAGAAGATCAGCGCTTTCCTGCAGTGCCCCCTAGCGGGCGAGGAGTTAACCAGCTCCCTGAGACACTGCAGCTTTAGCAGCATGAGAGACAACGCCATGGTGAACTACACCCTGATCCCACAAGAGATCATGGACCACAGCAAAGGCAAATTCATGAGGAAAGGTGGGGCTCCCTTGCTCAACAGGAGTACAATCCTGACTAGAGATATGTTTCAGTCAGTGCCAGAAGGATAGAACAGTACCATAGGCCTCCCCTGCACTCACAGTGCTGTGGAGAGAGATGGGCCATAATAATGAAGACCTTGTTCTGTTTGCAGGTAAAATCGGTGACTGGAGAAACACTTTCACAGAGGACCAGATTTGTCTATTCGACACCGTCTACAGCTACCAGATGCAAGACTGTCCTCTGACCTTTCTGTGGGAGTGTCCTGAGGGGGAGGAGGAGTAGGAGGACAGGCCTCTGGGGATCAGGGGAGGGCCCTTATCCTCCATGCCGCCGGAGATTGATGGATACGCTTCATACAAGTCCTGGTATTCTCCCACTGATGTTCTCCGTGTTTTTGTGAATGTAAATGTAATGTACATAAGCTAATATAGTAAAATAATATAATAAAATTGATATGCTAACATAAACAAATATTGCGTGTGACCTATTTGTTGTTGTTGGGTTTTTCCACCTCTAAAGTAATCTAAATGTTCCAGTTCCAGTTTTTCTCAATTGCTAAAACACAATTTCTGAAACCTTGCTCCATTTCCTGAAAACATTCAACACAAAACCTCATCTTCAAGCACTATTTACATGACCTCAGACTCCTCTCGCAAAGTGAAACATTCGCCTCAAAACAGTTTTACCTGTGTTCAAAATCAAAAACGTCTCTCAAATCATAAACAAAGTTATTGAAATGATACACACTCTCAAGCAGTCAGTAAACAATACACCAAAAAATAGAAAACACATTGTTCAAAACATACAATTCTCAGGGAGAAGTAAATCTTTCATCTAAAAAAAGATTCATATTTTTCCGTCATTGTCTTTTGATTAATGAAAACATGTTCTATCATAGTAGCTCAAAATTGACCAGAAATTACTACTCTGCTTTGCTCTTCGCAATTTTGTTTTTTGTTCTTCCTCCTCCTTGTACCCCTATTTATACAGTACTGTACCCTGCATCTCACAAACTTGTCCTTTGTCTCTGTGTTACTGTAATTCTTGTTCTTTGTTGATATGAACCTGCAACCAGTCAAAATCTATTGAGCAGTCAGTACTGTTAATAAATGGAAAGCACAATGTTCAGGGCCATACAATTTGTCCATTGTACAGTATACAGCCTACAAGGCACTGTACTACAGTATACAATACTAAAAGGGACACAAATCAAAGGAGTAAACATGTGATCAATGTGCTTCTTCTTGTCTTTGGGCTGGGTCAGGCCAGAGCACTTCGTCGACATCACAAGAAATATTGTCCCTCCTGAGGCAACGGGGGAAGTAGCCTCTTGTGTATTGTATCCAGCCCTGACATGATTCCTCACCTATATCAACACAGGCTAAATCCATGGCTTGCAGCAGATTTACTCTGGTGTAGGGTTGTCTATCATACACTTTCCATCTCCAAGAGGAGAAAAACTCCTCAATCGGATTCAGGAAAGGCGAGTATGGAGGGAGGTACTATTTCATAAACTGTCCATTGATGTTAAACCATTCCCTTACCTGAGCAGCTCGGTGGAAACTGACATTGTCCCACACTATCACATAGGTGGGAATGGGATTCTCATTTAGCTCTTGAACCTGCTGCTCTTGAACCTGCTGCTCAAATAAAATATATCTTAGTTTGGCAATAAATCTTAGAAGGTGCTGGGTGTTATATGGCCCGAGTGTAACATGGTGATGTAGAACACCATGGTTGCTGATTGCAGCACAGATTGTGACATTGCCACCTCGTTGACCAGGGACTTCAACAATGGCCCACTGTCCAATCATGTTTCGGCCTCTCCTTCTTCTCTTTGTTAGATTGAAGCCTGCTTCATCGACAAAGATGAACTCATGGTGTCTGTCCAAGGATTCCAAGTCAAATATTGTCTGTGTAGAAATAAAATATACTGTATGTAGGATTTTGTCAGTCGTTCAGAGACAGTGCTATACTGTAAAGTACAATTAGGCTTCTGATTCACATACATTGTATGTACTGAAGAGTAATTCCATTCACATAGTATGTGTTAGTACTGTAGACAATCTGGATTACAGTAAATGTTTCTGAATGTACACTTACTTGCACATACTGAGCTCGCAGTTCTTTCACCCTTGGTGAGTTGTGCTCAAAATATGTACTCTGTATACTTGTTTCATTCGCATCCTGTTACGATGGAGGACACGGTCAATTGTGGAAATACTCACACTGTCGATTCCCTGGAAGTGTGTGTTGTCTTGTATCACTCGTTCCTGGATTTCTCTGAGTCTTATTGCATTATCTTGAAGGACCATGCCAACTATAATGGCCTCTTGCTCCCGAGTGAATATAGCTGTCCTTCAACCTGCATTTGGCAGCCTTACAATTCTACAAAAAGTAGTTGAGCAGTTACAAAACATATTCATGCAGTACAATACATACAGTGATTAACTTTACAAATGTCTATTGAAACAGCTGCATATAGTGCAGTACAGTACATTTGAAATGACAAAATACAGTAGTATACTGTACCTGTTCTCTTCTCTGAATGTCCTTACTATGGTGGACACAGAAAATGGGCTAAAATTGGGTTGCACTCTAAGTCCTGCTTCCCTCATTGTCAGTCCATGGACAAGAACATGGTCTATAACTGTTGCTCGAATTTCATCAGATATTTCCACTCTGTGTCTTCCTCTTCCTCTTCGTCCTCCTCTGCCTCTTTCTTTCCCTCCTCCTCCTCTTCCTCTTCGTCGCCCACCTCGCATACACACTCGTCCTCGTTCTCTCACATTGTTTCTTCTATCCATTCTCAGACTTTCTCCTTCCCACCTTCAACAACCTGTTTGCTCTCTGAACTGGCTTATATTGGTTGTGTCGCATCATTTGAAACATGTTAAATCAATTTTGAGTTTTGTGGTTGTGTTCAATTGTGTTTTCAATGACGGATACATGTCTTCTTCTATTTGTATTTGATTGTTGCCTAAGAACCTTGGCGTGATCCTGTGTTTACCAGTATGGATGACATGTGCATTAGAGTGCAGAATGTGTTTTGAGAATGAGAATGTGTTTAGAGTTTTGCTGAAAAGTCTAAGTGAGATCTGCAAATTGTGTTTTACCATGTGAAATGGTTTAAGGTATTGACAACAGACTGCATAATTAGCTAAATGAGTCCAGGCAACTGAGAACTTTGTTCAGCCAATGGGTTTTAGTGTTTTAGCAATTGAGAAAAACTGTAACTGAATGAGAGTGAAGTTTCTCCTCCATCTTGGCTTGTGCTGCAATAGCTAGATGAACAGACCATGTCTCCTCCCTAGCTAGCGCTGTCAGCCTGTCCCTCTCATTAGCCTGCTGATGGGATCCGAGAGGGACACATTGAACTCCCTGACATTGACACATTAGAAGGGCTCATATATTAACTCCAGAAAGGCTGACATGTACATAAAAAGTCACATAGCTTGACTCCGAACAACCTGGATTTCCCATATATAGCTCATAGCTACGTACTGTACTTCCATCAGTAAGGTTCATGGAAAACGATGTGACAGATGCTAACAAATAGGCGGATATCATCGTTAGGCCTACCTAATCCCAGATTCCATGTGCTGCTCATCTAAAATAATGTGAAGGATGGTGAGTTGTGTATTGAAAGCATTTGTGACAGTAAGGATACTGTCTCATCCACCAGAGACCAGAAACCCAGCCTAAAACCCCAAACAGCAAGCAATGCAGGTGTAGAAGCACGGTGGCTAGGAAAATCTCCCTAGAAAGGCCAAAACCTAGGAAGAAACCTAGAGAGGAACCAGGCTATGAGGGGTGGCCAGTCCTCTTCTGGCTGTGCCGGGTAGAGATTATAACAGAACATGGCCAAGATGTTCAAATGTTCATAAATGACCAGCATGGTCAAATAATAATAATCACAGTAGTTGTCGAGGGTGCAGCAAGTCAGCACCTCAGGAGTAAATGTCAGTTGGCTTTTCATTCAGGTCATTAAGAGTATCTCTACTGTTCCTGCTGTCTCGAGAGAGTTGGAAACAGCAGGTCTGGGACAGGAAGCACGTCCGGTGAACAGGTCAGGGTTCCAAAGCCGCAGGCAGAACTGTTGAAACTGGAACAGCAGCACGGCCAGGTGGACTGGGGACAGCAAGGAGTCATCATGCCAGGTAGTCCTGAGGCATGATCCTAGGGCTCAGGTCCTCCGAGAGAGAGAAAGAGACCATGCATATCATGATATTCAGTCTGGGTTGGTTGTTGAAGTTGTCTTTGCGGGGCTTGTGTGTCATGGGTCTTGTGTTCAGCTGTCAGTGACATCAGGGGTCACCACTGGATTCCATTACAAAGTGGTGTGCCAGAGCTATTTCTGGGGGTCAGCATGAACTCTGTCCCTGTGTGACATGTATTCAACGTCTCTTAAGTATCGTCTGAGATCCCCAAAGATTGGAAAGCTGCCGCGGTCATCCCCCTCTTCAAAGGGGTAGACACTCTAAACCCAAACTGTTATAGACCTATATCCATCCAGCCCTGCCTTTCTAAAATCTTCTAAGGTCAAGTTAATAAACAGATCACGGACCATTTCAAATCCCACCGTACGTTCTCCACTACGCAATCTGGTTTCCGAGCGGGTCATGGGTGCACCTGTCGTGGCAATTTCCTGTATTACTAAATGAAGAGAGAGCAAACCACACACAAGTCAGAGTTATATATTTAAAGTCCATCTTTTAATAATATGAGCTTCACCATAGCCCTTTGACTCTCAGATCAAATCAGTGTCTATAAATTAATTCTGAGAGTGCTTACAAAAGAATACTTCATCTTTTATAGCCAAGATACACCCCTCTCAACTCACAATGACGAACCACAGAACTTAGGAACTCCACAAAGGGCCTTTTACTTGAAAGAGGAGTATCGCATAGCTAGATAGCATTAGCTATAAATTATCGTTCAGTTTGCTCTCTAAGACAAGGTTCTACTTCTCGTTCTTGGTACTTCCTATTACCAAAACATTACCTCATCCAATGGCATATATCAATTGTCAATTCTAGATACTCCCATCTCAAATACAACCCACCCCTGGACAAGCTCCCTGAGGGGAGTGAGCCTCTAGGTCATATACTAAGAAAAATAAGTTTCAACATCAGAGGGGACATACAATGGTTCCAGACACTGCCATACTCCTCCCCCCAATGGGAAAAGGAGGGAGTGACTAGAGTACAGACATTGTGGAGCCCTTCACATGGTTTCACAACAGATATTCACTCACATATGAAGACAATCCTGACCTCTCCCCTCTCTGGGCCCCAAGTGACTTTTTCCCACATAAGCATATTATGAAAATAAATAAAACATCTTATTTATCAATGTTACCTAACTAATTCTGATTCAGCTACGACACACCTCAGCTCAAGGTCCTAAACGATATCATCACCGCCATCGATTAAAGACAGCACTGTGCAGTTGTCTTCATCGACCTGGCCAAGGCTTTTGACTCTTGTCAATCACTGCATTCTTATCGGCAGACTCAATAGCCTTGGCTTCTCAAATGACTGCCTCGCCTGGTTCACCAACTACTTCTCAGATAGAGTTCAGTGTGTCAAATCGGAGGGCCTGTTGTCTGGACCTCTGTCAGTCTCTATGGGGGTGCCGACTCTTTCAGGCCGACTCTTTTCTCTGTATATATCAATGATGTCGCTCTTGCTGCTGGTGATTCTCTGATCCACCTCTACGCAGGCGACACCATTCTGTATACATCTAGCACTTCTTTGGACACTGTGCTAACAAACCTCCGATCGAGCTTCAACGCCATACAACTCTCCTTCCATGGCCTCCAACTGCTTTTAAATGCTAGTAAAACTAAATGCATTCTCTTCAACTGATTGCTGCCCACACCCTCCCGTCCGACTAGCATCACTACTCTGAACGGTTCTGACCTAGAATATGTGGACAACTACAAATACATAGGTGTCTGGTTAGACTGTAAACTCTCCTTCCATACTCACATTAAGCATCTCCAATCTGAAATGAAATCTAAAGTCTGCTTCCTATTTCGCAACAAAGCCTCCTTCACTCATGCTGCCAAACATACCCTCGTAAAACTGACTATCCTCCCGATCCTTGACTTCGGGGATATCATTTACAAAATAGCTCCCAACACTCTACTCAGCAAACTGGATGTGGTCTATCATAGTGCCATCCGTTTTGTCACCAAAGCCCCATATACTACCCACCACAGCGACTTGTATGCTCTCGTTGGTTGGTCCTCACTACATATTCGTCGCCAAACCCACTGGCTCCAGGTCATCTATAAGTCTTTGCTAGGTAAAGCCCCACCTTATCTCAGCTCACTGGTCACCATAGCAACACCCACCCATAGCACGTGTTCCAGCATGTATATTTCACTGGTCATCCCCAAAGCCAACACTTCCTTTGGGCGCCTTTCCTTCCAGTTCTCTGCTGCCAATGACTGGAACAAATTGCAAACATCACTGAACCTGGAGTCTTATATCTCCCTCTCTAACTTTAAGCATCAGCTGTCTGAGCAGCTTACCGATCACTGTACCTGTACACAGCCAATCTGTAAATAGCACACCCGACTACCTCATCCCCATATTATTACTTACCCTCTTGCTCTTTTGCACCCCAGTATCTCTACTTGCACATCATTATCTGTACATCTCCCTACTCTTCTACATTTGCACACACTGTCCATAGATTTTCTATTTTTTTATATTGTGTTATTGACTGTATGTTTGTTTATGTGTAACTCTGTGTTGTTGTTTTTGTTGCACTGCTTTGCTTTATCTTGGCCAGGTCGCAGTTGTAAATGAGAACTTGTTCTCAACTGACCTACCTGGTTAAATTAAAAAAATTAAAAAACGTATCAGCAACACAAATATAGGAAGTGGTTGAGTCAAAGAGGAAGTAGTCTACTCTTTCACTGACATAGATGTTTGTCATCTACAAAATTGCTTCCAACACTCTACTCAGCAAACTGGATGCAGTTTATTACAGTGCCATCCGTTTTGTCACTAAAGCACCTTATGCCACCCACCACTGCGACCTGTATGCTCTAGTCGGCTGGCCCTCGCTACATATTCGTCGCCAGACCCACTGGCTCCAGGTCATCTACAAGTCCATGCTAGGTAAAGCTCCACCTTATCTCAGTTCACTGGTCACGATGGCAACACCCACCCGTAACACGAGCTCCAGCAGGTGTATCTCAATGATCATCCCTAAAGCCAACACCTCATTTGGCCGCCTTTCGTTCCAGTTCTCTGCTGACTGTGACTGGAACGAATTGCAAAAATCGCTGAAGTTGGAGACTTTTATCTCCCTCACCAACTTCAAACATCTGCTATCTGAGCAGCTAACCGATCGCTGCTGCTGTACATAGTCTATCGGTAAATAGCCCACCCATTTTTACCTACCTCATCCCCATACTGTTTTTATTTATTTTATTTTCTGCTCTTTTGCACACCAATATCTCTACCTGTACATGACCATCTGATCATTTATCACTCCAGTGTTAATCTGCAAAATTGTAATTATTCGCCTACCTCCTCATCCCTTTTGCACACAATGTATATAGACTCTCCTTTTTTCTACTGTGTTATTGACTTGTTAATTGTTTACTCCATGTGTAACTCTGTGTTGTCTGTTCACACTGCTATGCTTTATCTTGGCCAGGTCGCAGTTGCAAATGAGAACTTGTTCTCAACTAGCCTACCTGGTTAAATAAAGGTGAAATAAATCAACTTTTTTTATAAACTGGTGGTAAGTCACATGTGTCCCCATCCCCCTTGGGCCTGTCAAGCTGTCAGCTTTGGAACATTATGGTGAAGTTATGCTAACACTAACTGACATAGATGTTTGTTATCAGTGTTCATAAACTTCAATTAATCTACTCAGTCTGCAACCAAGAGTTTGTAAAGTTCTGGTTTCAATGAAACCAACAGAATTCCCAGCTTACAATAGTCAAATCAATGTTTTTTCACCAGAGCACTCTGAAGTCCAGTATACAAAGACATCCATTTTATACCATGCTCCTTACTTACGCACACACATGCACACGAACATTAGGAGAGTTATCTTCTTCTCCATAGTTCTCACCACTATTTATCACTACCCAGCCGACAGTTCCATTCCCCCCAGATTAGGGAAACCTGGAGGGGTACTCCCTGTCCTATCATACATTTCTCAGAGTTCTAGCCGGGTCGGTTCAAACACAGTTAATTGTTCTCTGTATTTTCTTAGGCACACACACACATTCCTCTCTTTCCCAGTCCAACCTAGTTGGACTCATGTTTAATATTTTAATTACTCCTTATACATGCTACATAACCTATAATCCCTAATGGTTAATTTTCAGGTAAGAAATATTTATTCATTATCTTTAAACTCATAAATTATTTTATCACTAACAAAAGGTCATAATCCTCCCGATCACAGTTTATATCAATGAGTGGCAGTGTGTCAAGCTGATCACGGCAAGACAAGTGGTGCTTCTGAGAGCGAATGTCTGACAGGAATGTTTCTTTGATGAGAAGTGTTGTTTATCAGGGGAAGTGCTGTTTATTAGGGGAAGTGTTGTTTATCAGGGGAAGTACTGTTTATTAGGGGAAGTGTTGTTTATCAGGGGAAGTGTTGTTTATCAGGGGAAGTGTTGTTTATCAAGGAAAGTGTTCTTTATCAGGGGAAGTGTTGTTTATTAGGGGAAGTGTTGTTTATCAAGGGAAGTGTTGTTTATCAGGGGAAGTGTTGTTTATCAGGGGAAGTGTTGTTTATCAAGGGAAGTGTTGTTTATCAGGGGAAGTGTTGTTTATTAGGAGAAGTGTTGTTTATCAGGGGAAGTACTGTTTATTAGGGGAAGTGTTGTTTATCAGGGGAAGTACTGTTTATTAGGGGAAGTGTTGTTTATCAGGGGAAGTACTGTTTATTAGGGGAAGTGTTGTTTATCAGGTGAAGTACTGTTTATTAGGGGAAGTGTTGTTTATCAGGGGAAGTACTGTTTATTAGGGGAAGTGTTGTTTATCAGAGGAAGTACTGTTTATTAGGGGAAGTGTTGTTTATCAGGGGAAGTACTGTTTATTAGGGGAAGTGTTGTTTATCAGGGGAAGTACTGTTTATTAGGGGAAGAGGCCAGAGCTAGAGTACTGCACCTAGCCACCAGGAGGGTGGCACGTGGTTGTGTTGCCAGACAGACTCCACTGTGGAGGCCTGCTTCAGCCCTCATGCATATAACTCAATATATATAACTCATACAATATACTCTATTATTCCATATTTCAGAATATGGCGTGGTGATGGGTCTTTGGATGAGTATACACTACATTTTTATGCGATTCAGCCCTCCCTATTGGAAAGGTGGCATCCTATGACGGTGCCACGTTGAAAGTCACTGAGCTCTTCAGTAAGGCCATTCTACTGCCAGTGTTTGTCTATGGAGATTGCATGGCTGTGTGCTTGATTTCATACGCCTGTCAGCAGAGGGTGTGGCTGAAATTAGCCGAATCCACTCATTCGAAGGGGTGTCCACATACTTATGCATATCGTGTATGTTGAATTTGCATTTCCACACCAGAGATAATTATGATGTTTTGGATGAAAGAATGTGAAGACATTTAGCTATTCTTAATCTAAACACTACTCCTATTTTAAATGACACAGACTCATCATTGTAGTGTCACAAATTTCAACATTTTAAGCAATTATTTCTCAATAGGTATTCAAAACATCCTTCCCCCAAAGGGCCTTTATATGGTTGCATTTCAGAAAAATCCAAAACATGACAAATATCTTTGGGCCAACTAGTCTAGCAAACAGGTCGAGCTGAGTGAGGAATAGGGCAGCAACGGGCTAAAAATCATCACAATAGCCGTCCTCACATTCACTTCATAGAATTATCATAGCTATGCTAATGCACACTGTGCAGTGCATGTGTTATTGTAACAACTGCTAATTAACTTATGCAGAGTGAAACAATGAATGGAAACACGGGCTAAGAGGAGTATCCTCTTCACACCACTCCACCTGTACACTGGGCTAAGAGGAGAAATAATTGTCACTGTGAATATCTGTCGCAACATTTGGTGAATATAGGTACTGGCCTGCTCTGAAGTCTTACGGCTTTCGCTGTATGAGACTCCACAGAATCACTTTCTTCTTTGATTAAGTAACAGAGTGAAGTCAGACAAATCTCAGCAGACCAGAAAACATTTGAATGTGTAGCATGACAATAGTCTCTCTAGACTGACGGGTTGCCTCCCACAATGTACCAACTTTCCTGCGTCTGTAGAAGTAGAATCTCGTGATTTGTGTGAAACCTCCTCGGTTTCAGAGACTATAATGACACTGATTGTTGTGTGACCAAGGTGTTTAGCCACTGTGCACTATGCAATCCATTATAATTATTCATCATGGTTGAATCAAGAGCATATTTCTCACATCCAAGAGCCCTATATGCCCTACCGAGGTCCGCATGTCACCCATGCCATTATAGACCAGACCTGGCTCCACCCATCTTAATATCAACATTTCACATAGATTTTGAGCAATTATAGGTGCTAAATGACTACAGCTGTGTGAGTCACATAATCATTCCTCCTTCAAATCCAGCAACAACACATGGCTGTGGCTCAAGCCAGACTGTGGTCTCAGAGACACGGTGACATGAGGACACAGAGCTGCACCCCTCTGGGGACATGGGGGAGGGGTGTCAGAGGAACTGTGTGACATGCTCTGGGTGTTTAGCCAGCACAATACCCACAGTGCCCTGGGTGATGACCGTGTGTGTGTGTGTGTGTGTGTGTGTGTGTGTGTGTGTGTGTGTGTGTGTGTGTGTGTGTGTGTGTGTGTGTGTGTGTGTGTGTGTGTGTGTGTGTGTGTGTGTGTGTGTGTGTGTGTGTGTGTGTGTGTGTGTGTGTGTGTGTGTGTCAGAGAGAGGGAGAGAGGTGATCAAGAATACTAGAGAGAGCAAGCGAGAAATGGAATGTTGTATATCAATTGAAGGAGAGCAGGATGAAAGAGAGACTGATAAGATGTGAAATCTTTCTGCTGGAGGGGTGGGGAGTGGATGTAGAGGTGGGGGTGAAGAAGTGAGGGACCATAGAACAGTCACTATTGAAGGGAGAGTGATATATAATATATGACAGAAATTGAGTACAGACAGACAGACAGACAGACAGACAGACAGACAGACAGACAGACAGACAGACAGACAGACAGACAGACAGACAGACAGACAGACAGACAGACAGACAGACAGACAGACAGACAGACAGACAGTGACTCGTACAGTGAAGCTGTAAAACTTCAGAGCAGACCATTACCTATAGCGACTGCCATCAAAAGGAACATAAAATTTGACATACCAATTAGGATGAATCCTGTGCCCTTTATGGTTGTGAGGTCTGGGGTCACCAACCAAGAATTCACAAAATGGTACAAACACCAAACATGCACAAACACCAAACATGCAGGATTCAGAAAAAAATATCCTCAGTGTACAACGTAAAACACCAAATAATGCATACAGAGCAGAATTAGGCTGATACCCGCTAATTACACAATCCTGAAAAGCCATTACCTATAGAGAGATGAACCTGGAGAAGAGTCCCCGAAGCAAGCTGGTACTGGGGCTCTGTTCACAAACACAAACAGACCCCACAGAGCCCCAAGACAGCAACACAATTAGACCCAACCAAATCATGAGAAATCAAAAAGATAATTACTTGACACATTGTAAAGAATGAACAAAAAACAGAGCAAACTAGAATGCTATTTGGCCCTATACAGAGAGTACACAGTGGCAAAATACCTGACCACTGTGACTGACCCAAACCTAAGGAAAGCTTTGACTATGTACAGACTGAGCATAGCCTTGCTATTGAGAAAGGCCGCTATAGGCAGACCTGGCACTCAAGAGAAGACAGGCTATGTGCACACTGCCCACAAAAGGAGGTGAAAATTGAGCTGCACTTCCTAAGCTCCTGCCAAATGTATGTGTTAACACCCTCATAGACGTTATCCTGACCAACTGGCCCTCCAAATACACCTCCACTGTCTTCAACCAGGATCTCAGCGATCACTGCCTCATTGCCTGTATCCGCTACGGATCCGCAGTCAAACGACCACCCCTCATCACTGTCAAACACTCCCTAAAACACTTCTGCGAGCAGGCCTTTCTAATCGACCTGGCCCGGGTATCCTGGAAGGATATTGACCTCATCCTGTCAGTTGAGGATGCCTGGTCATTCTTTAAAAGTAACTTCCTCACCATTTTAGATAGGCATGCTCCGTTCAAAAAATGCAGAACTAAGAACGGATATAGTCCTTGGTTCACTCCAGACCTGACTGCCCTCGACTAGCACAAAAACATCCTGTGGCGGACTGCAATAGCATCGAATAGTCCAAAATAGCATCGAATAGTAAAACCAAAACACCATTCTAAATACAACCCATATTTATGTTTATTTATTTTCCCTTTTGTACTTTAACCGTTTGCACATTGTTACAACACTGTATATATACATAACATGACATTTATAATGTATTTATTATTTTGGAACTTCTGTTAGTGTAGTGTTTACTGTTAATTTTTATTGTTTATTTCACTTTTGTATATTATCTACTCCACTTGCTTTGGCAATGTTAACATATGTTTCCCATGCCAATAAAGCCCTTTTAATTGAATTGAATTGAATTGAAGAAATGATTGTGGCCACCTGAGCACTCCCTCTACCCACGGTCCAACTGCCTCTCCTCCTGTAAGTAAGTCTGGGTGAGGACATTAGAGAAGGACATCGCAGGCTGCTGCCTAAAACAGGTGTGACAGACATTTAATACCTGTCCTCTCTCCTCTCTCTCATGTCAGAACGTGGGAAGGCACTTAGCCACTGAGGGAGCTGTGAAGAAAAGAAGCCCAGTGCCTATAACCCACAAACCACCCACAGAGACAAAACATAGTCACTCCTGCTCAGAGACAGGCACGTGCTCCATAGATATACACTAGAACGTACAGTATATTTACAACATACAAGACAAATGCAAGCACACATGCATGTGTACACACATATTATACGCATGCGCTAACACACACACACAGTGTTGAGTGTCTCTGAAATAATGAAAAGAACTGTTGGGGAATAATCAGAATTGGTGGGTAACATAGATAAGATGTTTTATATTCATCATATGCTTATGAGTTATGTCTCATAAGAATGTATTTTTTTGTACTATAGTGGTGGCCATTGGCAGTTAGTTATCTGTTCTATGTCAAGACTAAGTTGCATGGGCCGGAGAGAGGGGAGAGGTCAAGCGTGTATCTCTTGGCTCCACAATGTCTGTGTGCCAGTCAGTGTGTCTCTGTGATCTTGTCAAGATAGGATGGATTTGATATATGCCTGTTGATATGGAGGATTGGTTTATGGTTCTGGGTTTGAGTAAGGAGACAAAGGTGAACGATTTATTATGTCTATGCTGTCTGACTATGTGTGTTCTTTGCTATTAAAGGATCTCAGTTGAAATGTAGAGGGGGCTCTCAGAGAATTCCTTGATAGACAGTGAATTGATCTGAGAGTCACAGGGTTGTGATAGAGCTCATATAATTGAAGATGGATTTTGATAACTAACTCTGACTTGTGGTTTGCTCTCATGATTTGGTAAATAGAGGAAATTTCCACGACAGAACATATTGTTCGAATTAGCTGCTGGTCCTTGTCGTTCAGCCACAGAGACAGCGGACCCTTAAAAGGCCATGCAACAGAATGAGTTTCCTCTGCAATGGAGTGTGAGTGACGGTGGTGGGTACCGTGTGTGTCACAGCAGCTCCTTACTCCATAGTGTGTCTCATTGCTGCTGAACAGGAGAAAGACACACACACACACATACAAACACATCGTGTCTCTGTCCGGTACACCCTGGTTGTAATGGGGCAGCTGTGTAGAGCCTGGCCTGGGCAGTAATGAGCGTTTCATTCCTGAGTGGAGGGGGTGTCTTGGAAGAGCCACTGAGACAGCCAGGCTTCCTGTGCCATCTGGGACCGTCGCCTGCCTGTCTGCATCCCTGTCTGTTTGTCTGTCTGTTTGTCCAAATGATTATCATCATCATCACCCGGTTCTCACACACCAGAGCTTTTAGCCAGAGAAACATGTTTAAATAAAATGACTACGCACATTTTGAAGGCTTTCTATGAGGACCTCAACATGAAAAATATATAATTTACAATTGGGTAAAAACAGGAAACTTATCAGGAATAGTGGTTAAGGGGAGACCAGCAGAATAATGAGTATTTTGATCTTCCCTAAAAAAGTCAACCTCCTTGGCTGTGCTACTCACTTCAGCATACAAAGGGACTAGAGGTAAGTGTCGCATGTAAGTTACCTTTCCCCTCTGTGCCCAATTGCAACCTCATCTCATCCACTTCTCATGAAGTTAAGCCTTGGCCTTTTTGTGCCCAATTACAACCTCATCTCATCCTCTTCTCAGAAAGTTAAGCCTTGGCCTTTTTGTGCAATCAAACTCTGTCAGCCGGAACCTTGTTAATCGGGAATTAATTCCCAAATTACATCAAAGCCAATGAGCACCGCCTTTCAGCCCCAAGAAGAATAAATACAAACGAATGAAGAGTGAAGAAGTTGAGTTTGTGCACAGTGGCTGCTGGTCAGTTGAAACAGAACCATAACGTTTCCCCTAAGCGATTCAGACCGTCAAAAACATAATTTAATGCCTGATATTGAAGCCAATTGGCTTCAATATCATATTTGAACTTGTTTTCCCTCTTTTCTTATTATCTTCAGAGCTTGTCTGGGCAGCATGTTGTCATACAGGAACTAAGAAGCAGCGAACTAAGTAACAACTCTGAGTCAATAACTAATCATGTCCTTCATCTGAATGTAAAATGGATTCTCAAACAATCAAGCAGCTGAAAGTCAGAAGGTAAAATCATTTGTGGATTCTGCTAATAATAGCTGAACAACGTGCTTATCCTTATTACATTATACCAACAGGTACAGACAAAACTAATAGTGAATGCTTGTTATTATTTGATGTGATTTGATGGATTTTTTTTTGCTGCTTATCTATCTTATCTATGTTTTGATCATGTGACGTTATATAACCTCATCTGCAAACTCAATCAGAATGGATGACAAAGGCAGAGACACCACAGAAGGACAGATGAAATATGTCACACATACACAGTGCTGCTGCAACACTGAATGTCAATCTATGTAAATCCATTATCTTTCAGAGGAAGGTTTGCTCAGGCCTTATGCACATGTAAGCAAATCAGATAATCTCCTTTTGGAGACAGTGATAACCCCCTGTCTCTATTAGTGACTTATTTCAATTATCCCCACCGTGTGTGTGTGATATAAAACTCTACATTCAACAGGAGGGGATTGGGGTTGCAGGGGGTTCAGACACATGGAAGAATTGTCAAAAGGTGCAATATTTTCCAGTTAAAAAAAAAATGTTCACTAGTTATAATTCTCTGGTGCACTGTATGATAAAGTATTCTCTTACATCATACCTCTCAGTGACTTGATCTCTGCATGCTGGTGTCTCTAGCATCCTGTCATACAGTCCTCACAACTCCATATAAAACTCAATCTTTTCTACTTTCTCTTTATTCTCTCCACTGGGAAAACATTACCCCTCAGCTCCCACCTGAAGTGAGGGGCTGTCACTCATACAACACCATTTAGTCTAGGAGTTTAGTCATGGGAGAGTTAGCCACAGTCACCACAACCAGTCAGAACTGTCCCAGCTTCTCAGGTGTGGATGGAGGACAAAAGCCATTGAAGGGCTTGAAGGGTTCGTTGAGTCATTATGATTGACATGAGGACTCCTTGCTGTCCCCAGTCCACCTGGCCATGCTCCTGCTCCAGTTTCAACTGACCTGAGCCCTAGGACCGTGCCCCAGGACTACCTGACATGAAGGCTCCTTGCTGTCCCCAGTCCACCTGACTGTGCTGCTGCTCCAGTTTCAACTGTTCTGCCTTATTATTATTCGACCATGCTGGTCATTTATGAACATTTGAACATCTTGGTCATGTTCTGTTATAATCTCTACCCGGCACAGCCAGAAGAGGACTGGCCACCCCACATAGCCCGGTTCCTCTCTAGGTTTCTTCCTAGGTTTTGGCCTTTCTAGGGAGTTTTTCCTAGCCACCGTGCTTTTACACCTGCATTGTTTGCTGTTTGGGGTTTTAGGCTGGGTTTCTGTACAGCACTTTGAGATATCAGCTGATGTACGAAGGGCTATATAAATAAATTTGATTTGATTTGATTTGATTTGATTCCACATAACACCATTACCCTTACCAAAGAACACTCGACGAACCCTCTTTTCTAAGTGTGTACTAGCGTTATCAAATGCGTGTTTGTATACCGGCCATATCTATAACAATTAAATATCGGACAAGTTCAATATGAATTGTCTGTGGAAGACGGGGTTGCTATGGTAGAGTTCACAGGCTTCTGTGGATCTACAGTATCTCTGATATTGTTGCTTGTTGAAAAGCTGTAAATGTTTCCTTTACAGTTTGGCTTGGCAGATATTAGTTTCCCAGATACAGTGGAGGACATGAGACAAAGCCAAACAGCTGTTTATACAGTGTCCTATCCACAACATCAGAGCAATTGAAAACAAATATTATTCATGCATTTCACTCTGAATGTCTTTTTGACTTTTATTTGTCTGTTCAGCAACATAAAAGGCTTTCTGATAAGGCTCCTTCTAAAGCCACATTCTACTCGTCTAATAATGGTATGATAACAGGCCCTATGGGAAATAAAAGGGTTTTTATTCACATTCACGTTCTCAGAAACACACTTGCACACACACACTTGCACGCACGCACACACACACACACACGAACAAGCACACGCACGTATGAACACATGGGGATGCAGATGAGAAGGGAAACAGGAAGACAGGAAATTAAAGTCAGCCTCCCAATCAGACCTCAGAACACATTGTGATCACTCAATATCAACATAAAAGTACAAGGAGCCTCACGTTTCATAAACACGAGACAAATGTCTGGGGAATGAGCTGTGTGTCTGTGTGTCTGTCTGTGAGTCTGTCTGTCTGTGTGTCTGTCTGTGAGTCTGTCTGTCTGTCTGTCAGTCTGTCTGTCTGTCTGTCTGTCTGTCTGTCTGTCTGTCTGTCTGTCTGTCTGTCTGTCTGTCTGTCTGTCTGTCTGTCTGTCTGTCTGTCTGTCTGTCTGTCTGTCTGTCTGTCTGTCTGTCTGTCTGTCTGTCTGCCTGCCTGCCTGCCTGCCTGCCTGCTGCCTGCCTGCCTGCCTGCCTGCCTGTCTGTCTGTCTGTCTGTCTGTCTGTCTGTCTGTCTGCCTGCCTGCCTGCTTAGACACATAGCCCCAGAAGTTGCATACAAGTCTCAAGTCTCTTCTAAAGGACACAGGTGAGACTATGAGAACAGAGAGAGAGTGAGTGTCTTACGCACGTTTAAATGTTTAATTTACACCGCTGATAACACACACCAGAGGGAGAACATTTCTTCAACGATGTTGAAGGCAAGCAGTAGTCTACTAAAAGGTAACACTGACATCAGGTTGAGGGAACGGTAATTCAGTGGCCGATAATGGTTGCAATGGAGATAAGATGTGCGGGTGATTTTAGAGCAAATGTATGGTTCAACAATGGATTACACTGTGTTAAATCGGTGGCCAATTGTAGTTGCAATATGCCCGTTTGAACAATATTTCCTCTTCACTTTGCACCTCAATTCATAATCTTTGGTTGTGGAGCGAGGTAGCGGCACATTCCTTTCCCTAAACACTGGACAGGATACGTGTCTTAGGGGTATTTTTGTACATGGGGTTTGTTGTTTTTAATGTTTTTCCATAGCATGTTGACCACAGTGGAGGTTTGTGGGTGGAGCTATAGGAGGATGGGCTCATTGTAATGGCTAGAATGGTGTCAAAGGAACGGAGTCAAACATGGTTCCCATATGTTTGATCGGTTTGACACCGTTCCATTTATTCTACTCAAGTCATTACAGTGAGCCTGTCCTTCTATAGCTCCCCCACAAGCCTCCACTGGTTAACCAATTGCAATTTCCTGCCTATGGTATAATAATGTTCACTACTGTCTGTGTTTAGAGGAAGTAAAGTGCCTTCAGAAAGTATTCACACCCCTTGACTTTTTCCACATTTTGTTGTGTTAAAGCTTGAATTCAAATGGATTAAATTTAGATTTTGTGTCACTGTTCTACACACAATACCCCATAATGTCAAAGTGGAATTATATATTTTTACATTTTTATTACATTTTATTAAATTAATTTAAATTTTTTTACTGAAATGTCTTGAGTTAATAAATATTCAACCTCTTTGTTATGGCAAGTCTAAATAAGTTCAGGAGTAAAAATTTGCTTAACAAGTCACATAATACACTACATGAACGAAGGTATGTGGACACCTGCATGTGGAACATCTCATTCCAAAAGCATGGGCATTAATATGGAGTTTGAGTTGGAACATTCCTGTGGGAATTTGCTTCCAGTCAGCCACAAGAGCATTAGTGAGGTCGAGCACTGATGTTATGCAATTAGGCCTGACTAGGCTGATTAGGTCGGGGCTCAGGTCTCTATGCAGGCCAGTCAAGTTCTTCCAAACCGATCTTGACAAAGCATTTCTGTATGGACCTCGCTTTGTGCACGGGGCATTGTCATGCTGAAATAGGAAAGGGCCTTCCTCAAACTGTTGACACAAAGTTGGAAGCACATATTAGTATAGAATGCCATTGTATGCTGTAACCAGGACTATGAAAAACAGCCCCAGACCACTATTCCTCCTCCTCCAAACTTTACAGTTGGCACTATGCATTGGGGCAGTTAGTGTTCTCCTGGCATCTGCCAAACCCAGATTATTAGGCTTGTGTGCCGCTGCTCGGCCATTGAAACCCATTTAATGAAGCTCCTGTCAAACAGTTATTGTGCTGACGTTGCTTCCAGAGGCCGTTTGGAACTCAGGAGTGAGTGTTGCAACCGAGGACAGACTATTTTTACACACTACGTGCTTCAGCATTCAGCGGTCCCATTCTGTGAGCTTGTGTGGCCGACATCTTCACGGCTGAGCCATTGTTGCTCCTTGACGTTTCCACTTCACAATAACACAAGCACTTACAGTTGACTGGGGAAGCTCTAGCAGGGCAGATATTTGACTTGTTGGAAACGTGGCATCCTATGACGGTGCCACGTTGAAAGTCACTGAGCTCTTCAGTAAGGCCATTCTACTGCCAATGTTTGTCTATGGAGATTGCATTGCTGTGTGCTCGATTTTATACACCTGTCAGCTACGGGTGAGGCATAATTAGCCAAATACACTCAGTTGAACGGGTGTCCACATACTTCTATATATATACTGTAGTGTAATTTGCATGGACTCACTGTGCAATAATAGTGTTTAACATGATTTCTGAATGACTACCTCATCTCTGTATCCCACACATACAAATGATCTGTAAGGTCCCTCTGTCGAGCAGTGAATTTCAAACACAGATTCAACCACAAAAAACTGGGAGGTTTTCCAACGTCTCACAAAGAAGGTCCCTTATAAAAAATAAAATTAAAACTTAAACTGCAATAAATGTGGCAAAAAAAAACAACTTTATGTCTACAATGAATGAATACAAAGCATTATTTTTGGGCAAATCCAGCACACCACTTAGCACCACTCTTCATATTTTCAAGCATGGTGGTGGCTGCATCATGTTATGGGTATGCTTGTCATCGAAGGACTTAGGGATTTTTTTAGGATGAAAAGAAAAGTAATAGACATGACAATAACCTTAAACACAAGGCCAAATATAGACTGGAGTTGCTTACCAAGACGGCATTGAATGTTCCTGAGTAGCCTAGTCACAGTTTTGACATAAATCGGATTGAAAATCTATGCCAAGAATTGAAAATGGCTGTCTAGCAATGATCAACAACCAACTTGACAGAGGTTGAATAATTTTTAAAGAATAATGTGCGAATGTTGCACAGTCCAGGTGTGCAAAGATCTTAGAGACTAACAGCTCTAATCGCTACCAAAGGTGATTCTACATGTATTGACTCAGAATACTATGTAAATGAAATATTTCTGTACTTAATTCTCTATAAATTTGCAAACATTTCTAAAAACATGTGTTCACTTTGTCCTAATGGGGTATTGTGTGTAGATGGGGGAGAATTAGAATTTTTGTCATTCATTTTAGAAAAAGATGTGCTATAAGTCAAGGTGTATGAATGCTTTCTGAAGGCACTGTATATAAACTTGGTGAACTATTCTCAAACCTCAAAACTCACCGTTCAGGGTCTAAAAGAAAAACAAAAGGATGTCAAAAAAATGTCAGGAACAAATTGTCAGTGGCTTAACACAGAGGAATTCTCTTGGTTGCTTAGCCTCTGATTGTATAAGTGGGGATATGCTGGTATTGTAACCTTTATCGAACTAGGCAAGTCAGTTAAGAACAAATTATTATTTACAATGACAGCCTACCGGGAAACAGTGTGTTAGCTGCCTTGTTCTAGGCTGTGTAAGGTTATAGAGGCCAGTTAGTGGATCAGAGGTGTAGGAGTCAGTGCTTTCAACTGTGTGCGAGAGGGCAATAGTGCATGAAATGTAATGCATGGAACTGTAAAACTTCCTCAAAGAGTTGCATACAAGCAGGGGCGGACTTAGTGATTTGAAGGCTCCAGGCAGAGTCCAGTCTGAGGTCTGACATGCCATGCTCGTTTTGGCCAGACAGCATTAGATAGGTGGGCAGCATCAGACACATGGCCTCTGCCTCGATGATGATGACAGTGTTATCAGCAGCACCTGTCTTTTTAATGAGGAAATTAATTAACTTAGGTCAGCAGATATTTTATTTATTTATCTATTACTAGTTATCATTTTTTCAATTATGCCCAGCCCACCCCTGATGATACAGTATATGAAGCCTGAGGCAATTGCCTCTTCTGCCTAATGGTAAGCCAACCGCTGCACACAAGGGCTCTACTGTTGACCATGAAGGAGATCAGAGTTGTTCAGAAGACTGTGATTATATCAGAACTTGCTGTCTGTTTTTAAATGTGTATTTAAAATAGGTACAAACATTAACACATAAAGTACTAATTATGCCTGATGTTCTCTTCATAATAGTTGCATTACTTGTAAATTTGCAGTTGTTTGTCAGTGTATCCTTGCAGGAAAAGACAACACAATTTCAAAAGCTCACACAAATGTCAAGTGTACACATCAAGTCTCCTAGTAACAATGATGAGGAAGAGCACTTTATCAGTAGTCCCCTGAGGAACCCGGCCTAGGCTGGACTATGTGTTGAATAATGTCACACCCTGACCATAGTTTGCTTTGTATGTTTCTATGTTTTGTTTGGTCAGGGTGTGAGTGGGCATTCTATGTTGGATGTCTAGTTTGTCTGTTTCTGTGTTTGGCCTGATATGGTTCTCAATCAGAGGCAGGTGTTAGTCGTTGTCTCTGATTGGGAGCCATATTTAGGTAGCCTGTTTTGTCATTTTGTGTTGTGGGTGATTGTCTATGTTAGTTGCTTGTGTCAGCAAAGTTCTCATTATAGCGTCACGGTTATTATTTTGTATAGTTTGTATTCAGTGCTTTCTTTAATAAAAAAAATCATCATGAACACATAGCACGCTGCATTTTGGTCTGCTCCTTACGACGATCGTGACAGATAAGGTGATGAAACGAACGGGCTGCTGAGTCTAAGCGCCGATGTGCTGCAAGAAACCATGAGGAAGAGCCCTCGATACCGGGGTGAGGGACTTTATGTAACTCTGTCAGCACAGCAGGAACACCAGTCTTAGCGAGGGTGCACACACTGAGATGAGCAGAGTGTAATGACCCCTGACAGGGACATTAATATTTCAGCTGGACAGAGGTGTACCCACTACTTCACTCTTACCGATTGTTTAAAAAATGCCTACTTAATCCTCATATACGAAGGTCGTGTTTTCATCGGAAAATGGCATAGAAATCGTGTTGAGTCATTCTGGTAGTGTAATAGGATTGGTTAACCATTTCCTGTTGCTATGCACACTCACTTGTAATGAAATAGCTACATTATAGAAGAGTGACTAATGTCAATTTTCAATGATAAAGTAGGAATTGAATCTTCCCACCTGACATAACAGCCTCTGGGTTGATATCTTAGGTAATCTACTGTATTCTCCTGAGCTCAATGGTTCTGCCCCCACCCACTGTTTAATTTAGAGAATTGGACAACCTGCTGTCAACAGAGGTGGGTGTTGAAGTACCAAGAACCACAGCGTGTCATCTTTGTACATGTGGCAACGGAAGAGTGCACCTCGTTCTTGGAATTTCATTCTCTCATGGCCCTCTCCTCTGTTCTCCTCAGTTCTCAACACTAGGTGGTGATGAGTTTACAGACTGTTATGTCCTACTGTGTAGTCACATGGACATCTTCACATTGCACCTACTCTGTCTTGCTTATCAGATCCCACTAGACTAACATCCGGGAGCTCAATTTAGGTCAGAATTTGATGTCTCACAATTACTAGCCTCAACGCTGTCACTGGCATGTTATTAAACAAGGAGGTATTGCTCTTATCAAGCTATAGGCTTTTGAGACATTTTGGTGGAAACCTGAACATACCAGTTGAGTGATAATGTTCTCTTTTCTGGGACCTGTTACTACACAGCAGTTTTTTTTATATGAAGAACAAATATAATTAATCATATCCTTACAGTACAATTTACAGTATGTTGGTTGAGGATTGAAGATCTGTATCTATCAACTGTTGCCTCTAACTGTGTCTCTGAAGATGGAGAGACAGACTGACATGAAACCAGGGCAGAACCACAGGCCCATAGGGGGCACAGGGGCACATGCCTCCTCATTTTATCCTGTTTAATAATAATACAAATAATAATTATGAAGTTGGCTTTAGCTAGCCCAGATAGGTTCCTAATCTCCCAACCTCACAACTAGCTACCAATAAGCCATTTCAGGCTGTCAATCAAGTTAGAGTAGCTAGTTGGTCTAACTATCTCAGCTGGCATGCCTTCTGGCAAGGCTGGTAGACTTTCAAAAAACAAGCAATAACTAAATATACTGAATAAGACTCACATTCATTTAAATCCTTTACTCAGATTTGAACAGAAATGCAGAGAAGCATATTTAGTTTCTTTAAAAGAAGAACCAGCAGGATACAGACAGCTCAAGAAGGGGGGGGGGGGCATAGCCCCACTCTGAACCAGCCCCCAGTCATCCTCACATACTCTGAGGGACCACCGCTCACAAACTTCACAGCGACAAACAACATGACAAAGAGCTCCCACTGTTTAATGGATAAAAGATAGCTCAATCTGTCTGTCCCTCCGATGTAATGCAGAAACGATGCAAACACTCTCAGGTTCTTGGATTTACAGACAGAAGGGATAGTAATTGCGCAACAATCGATTCTCTCTCACTTCTTCTCCCTCTCACTCTCTCTGTCCCTTCTGTGCAACACATGCACAAACATGAAAGCAGTTTCCCGTGACTGGCAGAAGCTAGAATCTTTCACGGAACTGTGTGTTATTATGCAATTCAGGTTTGACAAGGAGTTTGAAACATTTCCACTTTCAGATTTTTATGGGGGCTAGATAGCATATTCCATTATACGTATAGGCTATGCTGCGTCAAGGCTATGCTGCGTCAAGGCTATGCTACGTCAAGGCTATGCTACGTCAAGGCTATGCTACATCAGTGTAACAGTATAACTTTAGACCGTCCCCTCGCCCATACAAGTGCGCGAACCAGGGACCCTCTGCACACATCAACAACAGTCACCCACGAAGCATCGTTACCCATCACTCCACAAAAGCCGCGGACTACTACTTCAAGGTCTCAGAGCAAGTGACGTCACCGATTGAACCCGCTATTTAGCGCGTACCACCGCTAACTAAGCTAGCCGTTTAACATCCGTAACATCAGGGCTATGCTACATCAAGGCTATGCTATGTCAGGGCTATGCTGCGTCAAGGCTATGCTATGCTACATCAGGGCTATGCTGCATCAAGGCTATGCTATGTCAGGGCTATGCTGCGTCAAGGCTATGCTATGTCAGGGCTATGCTGGCACCTCTACAATACTTAAACTCAAGAGATCAGGGTTGGGAAAAGTACCATAAGGTACCATTTATCATCAGAGGATTTTTCCATTTTCAAAATGGAATTTCAATTCACTTCCTTCATTGAAATGAAATGTATATGGTTGAGATTATCATCACGTTATGCATGTGACATCTGAGATATATATCTTGTTGAACAAATTGAGGTACAGCAGGCTGCTACAAAGCAAGAGAGTTATTAACTAGAGTTGGGCTATGATGACAAGCTTTTTGTCATCTGTATTTAAATGAGTCACTAACCAGGAGTGACAGGACCTCCATCCCCTGCTGGGAGGGGAATGGAGGTCCTCGTTTATGCAGCTCTATTTAGAACAAGTTATTTCCTTCTTGGGTGGTTTTCATGAAAAATCCACTTAAAAATCCTTCCTGGTTGACAAAGGCCGTATAAATCTAGTGGCTAGAATCTCATCACAATATCCTCCTTGACCAGATAACATCTTGTCCTTAATAATTCCATGACTTAAATTAACTTTAAAATCATGTCAAGTCCTAGCTGTAGCCTACTTGTTTTAATGGCTCTAACATGCTCTCATCTTACAGCTTGGGAGATGATCTAAAACATGTTTCCCAGCATTCTAGGAGTTGAAGAAAATGTGAATAAAAGTTGTAAGGTGAAACATCGGAAACCAAACTTCTTAAGAGAGATTAATTTATTGAAAATCCTTTGAAATCAACATTGGAAGACATACTCAATCAGGCGAGGACACACACTCAAAGAAAGTCATAACTTGAGAGAGTTTGACAAGATCAAGGCAGAGAATGACTTTGTTTGCAAAGGCATAATGGAGATTGTGCTGAGTGGAGGCTACAACTGCCTCGAATACATGTCAGACATTACACTGGAGCGGAGACTGGCTGATGCCTCACTGTCGCCCCTGAGGACACTGTTGATCCAAGGCATGTAGGCAGAGAGCTTCATGTAGACAGCGTATTTCTCCCTGGCACAGGCCTTATCGAAGGACAGGATCCCTGCAGCATACACTCTGCTGTCTTTGGGGTCCTGGACTGCCAGGGCACCGCCTGCATCCCCAAGGCACACATTCTCCTGATACTTGCTGGCTCCAGTACAAAACATGTTGTTGTCTATGGTAGGAGTCCTGCTCAGCCCTTGGCCACTGGGGTTGTACTCTGCTTTACAGAAGCCGTGCGATACCACAGGCAACACCAGGTGTTTCAGTGACTCAGCGGGGGTGAAGTGGACCCCCAAGCCCCAGCCTGTGATGATGCCTTTCTTCTGGGCTGCCTCAGCCAGGTCCTCACCCCTCTCAGGCAGAGGGATGGGCATCACATCCTCGCTCAGTGTGAATGGCCGCTTCAGCTGAATCAGAGCCAGGTCGTTGTCCCAGTCTGACGCGTTCTGGAAGCCTGGGTGCAGAACCACCTAGAAGGGGGAAGGGAATAATTCATAGGACCTCTTTTTGATGATCTACTGTATTTGTGCTCTGACTACCTGTAAGACTGAGAGAGATGATGATGAGCCCAGTGCAGTTCTGCTTGCTGAAATACTGAATTGTCTGAATATTGTTTGAAAGAGATGGTAATGGGCATACTAGCTCACCTTTTCAACAGCAACTTCTTTGGAAGCATTGGCTTGGGAGCGTCGTGTGATGCCTAGGTACACCTTGGGGATGATTGGTTCTTTCCCCTGGGTGTCCTGTCTACTCTTCCTGACAAACAAGTTCCTGCCAGCGGTCAGGACCCAGCGGTCAGAGATTAGAGCTCCCCCAGCGAAGCCCCCGTCCATGACGTTTTCACTCAGGTAGACCATGGCCTGCCAGGGGACATGAGGGGCCAGGGTGCCCCCAACCATACGCCTGAAGCGCAGGTCTGAGCAAGAAACACAACATTATTTGTATACAATCTATACAATCTCTATATATTTAAAACACTCCCATCTCCCTCGCACCACCTAGCACATACTGCTGTGCAACTCAAACACAACTGTAAAAGATTATTGCAGAAAAATGAAATGTGCCTCAATACAATTCCAGCCTTAGTTTCAGTTTCCTAAAATCAGCACTATTCACTTGAATACACACAGCATTTGGTAATAGCTCTGTGGAACCTTGACCTGACAGAAGTTCAGTAAATTAATTAATCATCTACTATTATCTGAAAAAATAAGTGTTGTCATGACTTGAGCCAGACAAGGCTAGCTTTCACAGAATTACCTTGGGGGTCACAATACACAGAAACCTAAATGAGGATGGAATTAGTGTCGTTTCTCTTCTCAAACATTTTCCTTGAAACGCTTGATGAGAGGTGGATTTTTCGAGGAATTTTACTTTTAAAGGCTTTCATGCTCTGTAGATTTTCCTAATGACATATCTTACAATTCAGCTTGGAGGAAGTTGAGACTGAGAATCTGTCCTTTCTTTCTTCCCTGCTTGCCTTCTCTTTGATCCCTGTCATCTCATGTGTGTCGCTGCTGAATCGATTTTTAAGATAATCGTGATAATAGCTGTGAGCCGTGAGACTTAACAAGGTTCTCACTTGAATGTGATGGTGACATCCTCATTTTGGCCACAGCTACTGTATTCTCTTCCTCTTACAGAGGCCAACAGGCTGAATAGAAACAGCTTGTGTCTGCTAAGCTCAGAGTAGCCTGAGGGGAGCCATAGTGAAGATTGGCTTCAGAACATCAGATTAGAGTGACAGTGTAATTGAAATGTGAGTGATATCCTTACACGAACCAGTCAGAATGTGCCAGCAAATATAACATGTTTTGGAAATACAAGATTTCCACTTGTATGTCCAATATTTTTGTGCGATATTCTGCATCAATGGAGTAACTTTAACATAACCTTAACATAGACATGGGATAAGAAAGGGTGTCAATGCTCCTTGATCTTGTTTTTGTTTGAAAGCGTTTCCTCTCTCCATTCAGAACATTTAATCCGTCTCCCTTTGTTGACATTTCAATCTAAATCAGAAGAAGTAAGCCTGTATTGGCATAAAGCAGGGAATGGGTTATGTGTCAGATAGTTACCTGAATCGCCTGAGATCTCATCAATTGCATGTGATTCTTGGGTTTTGATTCTGACCTGAGCCAGACAGACACAGGAGGCTGCGAGGAGCACTGCCAGGGATGACCTGTGGACAGAAGGAACACATGGGTACAGTACACACACACAGAGCCAACTGACAGACAGAGCCCAAACACTCACCAGTACCACAGCTAATGGTTCCTTTACTTAGGGCTTCTTCGGGGCTTGCATGTTTATCTATATTTAGAAAAGGTCTCTAGCTAGAGCAGTTTGAATGTTTTTTGAAAGATTTAAGTAGCTGCATTTCCCTGCCATATTACAAAGATCCTTTGTCCAAAGACATTTCAGAGATTTATTTGGATCGGTACTGCAACGACAACAATTGCCACGCAACTAGGGTTTTGTTGAGGAAAGAATGTGAAAGGTATAACATACCACATTTTGATGGATATCAGTATATCCGTTTGTATGTTGAGCTGTGTCTCCTCTGTAAAGACAATGCACTTGAGAAGTTATGGGACCAAGGCCTTATATCTGCTGAGGAAAGAACTCAACCCCTGTCTGCCCACCCTTGGGAATGTTGCTGGACACAGCTTCAGATCTGATTCCCGAAAATCAGAGAGATTGCAAAATCTCTGTTCTTGCCAACCCATTATTGGGATCATGTCTAAACCCTAACCCTGGCCCCATCTGGAGCTCAGCCAGAGCCCACTAGTATCCGAAAAGACCATCTGAGGGATAAATCATTTCATAGGGTATGAATTATGAAACCAGAACAGGACACAGCACATCTATAATTTCTGTGTCAGTTTGGTCTATTGCTAGGAAAGGAGGTGGATATAAATGCCGCATCAGAGTGTGTTATTTAAAAAATGTGGTACCATCAGAATCCCCAAAACGTTTTCATGATTATGTTATTTGGAAAACCCCAATGAAAAAGTTGTTGTTGTTGACTCACATCTGCTGTTTATGACTCACTTTGGTAACACTTTACCTGACATCCAGCGTCATAACACGTTATGACACAGATATAACCAGGTTATAATATGTCAGAACCTGTTATAATATGGTCATAACACTGTCATGACACATATTTAGACCTGTTGTGACATACATTGTGTTATTTTATGGCTGGTTATGACACCTACATAAGAGTGTCAAAACCCACAAAACCTACCACACAAGGCAAAACATTCCATTACACCATAGCCTACATGTCAACAGTATGTTCATGTTATATATATTTTTTTTAAATTGACCATATTCAATTATCATTGTAATTACGCACACATTGATGTCAGACATGCACCAACCCCAATTATTTGTGGCTGATGACTGATTTCAGGAGCAGGACAAGACACCCTCTTTTTTACTGATATAAGGGCATGTACAGTTGAAGTCGGAAGTTTACATACACCTGAGCCAAAGTACGTTCATCTCTAGGAGACAGAACGCATCTCCTTCCTGAGCGGTATTACGGCTGCGTGGTCCCATGGTGTTTATACTTGCGTACTATTGTTTGTACTGATGAACATGGTACTTTCAGGCATTTGGAAATTGCTCCCAAGGATGAACCGGACTTGGATGACTCAATTAGCCTATCAGAAGCTCCTAAAGCCATGACATCATATTCTGCAATTTTCCAAGCTGTTTAAAGGCACAGTTACCTTAGTGTATGTAAACTTCTGACCCACTGGAATTGTGATACAGTGAATTATAAGTGAAATAATCTGTATGTAAACAATTGTTGGAAAGATTACTTGTGTCATGCACAAAGTAGATGTCCTAACTGACTTGCCAAAACTATAGTTTGTTAACAAGAGTGGTTGAAAATGACCTAAGTGCATGTAAACTTCTGACTTCAACTGTACGTGATAGGCATATCTGGCTTATATGATTATGATGGTCATAATGCTTCTTGACAGTGTCATAAAATGTATTTTCTTAGACCAAGTGAAGTGACACAGGATGGTCATAATGCTTCATGACAGTGTCAGAAAGTGCATTTTCTACAAGGTATTTAAAAGATGATGAAAAAACATATTATATAACATATTATGACATGGTTATGACACTGGGTGTAAAGTAAAGTGTTACCATCACTTTTCTAGAAGAATAAAAACGTGCTTGCTTTTGAAACATCTGGAGGGAAACATTTACTTAGTGTTTTTGCATTTGTTGTAAAGGATCCAAGCTTTTAAAATACCAGCTTTGCGAAATCATGTGAATTCCACGTGGCTGTTGACCGAGGTACAAAGAACAGGTCGCCTATTCGAGTAAAGTTGAGTAAACAAATAGTCTGTCCTTTTGCCAAGCTTCTTGGCTCTCAACAACACTAGGAAAAATCCAGCCTTGCAACCAATTCATATTCTGGTGTTGGGGAAAGAAATTGAAGGATTAAGTGACATTCTTCCACTGGGAGATCTGGTCATTATCTGATGTATTCCATTTTGAGTTTGCATCCCAATATTACACTTTATATACATCATAGAAGACTGAAATATAACAGAACTGTTAGACAGAAACACCGGATTTTCTGCATAAAAATATAAAATAATGTTTACTAATGACTCAATTTTGAAAAATATGAATGTCACTCCACCTGTGAGGCCACTAGGTCATTTGACTGCAGGACAGGGATACTACCACATCCCAGTTGAAAGCACCTTCTGACATTGTCACGCCTTGGTCTTAGTATTTAGTGTTTTCTTTCTTTATTTGGTCAGGCCAGGGTGTGACATGGGTTATTGTGGTGTGTTTTTTGTCTTGGGGTTTTGTGGGGTGACTAATTAGTCTATGGCTGCCTGAGGCGGTTCTCAATCAGAGTCAGGTGATTTTCGTTGTCTCTGATTGGGAACCATATTTAGGCAGCCATATTCTGTGAGTGTTTTCATGGGTGACTGTTCCTGTCTTTGTGTTTGCACCAGATAGGGCTGTTTCGGTTTTCATTATTTCATTTAGTTATTTTTGTAGTTTCTGTATGCATAGGTTTTTCTTCATTAAAATATCATGAATCATCATCACGCTGCATTTTGGTCCGACTCTCTTTCGACAGACGAACGCCGTTACAGAAATGTGTTAGTGCGCCATTTCATTCTTATGACAACTCGTTGGAGTGGAGTAGTTTGTTCATAACCATCCTCCTTTTAGTCCGTGCAAAAATGAGTTTGCAATAGTATCGATTAACTGTACAATGAGAGGCTCTCTACGGTGTTTAGGTCAGAGCGTGACTGGGGGGGTTATCTAGTTTATAGATTTCTAGGTTGGTGGTTTGTGTTGTTCCCAATTAGAGGCAGCTGGTAATCGTTGCCTCTAATTGGGGATCATATTTAGGTAGGCTTTTTCCCCACCTGCATTTGTGGGATATTTTTTGTGTTTTGTGTTTGTGCACCATGTAGTCACGTTCAGTTGTTCGTTTAGTGATACATTTTGTTTGGTTTAAGTTTCTCTTTGAATTAAATATGTGGAACTCAACATCCGCTGCGCCTTGGTCCCGTTCTTACGACAACCGTGACAGTACAGTATGTTGTTGTGTACTTATATTACTGTAGATCTAGGGATTGATGGTGACTGAACAGTATCATGTACCTCATCAGTGTAATTACAGTATTTAAAACAGCCATTGTTAATAGGAACTGTGTCAGGGCTAACGAGTTGGCAGATTGTCACTCAGATGGTCTCATCGGTATCATTCATTAATGTCTCTGAAACAGGTGGGAGGGCTGGCATAATACAATAACTGATGCAAGGACAGAGGGATGTATGCCCTGCCTGCCTGCCTGCCTGCCTGCCTGCCTGCCTGCCTGCCTGCCTGCCTGGCACTGTAATGCTGTTGATGTCTCTGAACTGTCATGCTCTTAGTGCCTGATGTTACATAAGACTAGTAATGTCATTGTGGCTCTGTCACACTCCCACAACCACTGACTGTCCTTAGGCCTCGTGATTCCAGACTGGAACCTGTGTGTTGTGTTGGGTATCACACTACAGGACAGGACATGATGTACAGGTACGTGTACAGATAAACAGCCATCTGCCAGCAGCCATTTCATTTAGCGTTTTCACGTGTGTGTGTGTGTGTGTGTGTGTGTGTGTGTGTGTGTGTGTGTGTGTGTGTGTGTGTCAAATCGAATGTTATTTGTTACATGCGCCAAATACAACGGTGAAATGCTTACCTACAAGCTCTTTACCAAAGTTGTAGAGTTTTAGATAAAAAGATAAACACATGAGAAATAAAAGACACAAGCATGAAGCTATATACTGTACAAGGAGTACCAATACCATATTAACGTTCAGCGATACGTGGTAATTGAGGTAAATATGTACATGTAGGCAGGGGTAACGTGACTAGGAATCAGGATATAATAATAAGAGTGAAAAGTAGCAGCAGAGTATATGATGGGTGTATGTGTGAGTGTGTGATTGCATGCGTGTGTATGTGGCATCAGTACGCGTGAGTGTGTGTGTGTATGTAAGTGTGTATATAGCCAGTGCAGGTAGAGTCAGTGCAGGTAGTCCATACAGATAGTCCGGGTACCCATTGATTAGCTATTCAGCAGTCTAATTGCTTTCAAGATAGGAGCTGTCTCGGAGCCTGTTAGTCTGAGACCCGTTGCTCCGTTACCGCTTGCCTGACGGTAGCACAGAGAACAGTACATGGCTTGGGTGGCTGAAGTCTTTGGCAATTTCCTGGGCCTTCCTTAGACACCGCCTGGTATAAAGGTCCTGGACGGCATAGAGTTTGGCCCCATTGATGTACTGGGCTGTCCACATCACCCTCTGTAGAACATTGTGGTCCGAGGGCGGTGCTCTTGCCATACCAGACGGTGAAACAGCCAGTCAAGATACTCTCAATGGTGCAGCTGTAGAACGTCTTGAGGATCTGAGGGACAAACCTGTATTTTTAGTTATTGTTTTTGATTTGGTGTTGAAACAGGGGAGAGAAGCCTCCGGCAGCGTCGTCAAAAGATTGGAATGATGTCAGAGGGGAAAAAACAGTGTTGGTTGTTTGCTTCTTTGTTGTTGTAATATCCCAAACAGACGTTGCAGTTTCACCAATTAAGGATTCCAGCTGTAGCCCTTTCCTGCAGTCAAATGACCTACTGTAGTGGCCTCAAAAAAGGAGGATGGTTATGAACAAACTACTCCACTCCTAAGAGTGCTACTTTTGTTTCTCAGTAGATTTGTTTGACTACCAAGAAACACTCTGCGTGACACAGATTTGGTCCACTGCAGTAAAAGGTTTTTAAAGCAGGAGAAAGAGATGAGTCGGTGCACTGTTGCCAGCCTTTACTCTTCAGCTGTTCTCTGTATGGTTGCACTTTCACGTTGCTGTACTACGCATTCGGCATCCTCTCTACTTTCGCTGCAGCACAGGATAGTTTTGTCTGTCTATACAAATGTTTCAAACTATTCATGTCGATTCATTCGCTGCTATTCAATAGGGAATCAACAAAGGTTTACTGATTGCCAATCAGAGGATGAGAACTGTCCCTTTGAACCAGGTGACTCATGCCTGAGTCATCTGTGATCATATAACATTCAAAACCTCCTTAGATCAACAAGTCACATAGTCTTGCATGACACCTACAGGAATTTCGTAACTCTGGACGTCATTCAATTCTTAAATATTTTGCGATTTCCAATCCATTGCTCTGAGTCATATGAGTTCATTGTATTTCATGCTCCCATTGTGAGGAGCCTCTCTATCTACGTAAATAGTGTAGTGGAGTCAGGCAAGATGGCCATGGACTTTCTTTGTTTTGGCAGGGTCTGTTACGCCAACTTAAAAGCTACTTGAAACTTTACGTCTTTCAGTTTGAATGACTCCTCGGAAAAGATACAATCCCGTCAACAGTTTAATCCATAGATTTGTTTCCTCAGAATGCAATAATTTATCATGTTTACACATTTGACCTTCACTGTCCTCAAACCTTTGTCTGACCACGTATTAACAGACACCGAGTCATCTGTTGTCGTCTGGAGGACTGGCTGCTGGCTGCTTGTCAACAACTTTTCAATCTATCTATTTATGTATTGCCTCATGACCTTAGTTTAACTGTTGTACCCCATCAGATTCCCCCCCAAAAATATTGTTTTACTCCATTGTTTGTAAACAATGTAAACAAAAACTGTACAGCCTCAAAACATGGTTAAAACTATCATTTATTTCCATGGATGGTCTGTCCTTGCAGCCATAACTCTGTCTATCATTTTGAAAGTGGTTTCATTTCTCCAGCCCCATCCCTCATCCCTTTACTAAAAGGTTGTTATTGTTCGAACTGCAGATTACCATTGGCTACATTAGGGTGCTTCTAAGACAGGATGGAGGAATTCACAATTGACAAGAGGAGAATCTACATAGTAAAGCACTCAAAGCAAAAATATCAATAACACCACTCAGCACAGATGCTATGACTCTACCTGACAGCCATGTGGTTGAAATACAGCTCAGCAGGGTGCTGTACCTTTCAAGAGATGGTTTGGTCTATACTGTGCTGTGGGGGACCATATGGTTAAAGGACATCAAGGAACTTTGCAGATCAAATGAGCCATTTAATGTGACCGACCGAGAAAATGGGAAGAGGGCATGGGAAGGCAATGGGAGCAGTGCTTTTTGGGTCTGCTGTGACCAAATGAGAAAATGGGAAGAGGGCATGGGAAGGCAATGGGAGCAGTGCTTTCTGGGTCTGCTGTGACCAAATGAGAAAATGGGAAGAGGGCATGGGAAGGCAATGGGAGCAGTGCTTCCTGGGTCTGATATTGTGATGTCAGCGTAGTGTAGTCTACTGATCAGCTGCATTCCCCAGTTGTCTCTCATTGTGGGTCATATGACCATAGAATTAGAATAGTTATTTAATAGGATCTCTATACATATTATTCAGCTGGAGTGGACTGACAAATTCATTAGCTAGCTACATCCTCTCATGAGAAACAAAAGTGATTTTGGAAAATTTGTCAAATTAACCGCACGTGAGCTTACTTTCACTCAGAGCCTAATTTAGTTACATGGAGAGTTTTTCTCCTGGAATTTCTCATTTGCATCATGCTATGTCACTACATGCTGACAAGCTTTTAAAAAAGGATAATGAACAGAGAACTGTCTTTTCTCTGCGGTATGGTTTTGCTATCTTGTCTGTGTAATCCAACGACAAGTTGACTTGAGTGTGATCTTGGAGGGAAGACACTGTGCTGAAAATATGAACTGTCAGGCCCATTGACTGCCCTGATACAGGTGGAGACTGTTTTATTATTCATTACAAGTTCATTTATATGTTAACAATTATGTAGTAAGTCACTAATAGTTCAGCACCACAATATGACATCTAGTGATTGAAGAAGTGTTTACCTGGCTCTGTGGATCTACCGTTGACTACAAGCTGTTGTTATTTTATTGTGATAAGTTATTATGATTGGGTGACGCAGCCAAGCATGCTCAGTGCTTACACACGAAGTGCAGTGATAGTGGAGGGGGGAGTTGACTGGGGTGGTGCCTCCCTGAGGGCTGCGGCAGGGCCGTGGCAGGATGTGACCCATGCCAGGGCCCCTAAGCGATGTGCTGCTACCGCATCTACTGGAGCTGGGCTGACGGTCGCCATCATATGCTCTCTGCTTCACAAGGGCATGGACTCTGGCGGGGGATTGAGAGTGCACTGCCAGGGGTGGAAGAATGGGAGAAAAACAGAGAGAGGGGGAGAGAAAGGGAGAAGAGGATAGAGAATGAGTAGGGGAAGAGGAGAGAGTGAGTAGGGCAGGGAGGGTGTGCCCTAACAAGGAAGCCAGGGGAAAGAATACAAGCCACAGAGAGAGCGCTAGGTAAGGGTAAGATCACGTGACAAACTCATTCCACAGAGGGCCGAGTATCTGCAGGTTATCCCTTCATCCTTGTACTTGATAGATGAATTAAGGTCACAAATTAGTAAGGAACTCCCCTCACCTGGTTGTCTAGGTCTTTATTGAAAGGAAAAACCAAAGACCCGCAGACACTTAGGAATCAAATTTGACACCCCTGGGCTAGACGTTGTTGACTGTGGAGTTGTTGACTGTGGAGTGACTGGAAAAAGACTGACTGAGGGAGAAAAAACAGTGAAGCAGTGCCTAATTTGTAAATCGGGAGATGCCGGAACAAAAAGTAAGCATCAGAGGGGGGTGACCTGGGGAGCTCTGAGGTACCGGAACGCATGAGAAAAAAATCACCTTCATAAGAAAGCATTGCATGCAAATCATCACATTTGCGTTGTGGCATAGAGCACTAAGTAAAGGCACTTTACTTAGAAAAAACATTTGTGGCCTAGGGTCCGAAAAATTGTTGGTCTTTTTACAAACGCATTTAATGCAATTCTACTTCATTTTACATGACTGGAGACTTTGGCATATTCTTTTTGAATGCTGCGTTCAAAACAACTGGGAACTCGGAGCTGGGAAATCTCTGACTTCTGACTTCAGTGTGTTCAAGACAACTGGGAAATTGGGGAAAAAATGAGCTCCGATATGGAAAATTAGTTTTGAACGGAATTCCAAGTGGGGAACTCTGGCCTCTTCTAGACCTCCGACTTTCTGACCTGAAGATTACTGACATCATGATTCAACCTAGTTTTTTTCAGAGTTCCCAGTTGATGATCAAAATGACAGGCTACGACAAACTGAGAATCTGAGATCAATGAAAACGACCTTGTCTTGAATCCATCAATAGCCTAGGCCTAGGTGTGTGGAGGCTACAATATGAGGAATAAATTATAGTCCTAAAAAGGCATATGCGCTCGTGTCAAAAAAAGTTTTATTTTTAAAAATGTAATTTTACTTTGTAAAACAATAGTTGGAAGAAAGGTTTATCAAATATTTTGGTAGGCTACAGCTGACAGATTAGAGAATTATCTTTTCAGAAGGAGCCATTTGCTTTCCAACCTGTATTTTCCCATGATTGTAGACTATTTGAAATATTGGGAAAGGACAGTTTTGTCTGCATGCTGTTTGTTCACCCACAGATTTGCTGCTCGACCCCGACTGTAGGCTATGCCTTATTATTGGGCTACATTACACAGCTATGCCATTTTTAAAATAAGCTATTGATCCTCTGTGTCTAGATGATAGGCCTTCTCTATTTCATTTATTTCTGAACAGACAGCAGTAATTCTATAACTTTGGCAAATGTATTTCAAATTTTCAGGCGTGCTGCAGCTCCTCCAGAACCCTTCACATGGCTCTATAAGGAAATACATTCTGAAGTGCAATGCTGGAGAGATTAGTTGCAGGCTCATGTCTATCAAAGCGGAGAGGGAGAGCGAGATAATAGAAAGTGGATCTCATTGTAATTCTGTGAGAGATGGAGGGGTGAGAGAGAGAATTAAAGATGAGGCAACTTGAATTAACTTTGATCGCGTTTATTATCATTTGTACATTGCAAAAAGGGACAATTATTGTTCATGCCAGAAGAGGTATCGGATCTGGCCAAATACAGTTGAAGTCGGAAGTTTACATACACTTAGGTTGGAATCATTAAAACTCATTTTTCAACCACTCCACAAATGTCTTGTTAACAAACTGTAGTTTTGGCAAGTCGTTTAGGACATCTACTTTGTGCATGACACAAGTAATTTTTCCAACAATTGTTTACAGACAGATCACAATTCCAGTGGGCCAGAAGTTGAAATACACTAAGTTGACTGTGCCTTTAAACAGCTTGGAAAATTCCAGAAAATTATGTCATAGCTTTAGAAGCTTTGATAGGCTAATTGGCATAAGTCAATTGGAGGTGAACCTGTGGATGTATTTCAAGGTCTACCTTCAAACTCAGTGCCTCTTTGCTTGACAACATGGGAAAATCAAAAGAAATCAGCCAAGACCTCAGAAAAAAATTGTAGACCTCCACAAGTCTGGTTCATCTTTGGGAGCAATTTCCAAATGCCTGAAGGTACCACGTTCATCTGTACAAACAGTAGTACGCAAGTATAAACACTGTGGGACCACGCAGCCGTCATACCGCTCAGGAAGGAGACACGTTCTGTCTCCTAGAGATGAATGTACATTGGTGCGAAAAGTGCAAATCAATCACAGAACAACAGCAAAGAACCTTGTGAAGATGCTGGAGGAAACAGGTACAAAAGTATCTATATCCACAGTAAAACGAGTCCTATATCGACTTAACCTGAAAGGCCGCTCAGCAAGGAAGAAGCCACTGCTCCAGAACCGCCATAAAAAACACAGACTACGGTTTGCAACTGCACATGGGGACAAAGATGGTACTTTTTGGAGAAATGTCCTCTGGTCTGATGAAACAAAAATAGAACTGTTTGGCCACAATGCCCATCGTTATGTTTGGAGGAAAAAGGGGGAGACTTGCAAGCCGAAGAATACCATCCCAACCGTGAAGCACGGGGGTGGCAGCATCATGTTGTGGGGGTGCTTTGTTGCAGGAGGGTCTGGTGCACTTCATAAAATAGATGCATCATGAGGAAGGAACATGATGTGGATATATTAAAGCAACGTCTCAAGACATCAGTCAGGAAGTTAAAGCTTGGTCGCAAATGAGTCTTCCAAATGGACAATGACCCCAAGCATACTTCCATAGTTGGGCAAAATGGCTTAAGGTCAACAAATTCAAGCTATTGGAGTGGCCATCACAAAGCCCTGACCTCAATCTTATGGAAAATTTGTGGGCAGAACTGAAAAAGTGTGTGCGAGCAAGGAGGCCTACAAACCTGTCTCAGTTACACCATCTCTGTCAGGAGGAATGGGTCAACATTCACCCAACTTATTGTGGGAAGCTTGTGGAAGGCTACCGTAAACATTTGACCCAAGTTAAACAATTTAAAGGCAATGCTACCAAATACTAAATGAGTGTATGTAAACTTCTGACCCACTGGGAACATGATGAAAGAAATAAAAGCTTAAAGAAATAATTCTCTCTACTATTATTCTGACATTTCACATTCTTAAAATAAAGTGGTGATCCTAACTGACCTAAGACGGGGAATTTTTACTAGGATTAAATGTCAGGAATTGTGAAAAAGTGAGTTGAAATGTTTTTGGCTAAGGTGTATGTAAACTTCCGACTTCAACTGTAGGTTCTAGAACGAAACAGTCCAAAACTGAGCGGTGCCAGATCCTGTTCCGGCAGGATCCGGGTCAAATTTATCACTGGAGTGAGGGAATGAGAGAGGTGAAGAGCGGTTTAGAGAAAACAGCTTATCCCCGGAAATGGAGAGAAGATTGGAAGTGCTGAGTGATGAACCGAAATGTAATTGTTTTTCTCCGGTTATTAAACAAATAGTTGGACGATGTCGGTTCAATTACTTGAATTCCATTTAGTTCGTTATTTTTGTGATGTCAACGCGCCGTTTCTCTAGAGAGATATCAAATCATTCACGAGAGAAATCGAGTCAAAAACTAGACGGGACACTGGGCTGAAGGGAGTTGTAGTTTTCGTTAACCAACTATTAATTAACCTAGTTCAGCGCAGAAATGTGGTTACTACCGTAACCACGTTTTCATCCACAGTTGATATGTGGGTAAAGTACACGGTATAAAAAAAATACACCAGCTGTGATGGAAACAGGAAGATTTGGTACAATTGTATAAATGCGGACAGATAATTTCTTAGTTTGACATGGTTGGATCTTTATGTGTCTGTAAAATTAATTATGGAGGAATGGCGGTGGAAACGCCTTTAAGCTCACATATTTATGTAATAACATCATTTCGAAGTAAACTTGTCACGCGATGATATTGTGTGTGGCCCTCCCACCACGATTCAGGAAACCATGCAGTTTATTAGGCTACAGATTAAATAAATTATGAACTTCACAGGGTGGTGACAGTGCGTGGTGATATCGAGGGTCTTATTCTGGTGACTCGATGCTCGACTGCCATCTGTAAAATACAAATATCCATAATAATTTAATCATGTTTACGAGCCAGTGGCGACCAGTCATCCAGGGTAGGTGGGGCACCTGCTTTGAGCCCCACACTTTTGCATATTATTTTAGCATTAATACGTGTCACATAACAGTTTCCAAACAATGTAAAAAAAAAAAAAAAAGATCATACGAGTTTATAAAGCCTTCATACAAACATGGTCTCTTTTTTGCTTCCTTGAGTAAGGCAGCTCCAAAATGCAGGTGTTTCAGCCTAGCTTAGCGCTTTCTGTGGTGGTGGGTCAGCCAGCAGAAAATACAGAGTTTAAGGGTTGGTAATTGGTCAATTGTGAGCTGGGAATTCTGTCTGTTTTATTTAATACCAGAACTTTACAAACTCTGGGTATCAGACAGATAAATATAATTTGAATTTATGAACACTGATTAAATAATTACTTGACACTCTTAACTCCAAAATGTTTTGGGACACTGTAAAGTCCACGGAGAATAAGAGTGCCTCCTCCCAGCTGCCCACTGAGTCTAGGTAACACTGTCACCACTGATAAATCCACAATAATCGAGAATTTCAAAAAGCATTTCTCAACGGCTGGCCATGCTTTCCTCCTGGCTACCCCAACCCGACCAACAGCTCCGCACCCCCCGCAGCTACTTGCCCAAGCCTCCCCAGCTTCTCCTTCACCCAAATCCAGATAGGAGATGTTCTGAAAGAGCTGCAAAACCTGGACCCGTACAAATCAGCGGGGTTAGACAATCTGGACCCTCTCTTTCTAAAATTATCCGCCGCCATTGTTGCAACCCCTATTACCAGTCTGTTCAACCTCTCTTTCGTATCGTCCAAGATCCCTAAAGATTGGAAAGCTGCCGCGGTCATCCCCCTCTTCAAAGGGGTTAGACCCAAACTATTACAGGCCTATATCCATCCTGCCCTGCCTTTCTAAAGTCTTTGAAAGCCAAGTTAATAAACAGATCACTGACCATTTCAAATCCCACCATACCTTCTCCATTGTGCAATCTGGTTTCCGAGCTGGTCACGGGTGCACCTCAGCCACGCTCAAGGTCCTAAACGATATCATAACCGCCATCGATAAAAGACAGTACTGTGCAGCCGTCTTCATCGACCTGGCCAAGGCCTTCGACTCTGTTAATCACTGCATTCTTATTGGCAGACTCAATAACCTTGGCTTCTCAAATGACTGCCTCGCCTGGTTCACCAACTACTTCTCAGACAGAGTTCAGTGTATTCAAATCGGAGGGCCTGTTGTCCGGACCTCTGTCAGTCTCTATGGGGGTGCCACAGGGTTCAATTCTCGGGACGACTTTTTTCTCTGTATATATCAACGATGTCACAATTGTTGCGGGTGATTCCCTGATCCACCTCTACGCAGACGACACCATTCTGTATACATCTGGCCCTTCTTTGGACAATGTGTTAACAAACCTCCAAACAAGCTTCAACACTCCTTGCGTGGCCTCCAACTGCTCTTAAACGCTAGTAAAAACCAAATACATGCTCTTCAACCGTTCACTGTCCGCACCCGCCCGACTAGCATCACTACTCTAGACGGTTCTGACTTAGAATATGTGCACAACTACAAATACCTAGGTGTCTGGCTATACTGTAAACTCTCCTTCCAGACTCATATTAAACATCTCCAATCCAAAATTAAATCTAGAATCTGCTTCCTATTTCGCACAAAAGCCTCCTTCACTCACGTCGCCAAACACCCTCGTAAAACGGACTATCGTACCGATCCTCAACTTCAGCGATGTCATTTACAAAATAGCTTCCTATACTCTGCTCAGTAAACTGGATGCAGTCTATCACAGTGCCATCCAGTTTGTCACCAAAGCCCCTTATACCACCCACCACTGCGACCTGTATGCTGTAGTCGGCTGGCCCTCGCTACTTATTCGTCGCCAGACCCACTGGCTCCAGGTCGTCTATAAGTCTATGCTAGGTAAAGCTCCGCCTTATCTCAGCTCACTGGTCACGATAACAACACCCACCCGTAGCACGTGCTCCAGCAGGTATATCTCACTGGTCATCCCCAAAGCCAACACCCCATTTGGCCGCCTTTCCTTCCAGTTTTCTGCTGTCAATGACAGGAACGATTTGCAAAAATCACTGAAGCTGGAGACTTATATTTCACTCACTAACTTTAAGCATTAGCTACCTGAGCGGTTAACCGATCGCTGCAGCTGTACATAGCCCATATGTAAATAGCCCACCCAATCTACCTACCTCATCCCATATTGTTTTGATGTACTTTTCTGCTATTTTGCACACCAGTATTTCTACTTGCACATCATCATCTGCTCATCTATCACTTAAGTGTTAGTTTGATAAATTGTAATAACTCTGCTAATATGGCCTATTTATTGCCTTACGTCCTCATGCCATTTGCTCAAACTGTATGTATATAGACTTTCTTTTTTTCTATTGTGTTATTGATGTACGCTTGTTTATTCCATGTGTAACTCTGTTGTTGTTGTTTGTGTTGCACTGCTTTGCTTTATCTTGGCCAGGTCGCATTTGTAAATTAGAACTTGTTCTCATCTAGCCTACCTGGTTAAATAAAGATGAAATTAAAACATTTAAATAAAAAAATTGCAGCCACAGTGCTCTATTTGTGATGCTTCACTCGCTACAAGTCCCGCTTCTCCCATCTCCTCATTGGTTATTAGCAGCATAAACCCACATGGGTGATTGAAAGATGAACTGAGGTCCACACTTCAGTCCAGTTGGTGGTGCTAATGCACCTTAAAGTTGGTTGTCAACTGCCATATAAGTCCGAAGAAGAAGAAGAAGCCAGATTGAGGAGAGATTGCTGGAAACAAACTCGGTTTACCCTTATCTGTGGATGAATTGTCAGAGTAGAGGACCTTGTGCATTTCAGGTAAAATAACAACCCAATGTTTATATCCCAGGACAAATTAGCGAGCAAGTTAGCTAGCTAAATTGCCATAAATGTTTAATGATATATGACCTGTCCCCAAATTAATATAGTTGGTTCAGATTTGGTTTTGGTATTTCAACCTGCGTGGCCTGATCTCGGGCGCAATGGCACACGCAGTCACACATGCGCGAGTGGTTTGGTCAGCATATAATAGTTGGGCTAAAAACTTCAAGCCCCTTGGGTGATGCCATAGAGTTATATTAGAAGAGCCCATCCAAGAAGGCTCAAGGTAGTTGGCCACAGATAAAATGACTTCAAATCAATGTTATATCTTCAGTAGCTTTGATTGGACTAATCATGTCAACATCATACTTTCAAAATCTTAGCTAGCAGTCATCATCATGAATCTAGTCGACAATTACTGGCAAATGCTTTTTAATCTTTGTCATATGAAGAGAATAATGAAGATAAATTATAGATAAAATCTATCAGTGCTCATCGGCCATTGAACATAACATTAAACAACAGGTTGGAAATCGCAAATTCAGCAATGAGTTGGTTTGGAAGGAACCTGTGGCTAACTGCAAGCATTGCAAAGCAATCACTAGCCTACAATTCAGTGGAGTAGGTGTGTGGTCCCAATTCTTGGTTTAAGGGTCTCTTTTCCAACATTGGCCATGCTGTCAATCCAGCACGATTTCTGCCGCTCTCAAAACAACTGTTAACTCAGAACTGGGAAATCTGACTTAAGTGAGTTCCAGACAACTGAGAACTCTGACTTGAAAAATAGGTTTTGACGGTCATCCAACTTGTAATTGTAAATCAGGCCTCTTTCTAGAGCTACGACCTGAAGGTTACTGACATAATCATGATTTCGACAATGTTTTTTTTTTCGAGTTTCCAGTTGTCTTGAAAGCACCATAAATCCAGAGAATGATAGATTTTGATGACAAAGTTTGATGTTCATGTGAGCACAGCACAACAAGGTGAGTCCAAAATTGTCTTGTATGCTGCTGCATAATGACGTAATATGTCATGGAGATATGTATACTGTAGCTAAGAAAGTAATAGTAAGTGTTTGTTGTGTAGTAAGCTGTTAGTAGCCCATGTGCCTCACCTTAATAATTTGGTCTATTTTCCCCTCTTCATTTCGCCTACTATTCTGACTTAGTGGTGCACATGTAGCCTTTAACCTATTTTAGAGAAATGTAATCATTATTGTAAGAGCTTTCATTGTCTGCTTATTTTCTTTTAGCCCTTTTTCGATCCAATTGGTAGTTACAGTTTTGTCCCATTGCTGCAACTCGGGAGAGGCGAAGGTCGAGAGCCATACGTCCCCCGAAACACGACCCGCTAAGCCGCACTGCCTCTTGATACACTGCTTGCTTAACCTGGAAGCCAGCCAGGAGGAAACACCGTACACCTGGTGATCGTGTCAGCGTGCATGCGCCCGGCCCGCCACAGGAGTTACTAGAGTGCGATGGGACAGGGGCGGCCAGTCAAACCCTCCCCTAACCCGGACGACGCTGGGCCAATTGTGCACCGCCTCATGGGTGTCCCGGTCATGGCCGGCTGCGACACATAGATGAGACGTAACATAATAAATGTAAATCCCGGGACTTCCAAATCAGTGTTACGTTTGGTGTGATTACATTAGACAGAAGGTTACTTCAAAAGTTGGGTGGTTGGTCGGGGTGGATGGGTCTAGCAACCCAAAGGTTGCGTATTTGAATCTCATCATGTACAACTTTAACATTTGTACTAATTAGCAACTACTTACTACTTTTTAACTACTTGGCATGTTAGCTAACCCTTACCCTAACCTTAACCCTTTAACCAAACTCCTAACCTCAAACCTAACCTTAACCCTAACAATAACCCCTAACCCTATCCTCGAGCTTAGCTAATGTTAGCCACCTAGTTAATGTTAGTGTTAGCCACCTAGCTAACATTAGCCACAACAAATTTGAATTCGTAACATATTATATGCATTGCAAATCATAACATATTGTACGAATTGCAATCTGCAACATATCATAACGAATTATAATTTGTAACATGTCATACTACACTGAACAAAAATATAAACTCAACATGTAAAGTGTTGGTCCAATGTTACATGAGCTGAAATAAAACATTCCAGAAATGTTCCATATGCACAAAAAACTTATTTCTCTCACATTTTGTTTACATCCTTGTTAGTGAGCATTTCTCTTTTACCAAGATAATCCATCCACCTGACAGGGGTGGCATATCAAGAGGCTGAATAAATGGCATGATCATTACACAGGTACACCTTGTGCTGGGAACAATAAAAGGCCACTCTAAAATGTGCCATTTGTCACACAAGACAATGCCACAGATGTTTCAAGTTTTGAGGGAGCATGCAATTGGCATGCTGACTGCAGAAATGTCCACCAAAGCTGCTGCCAGATCATTGAATGTTAATTTGCTAGTCTCAATGTCAACAGTGAAGAGGCAACTCTGGGATTCTGGCCTTCTAGGCAGAGTTGCAAAGACAAAGCCATAACAGCCTTCATTTCTCAGAACAAGAATAGACTAAATAGACTGCTTTCAGAAGAAAGCACTTTGTTTCTGGCCATTTTGAGCCTGTAATCAAACCCACAAACGCTGATACTCCAGATACTCAACTAGTCTAAAGAAGGCCAGTTTTATTGATTCTTTAATCAGAACAACAGTTTTCAGCTGTGCTAGCATAATTGCAAAAGAGTTTTCCTTTTAAAATTATAAACTTGGATTAGCTAACACAGCATGCCATTGGAACGAACACAGGAGTGATGGTTGCTGATAATATGCCTCTGTACGCCTATGTAGATATTCCATAAAAAATCAACCGTTTCCAGCTACGATAGTCATTTACAATGTTAACAGTGTCTACACTGCATTTCTGATAAATTTGATGTTATTTTATTGGACAAAAAATGTAAGTGACCCCAAACTTTTGAATGGTAGTATATCTGTGACCAACAGATGCATATCTGTGTTCCCAGTCATGTGAAATCCATAGATTAGGGTCTAATGAATTTATTTAAATTGACTGATTTACTTATATGAGCTATAACTCAGTAAAATCTTTGAAATTGTTGCACGTTGCATTTATATTTTTGTTCAGTATAATTGAAGTGTCCCAGATTTAGTTTACTATGTTACATCTACCCCTGAGTCCACGTTTATCTACTTTGAAGAGCTAGTAAAATGATTTTGTCAGACAGCTCTGCAGCATACTTAGGCAGGCTTGCCTAGCTGAATATGATGACCAAAGACAGTACAGTACGAGGAGCCCAGAGATAACATTGTCTGGCTGGCTGCTACTGCCTGAGCAGAGATGAGATGATGACTTTAAGGAATGAAAAATGGTAAAGCCATCAAATTTAAAAAAAGTCCAAATCAAATCAAAGTAATATAAACAACTGAAATATTGTATTATTTCATAGTAATGTCATATTCTTCTATTGATGTCTACCCAATGTGGGCCTGACAGAGAGAATGTAATATTTTCAATATTTTGGCAATTGAATGTTCACAATTGTTGGCTTTGGACTTTCCATTAAAAAAGCTCTAAAATCACTTGAAAATCATTATTTCATAATGCACTTAATGTTTTTTTTAATTATCGTAACCAAAATTTAAAAAAGTGATTATTTTGTAAATAATTGAACCGAAACCGAATCGACCTCAAAAAACACTTATCAGTCAGCACTAGTTCCATGTAGAACCCTCTGTGGAAATGGTTCTACGTGGAACCCCAAAAGGTTCTATCCGAAGAATCCTTTTAGTTTCTCGATAGCACCTTTTTTATATGAGTGTGAAGAGCGCACAAGACATAGGGCATATAAGTCGCTTGGAGTGGTGAGGGACAGAAGGGGGAGGGGAACGTGGGAGGGAAAGTGTGGGGGAAAGAGACTGGGAGAGAGAAGCTGCTGCCTGTGGACTGTAGCTTGCAGCTGCAATTGTGGAAGAACGAGAAAGCGTGCGCATGTGAGAGAGACTCAGAGACTACTAGATGGAGAGAGAGAGAGAGGGATATAGTGAGAGACAGACAGACAGAGAGAGAAGGCTGAAGCACAGAGAGTGAAGTAAATAAAGAAAGACAGTAGTGGCGCAGTGCTTCTCTGTCTACTGTAGATGTACAATTCTGTTGTCTGTGGAGATAGTGTGATACCAGGACTATACATTTGCTATCTCACCCAATTGTCTCCTATCAGCTGGATTTACTCAGAAAAGGACATCAATGACCATTGGACCATTTACTTGTTCACAATATTGCAGGCATTAAAGGTGGACTTTTAACAAGTACAGTGACAATGCAGGTGAGATTATCTTTATTATTCAAACACTGTACATGTGTTCAACTGCATGTTGTACTGAAATTATAGTTTGGTTTGCTAGATTTGAATTTGAAATGAATGAATTGTGGTACATGGCATTTCTATCTGTTTTATAATTGGGGAAACTGAATATCTACCAGATGCTGATTTATGGATATTTCATATGTTATGTTTGCGATAAAAAAAATATTCAACAGCTTCTGTCTGACGCCAGTTGATGTGTGGACAGAGGCTGTGCTGTTTCGTTTAATTGAGGTAATAAACTGTTACTATGCATTTACTTGTAATCTGAGATATATTTGATATGCGCTTCCAGGTTAAAAACAAAACAAAGATGTGCTTTGGAAAGTGAACTTTTATGATTGAGTGTAAGAGAACAATGACGTACTGTATCTCTGTATCGCTCTTCTTTCCCCTCTCTCATACCGTACACACAGATACAGTCACACTCACAAGATGTGTTGCTTTTGTTCAGTAAATCCTGTGCTGCTGCAGACAGCAGGACAGTTGTTGGAGTGATGTGCTCCGGGTGGGGTGCCTGTTTGTTAGACGAATGTGATTGAGACCACAGTATATTGACAGGGAGTAGAACAATGAGACTACTCTACATGGTTAACAAACACAACAAAGATCAACAGAGCAAGCGAGGAGTTATAGATCAACGGATAGCTAGATTCAGGCCCTGTTCACAGTGCTCCTCACACATCCTGTAACAGCAAAATAAAGTGGATTGATAGAGAAAGTAAGAGGTAGATGAGAGGTGTGAAAGAGATATGTAGTATGGGGGGGTTGTCAGAGATTGAGTGGACTTTGGAGAAGGGAAGAAAGGGTAAAAGGAGGAGAGGGAGTGTGAGAGAGATGAAGGAGTCACTGCTGTGTTCAAGTACAGCTAGGCCATGACAGTGAAGACAGCCCTGGCTTGGGGCGACATCGAGTAGAAATGGCCAGTCCATTATTCCAGATGAGTGTTTCCTGCTCCAGGGGGGAGCCCTGACCTCGCCCCTAATCCAGCAGCCTTCCGCACGCCTCTCACTCAAGGAGGCCGCCACGGCTATCCTCAAACAGTCAAGCATGTATCCCCTGCATGCATGACAAACACAGGCCTCATGAGCCCTGTGGTCAGTCAGCCCTCCTCACCCAGCTACCAACCACGGTTTACCAAATGTTCACCCACACACTTCTGCCTACCACTTAGACATTTTACTTTGCACAGACACTGTTTTAATTTGTATCAAGGGCAAGGCATTTGTTTGCCTATTGTTATACTGTTAGTGCACACAAACACTTGCATCTCCTTGGTCTTTTGCATTGGTTAGGATTTTGTGAGATTTGTTTTGTTGTAAAAACTATAATAATGTGTGCATGTAGTCTGCCAGATCAGAAGCAGAAGGGATGACCAGGTATGTTCTCTTGATAAGTGTGTGAATTTTCCTGTCTTGCTAAGCATTCGAAATGTAACAAATACTTGGAGTAAAACATTTCTTTAGGAAGGTAGTGAAGTAAAAGTAAAAGTTGTCAAATATAAAGTACAGATACCACAAACAATGACTTAAGTAGTACTTTAAAGTATTTTTACTTGAGCACTTTACACCACTGGTTATGTGTCATTATATAAGAAAATTAAATATTGCAAGTTGAGCATCCACTTCCCATTATGACCCGTAGAGTAAATTGCTGCTCTTAGTTGAGCTATTTAGTCATGGTGATTGGTCTATAGGCATGGCTCATGATGAACAAAAACATGCAGCCTCTCTGTCCATGTTGGATTCATTAGCTTCATTCAGCCTTTTGCACACACATACTTGTGCGTTCGAAGATTGCATGGAGAGAAAAAAAAACTTTCAAGGTGCCGTAAAGGTTAAGGGCTCCTGTCACGACTCCCACCGAAGGCGGCTCCTCTTCCTGTTCGGGCGGCGCTCGGTGTTCGTCGTCACCGGTCTACTAGCTGCCACCGATCCCTTTTCCCTTTTCTGTTGGTTTTGTCTTATTGGTTACACCTGTTTCTTTTTTAGGTTTTAGTTGGGCTATATAATCCGGTAATCCCCGCCTGCTCTTTGTGCTGGGGCCTATTTTCCTCTGTTCATGTTTGTGGTTGTGCGTTTTTCTTGTTTTTCTCCGGACTGGTTGGGTCCTGGTTTTGGGCCGGTCTTGATATTGCGCCTGGTGTTTTGGCGTGACCATTTTCCTGCGCCGGAATAAAACATTGTCCTTTACCCTCTGGTTCCTGCACCTGACTCCGCACCCACTACGCATAGAAGTGCGTTACAGAAGCCTGCACCTACATGGAGTCAGCAGGAGCAGCGGCCACCCCCTCCCATCGATGGCGGAGCGTGTCCTCCATCATACGGCCATCCTCCATCGGATTGGGTCGGCGATGGACCAAATGATGGAGAGAATGGACCGATGGGAGAGGCGTGGTCTCCCCACCTCGCCGACTCAACCCACTCCTCCGGCGGCGTCTGGCCCCAGCGCACTTGCGGCTGGGTGCCAGGGATTTTTGCTCCAGCTCGAGCTGTACCTGGCTACCGTGAGGCCGACTCCCTCGGGCGTAGAGAGGGTGAGCATCCTCGTCTCCTGCCTGACGGGCCGAGCCCTGGAGTGGGCCACTACCCAGAGTTCACCCATCGTTTCCGGGCCGTGTTTGACCACTCTCCGGAGGGGAACGGCTGTTCCACCTTAGGCGGGAGACGAGGAGCGTGCAGGACTTTGCGCTGGAGTTCCGGACCTTGGCCGCTGGGGCTGGGTGGAATGACAGGGCCCTGATGGACCACTACCGGTGCAGCCTCCGGGAAGACGTCCGCAGGGAGCTAGCTTGTCGGGACGTCACTCTCTCCCTCGATGAACTCATAAACATGTCGATCCGGCTAGACAATCTGCTAGCTGCCCATTCAGAAAGTGTCCTGTCAGTTCCACCTCCTGGCCCTCCCGCTCCCATACCTATGGAGTTAGGGGGGGCCGCATCGATGGGTACCGGAGGAGGAGGCTCCTACTGCACCAATTGTGGTTGGAGAGGACACACTTCCGACCGGTGCTGGAGGAGCCCGTCTGGGAGTCGAGAGGGTAGGCAGAACACTTCTCGGTCACCCCAGGCGAGTCAGCACCAAACTCACCCAGAGCTCCCTGTTGGTCACATGTTTGTATATTTTCTTCCCTGAGTTTAGGGTTAGGGTTAGGGTCTCCCTCTCTCCAGCATAAGGAGCTAGTTGATTCAGGTGCAGCTGGGAACTTTATGGATCGCGGACTCGCCCGTAAGCTGGGGATTCCGCTGGTGCCGATAGATCCACCCTTCCCCGTGCACTCCTTAGATAGCCGACCGTTAGGGTCAGGGCTGGTCAGGGAGGCCACGGTTCCACTGGACATGGTAACGCAGGGGGATCATAGGGAGCAGATTAGTCTCTTCCTTATCGATTCACCTGCGTTTCCAGTGGTGCTGGGTGTTCCCTGGCTGGCCAGTCACAATCCTAGGATTTCATGGAAACAGGGGGCTCTCCAGGGGTGGTCAGAGGAGTGTTCAGGTAGGTGTATGGGAGTTTACATCAGTGCCACGTCGGTGGAAAGTCCAGACCAGGTTTCCACTGCGCATTCCCTCTGAGTATGCCGATTTGGCTATCGCCTTCTGTAAAAAGAGGGCAACCAAATTACCACCTCATCGACAGGGGGATTGCACGATAAACCTCCAGGTAAACGCTGCACTTCCCAGGAGTCACGTGTACCCATTGTCACAGGAGGAGACGTTGGCTATGGAGACATATGTCACGGAATCTCTGGGACAGGGGTACATTTGGCCCTCCATGTCACCCGTCTCCTCAAGTTTCTTTTTTGTGAAAAAAAAAGGAGGGAGGTCTGCGTCCGTGCATTGATTATCGAGGTCTCAATTCCATCACAGTGGGGTTTAGTTACCCGCTACCTCTCATCGCTACGGCGGTGGAATCATTTCACGGAGTGCGTTTTTTCACAAAACTGGACCTCAGGAGCGCGTATAATCAGGTGCGTATTCAGGATGGAGACGAGTGGAAAACCGCGTTTAGTACCACATCGGGCCATTATGAGTACCTCGTCATGCCGTATGGGTTAAAGAATGCTCCAGCCGTCTTTCAATCCATTGTAGACGAGATTCTCAGGGACCTGCACGGGCAGGGTGTGGTGGTGTATATTGATGATATCCTGATCTATTCTGCGCATGTGTCTCTGGTGCGCAAGGTACTTGGGCGACTGCTGAAGCATGACCTGTATGTTAAGGCTGAGAAATGTGTGTTCTCCAAATGAGCCATCTCCTTCCTGGGTGCTCGCATTTCCACCTCTGGGGTGGTGATGGAGTGTGACCGAGTTAAGGCCGTGCGTAATTGGCCGACTCCGACCACGGTAAAGGAGTTGCAGCGGTTTTTAGGGTTTGCCAATTACTACTGGAGGTTTATCCGGGATTTTGGCCAGGTAGCGGCTCCCATTACCTCACTGCTGAAGGGGGGGGGATGCGGTTACGGTGGTCGGCAGAGGTGGACAGAGCTTTCAATCGTTTGAAGGCGGTTTACTGATGCTCCCATGTTGGCACATCCGGACCCCTCTTTGGCGTTCATAGTGGAGGTGGACGCGTCCGAGGCTGGGGTTGGAGCCGTGCTATCACAGCGCTCGCGCACGCCACCGAAGCTCCGCCCCTGCGCTTTCTTTTCGAAGGAGCTCGGTCCGGTGGAGCGAAACTATGATGTGGGGGACCGGGAGTTGTTAGCTGTGGTAAAGGCCCTGAAGGTGTGGAGACACTGGCTTGAGGGGGCCAAGCACCCTTTCCTCATCTGGACTGACCACCGTAATCTGGAGTACATCCGGGCAGCGAGGAGACTGAATCCTCGTCAGGCCATGTTTTTCACCAGACGTGAGGTTCTATGTCTCTTCCTGTTCGGTGTGCGCTCAGAGTAAGGCTCCTCGGCACCTGCCTCCACAGCCCCTTCCCCGTTCCACAACGGCCGTGGTCTCATCTGTCGGTGGACTTTCTTACCGATCGTCCTCCGTCTCAGGGGAACACCACGATCCTGGTCGTTGTGGATTGGTTTTCTAAGTCCTGCCGTCTCCTCCCATTGCCCGGTCTCCCTACGGCCCTACAGACTGCGGAGGCACTATTTACCCACGTCTTCCGGCACTACGGGGTGCCTGAGGACATCGTTTCTGATCAGGTACCCAGTTCACGTCCCGAGTGCGGAGGGCGTTTATGGAGCGTCTGGGGGTCTCGGTCAGCCTGACCTCGGGTATCACCCCGAGAGTAATGTGCAGGTGGAGAGAGTGAACCAGGAGGTAGGCAGGTTTCTGCGGTCGTATTGCCAGCACCGGCCAGGAGAATGGGCGAGGTATGTCCCATGGGCGGAAGTGGCTCAGAACTCACTCCGCCACTCCTCCACGAACATGTCACCGTTTCAATGCATGTTGGGCTACCAGCAGGTCCTGGCACCGTGGCATCAGAGTCAGACCGAGGCTCCTGCTGTGGAGGAGTGGGTGCTGCGTTCTAAGGAGACCTGGAAGGCCATCCAGGAATCCCTCAAGCAAGCTGGTGGATGGCAGAAGAGGAGCGCTGACCGCCACTGGAGTGAGGCCCCTGTGTTCGCACCGGGGACAGGGTCTGGCTCTCGCCCCGAAACTTGCCCCTCCGCCTGCCTGCCCTGCCGGAAGCCGGGGCTGCAGTGTGTGGGGCCCTTTAAAGTCCTGAGGAGGATAAACGTGTTATAGATTACAACTCCCTTCTTACTATTGTATTAACCCCTCTTTTCATGCGTCTCTCCTCAGGACGGTGGTAGCTGGTCCCCTGCAGGAAGGTGAGGTGCCGTAGGTACCTCCGCCCCCTCTGGACATCGAGGGGTCCCCGGCGTACACAGTACGTGCAGTTCTGGACTTGTTTAGGTTTTAGTTGGGCTATTTAAGCCGGTAATCCCCGCCTGCTCTTTGTGCGGGCTTATTTTCTTCTGTTCATATTTGTGGTTGTGTTTTTCTTGTTTTTCTCCGGACTGGTTGGGTCCTGGTTTTGGGCCAGTCTTGTTATTGCGCCTGGTGTTTTGGCGTGACCATTTTCCTGCGCCGGAAATAAAACATTGTCCTTTACCCTCTGCTTCCTGCACCTGACTCAGCACCCACGACGCATAGAAGTGTGTTACAGCTCCATTATTCTGTGTATATTATCTTAAACATGTGGCACTCATCCTCGATGTTAATAAACTGGATGTAATTAGCTTGAAGAATATTGTCAGTCCCTAGAGAACCCTTGATCTGTGTCCCTAACGTAAGATGATGTGGGAATGCTGCTGCCGGAGGAGCTGCAGCTGCAGCCAATATTAACTGGGCTGGGCTATTTTTACAGTCGGACTCACAATGTTCTTTAACACATTTCCACATTCACATTTTTTATTGTTGTTCTGTCAGTGTTCCCTCCAATTGCCTTTTTCTTGCTAGATGTCTGTCTCTCTTGATATCTTCATGCACAGCAGTCAAGGGGATATTGTGTAGGAGATTGAAAGGGAAAGGTATGTAGTTGTCAGCTGAAACCAAAATGTGGTTCTGAACATTGAGTACTCTTGGACTATTAGTTTCAAAGAAAAGCATAAAATGTTACGCAATAACAAGATTTAGAAGGAACATTTAACATTCCATCTTACCTCACACAAAAGGTACCTCTGAAAAGTACATTGTTTTATACAAATGCCAGTGCTCAGAAGAAGAGATTTTGTTTAACAATTAATAAAAAAAAGAATATTTAAAGAAAGGTATAAAAATTATAGCCACCCCTGTTTTTAATACTCTAGCACGGTCCCCTTGCGAGGATAAGAACACAGCCTTTAAACATTTTTTTATGATGATTGTATTACATGTTGGGAGGGATCTTATACCATTCCTCCATACAGAATATTTCCAGATCCTTGATATCATTCGTCTGCCCTTGTGGACTGCCCTCTTCAATTCAAACCACAGGTGCAACTCAATATTAAGTAGGTGTTCCTAATGTTTGGTAGACTCAGTGTGTATGTATAACTTATTTTTTTATGAATACTACTAACTACAGAATAAACACATTTTGGCCAAGGGATCCGTGGAATAAGTTTAGAGGGTGTAATACAATACAATGTCATATTATTAATTTACAATTTTTCACTGATGAATTTGATATCACCAAAAAGTTTGAGAAGGGGTTAGGGGTTAAGGTCGGGGTTATAGGGAAGAGTTAGCTAACAAGCTAACATGCTAAGTAGTTGCAAAGTAGCTAAAAAGTAGTAAGTAGTTGCATAGTAATTTTTTTAAACAAAAATAAGTAACCATCCTTTTTAATTTTCACATGTAGCAAGCAAAGTGTTTGTGTTGTCCAATCAACATCGGTAGTAGCTGAGTCAGACAGACAATACAGTTTTCATGCATCTAATTAGCCTATTTCTCAGTGTGGCAACCTGCCTCGGGCTATCAAGTTAAAAAAAGTTAGGTGAATCAGGTCGGACTCGGATGGAGAGTGAGTGAGTTGTTCAAGATGGATAAACAAAGGCAAGACTAATTGGTGCACAAATATGCCGCAAAAAGCTTTATCTGATCAAGCTCAAATTAAAGACAATAACCACGTCAGCAAAGCTACCACCTTGTCATCAAGTGACCAAACACCATCGCAGGTGGAAGCTAGTAGAGGAGAAGCTGGCCTTGCTACTTCCTCCCCTCAAGAATAGTGACAGTTCCAATTCCTCTAGAGAGACTACGGGTCCTCCTCTTCTCCCAGAAAACCAAGCTGATGACTGTCAGAGACCCAGCGGTGCTGAGCGACCCCCCCCCCCTTCTATGAACACTGGTAAAAGCCTATGAGTGATGAGACTGATATCCCCGACAGCTAACACGGAGTACCAATGTAATAATATAAAGAGGCTACCAGCTAAATAATGTATATAGCTATAGATAGGCTAGTAGGCTAGATTGCATTGTTTGCATAATGAAACAAGCCCTAGTAAGCTATTGTTTTGACAGTGGACTGATTTGTATTATTTGTCATTAATAGACTGGTTTTATGCAGCCCAAACTTTCTATCCATACTGAGAGAGAGTGCAAGGATGGCTGGTAGGCTATAGGCCTACAGGACAGTTGTATATTAGAAAAAAATCTATTGGGTACTGATTTAGTATACAGTTGCATCGATAATTAATTTTACAATCTGACATTTTAGAATTTTCCACTTTAATTACTGAACAAGTAAATACATTATTGCCGCCAGCTAGCATTCGAAATTGCAGCATTGCGACACTGTAGGCCTATAGCTTCGTGAAACATAAAAGTTTGACTTAACATGAGAAAATGACGACCAAATAAAAATAAACATATCCATTCAAGCAAAGCTACAGGATACTTCAAGCACTAGCACCACATAATCTGATATGGGGGGCGAAAACTCTGACTTTTCTGGGGGTCCAGAGAAACGCACAAATGTACATTTACTAAGTTAGTCTTTGAGACCAAGCTGTTATTTTATATAGTCTTTCATTTAGGATCTGACTGTATATTGCAGTGAAACAAAACAATGTATCTCACAAATCCCCTAATCAAGCATTGTGATGTGCATAGAATATATATATATATATTATTTATTTGTATTTTTTATTTAACCTTTATTTAACTAGGCAAGTCAGTTAAGAACAAATTCTTATTTACAATGATGGCCTACCCCTGGCCAAACCCGGATGACACTAGGCCAATATTTGCTCGGCACTATGGGACTCCCAATCACGGCCGGATGTGATACAGCCTGGATTCGCACCAGGGACTGTAGTGATGCCTCTTGCACTGAGATGCAGTGCTTTAGACTGCTGCGCCACTTGGGAGCATGAGAATATGACGTGCAGTAATAAATATCAGAAGTACTATAAAAATTAAACACCATACATAAACCTGTGGGGTACACTGTGTACTTACAATGATTTGGGAAGTATACAGTACATGTAATTTCCTTTGAATACATCATGATTGCCCATTTTGTAGTATATTCAATACCTCAAAAGCAAGCAATTTTCTTTATTGCTGTATAATAATAGAGGTTGTTCGTTGATGGGGATTTGTGAGGTGTCGTTAGCAGTGCCCTTCTGCAGAACATACTGTATAACTGCCAAAATAAAGGAAACGCCAACATAAAATGTCTTAAATAGGGCCACCATGAGTCTCCAGAACAGCTTCAATGAGGCTTGGCATAGATTCTTCAAGTGTCTGGGACTCTATTGGAGGGATGCAACACCATTCTTCCATGAGAAATTCAATCATTTGGGGTGTTGTTGATGGTGGTAGAAAACGCTGCCTCAGGCGCTGTTCCAGAATCTCCCATGTGTGTTTAACTGGGTTGACATCTGGTGACTGAGACACACACAAACCTGTGTGGAAGCATCTGCATTCAATACATTTTGTATCCCTCATTTACTCAAGTGTTTCCTTTATTTTTGCAGTTTCCTTGTAGGTCATTTTAGGAAACATATAGCTAGATAACACAGTAGGTGATGTGAGTGTTTATCATGCAAATCAACTCTGTATGATGTGTTTCATAGCAGTGTTTGTAGTTTTCCTTTGGACAGGTTTGATGGTTTACCTTGGTTTATGATGTTCCTGCTTGTTTCTCCAGGAGCATCTCTCAGTCCAGCACATGGGCACCAGGAGCACAAAGTTCTCCTAGTAGTGAGGTTTGTCCTGGGCCTCGTCCAGACTACCATGCCTGATCCCCTGGCCAACCTGAGTGTTCCATGGAGCACACAGGCGATTGTGAGCCCCAACCTGACAGCAGCTGCCCTGGTTGTGCCGGGGTCAGACAAGACTCTGGCCCCCTTCTGCACCTTCTGCTGCTGTGGCCTGCTGAACCGTACCCTGGCTGTGGTGTTTATGGTCAGTCTGGCCTTCGCCATAGTGGTGGGCAACGTGGTCACGCTCACCGTCTTCATGCAGACAAGACAGGTCCGTACACCACAGGGATACCTCAAAGGTAAACAAACAAACTCACTGATTCAAACTTGGAAGAACAACCTTTGGTGTTTTTGACACTGAAAGGTGAAATTCAAAGTCTGGTTTAATGTTCTGGAGTTGTTCTAAGATTTCTAGTCACATGTTTGTTTATGTTGCCTGCTGGTTACATTGAACTTTTTAGCAGACACTCTTACCCAGAGTGACTTTCGGAGCAATTATGGCTAAGTGCCTTGCTCAAGCCCACATCGATACATTTTTCACCTAGTCAGCTCGGGGATTCGAACTAGAGACTTTTCAGTTACTGGCCCAATGCGCTTAACTGCTAGGCTACCTGCCACCCTGCGTTATTTAGATTGGCAGGATTAATTAAGGCAGTCGGTGCTTGTGGATTAAATCAAATCAAATCCAATTTTATTTGTCACATACACATGGTTAGCAGATGTTAATGCGAGTGTAGCGAAATGCTTGTGCTTCTAGTTCCGACAATGCAGTAATAACCAACAAGTAATCTAGCTAACAATTCCAAAACTACTACCTTATAGACACAAGTGTAAGGGGATAAGAATATGTACATAAAGATATATGAGTGAGTGATGGTACAGAGCGGCATAGGCAAGATACAGCAGATGGTATTGAGTGCAGTATATACATATGAGATGAGTATGTAAACAAAGTGGCATAGTTAAAGTGGCTAGTGATACATGTATTACATAAAGATGCAGTAGACGATATAGAGTACAGTATATACATATACATATGAGATGAATAATGTAGGGTATGTAAACAGCAGAGAACTAAATCAATTTTCAATACTGTTCAGTTACAATCAGGGATTCCTTTGTGCATTGCCTCAAAAGCAGCGAAACCATTTCCACACAGACTGTAGATTTGTTTCCCATGGAATTAAATGTAAAATCAGCTTATAGAACACAGGGATTTGTACCATACGTGGTTGAGTGTGAACTGTGAATGACCTTTCTCTCCTGACAGTCTCTCTGGCCATAGCAGACATGATGGTTGGAGTGGTGGTTGTTCCTTTCTCTGTCTACACTGAGATCTCTCTGATGGTGACCAGTTCCCCTCCTGTCTGGTACCAGGGGGGCACTGACCCCTCCATGGGGGGCCTGGTGGGCCCCTGGCAGCCCTGCATGCTGATTGGTCCAGTCTTCGCTGGCTGTACATTTGTCTCCATCAGTACTATTTTCCTGATGACGGTAGAGCGCTGTGTGGCCATCTTATGGCCCCTTCATAAGGACCACCTGGTGACACGGAGACGTACCCTGTTTCTCATCCTCTTCTCCTGGGCAGGCAGTTTCCTCCTGGCCCTGGCCCCCCTCATCCTCAGCAACAACTTCACACTGGAGTACAGTGAGTGCAGCCGGATGTGTAACTACGTCCCCCTGTGGGATGGAGTCACGCTGCCCTCTGACGCCAACATCCTCCTGCTGTTCCCTGTGTTTGACTTCACGCTGCTGGGCGGCACCCTGGTATTCAACATCCTGTCCTTCACCAGCATTCGCCACTACACACGCAAACGTAAGCTCATGTCAGAGGGGAATGTAGGGGTCGAGGGAGGGGGAGGCGGCTGCCAACATAGACCCTCCTTCTCTGACATCAAGGCCGCCAAGACGATCAGCATTCTGACGTTTGCCTTCACGGCTTCCTTCACCCCCATCGCTGTGTTTGTGCTGGGCAACGTGGTGGGCTTCACCTGGTGCAACTTCTCCTTTGTAGCCTTCTGGATCCTGACTGGGAACAGCTGCTGTAATGTGATAATATACAGCGTGAGAGACCAGCGCTTCAAGAAAGGAGTGACTCTGCTTTTTCAGAGGGAGCACTCACCTTCCCATGGGGAGAAAGGCGGAGCTACACCACCCCCACCTACCTTGTGACTACACCCCAAACCTCACCTCCTCTATTTTGAAAAGACAACCAGTGCCCTTTCCTTTCACTTTACTATGGAGAGAGGGATTTAATCGGCATTTAACTTCAGGTAAAACAACAACAACAAAATACACAATTATGGAAAATTAATTGTTTCCATTTTTTTTCACTGTGTTTAAATAATGAAACATAACTGTAGCTAACCTATGCGGTATCTAGTAGTTGCCAGTTATTCCCAGCATCATTTAAATCATATGACTCAAGCTGTCTCATTGGACTAGGTGAGATATCTGTGGGGGATATCTTAATAACATGCACTTTATCATAGAGTTGTAAGTAATGTATGGTTTTCATTTGTTTTGTGACATGTTTTGTGACTATCCAGAAACGTGTTAATTTTGCACAATTTTCTCTATAATAGCTTTTATTTGGGCTATAATACCATTATATTCATGAGGATGGCCTAATCAAATGTGAGTGAATGAAATGAATCTAAATGAAGAGTGATGTTGTTTTTTTTATAAAGTTATGGGCAAATCCCCGGGTCCATGATCTGTACGACACAGAAATGCATAATTATGGATATGAATGTCATTCTCTTCAAGGTAATGTATCCTGAATAGGTTCACAAAGGTTTACATATGCAATATCCTCTTTTGCATATTCATGTATTATTCTACACACTGGATATTATTTTAATTAGCTCCGCCCCCAAACAAGACCAAATGAAATCTGAACCAATCATAGATGTCTTTGTTTCACAAGTTTAGACATCAAAGTACAGCAGAGCACAGTAGAGTACAATACAGCACAGTAGAGTACAATACAGCACAGTAGAGTACAATACAGCACAGTAGAGTACAATACAGCACAGTAGAGTACAATACAATACAGCACAGTAGAGTACAATACAGCACAGTAGAGTACAATACAGCACAGTAGAGTACAATACAACACAGTAGAGCAGAAATCATTACAGTAGAGTTCTGTACAGTACAGTACATTATAGTGTACTCAATTGTAGTGTGCCCTACTGTGTACTGTACTAAACTCTACTCTACTGTACAGTACTGTACTAAACTATACTCTACTTTTCTGTACTGTGCTGTGTACTGTGCTGTGCTGTCCAAACTTGTGAACCAAACTGTGATTTGTGACTACTATTTCAAGGCATAAGGCAATGTTTCATAAACTTACAGAAGGCAGAAACATTTCTCCAAAGCGAAATATGTGTTGATATTAGTTGGCAGGGGTCATTTCTTCAACATTATTGTGTTTTGATGTATTTCTAATACCATTTTAATACTTTTTCTGGTAGTTTTCAAAGACCCCTTTTCCAGAAATTCAAAGCACTTGCTTATTCCTAATTTCTAAGATGGAAATGGTTTAAAAAAAAATATAGACTCTTAGCTTTCATTTGACACCCAGTTTGACATGCTCCTATGACCTTTACATGTTGGTGTTCATGGGCTCTTTTACATGAAAATGACCTTATTCATCTCATGGATGCCAGTGTACAAAAGGAAAAATGTATCTGAATGGTACAACAATCAAAAATGAATACGAAACATAAATAAAACATTTATAAATTCACTGAAATAGACATAACGATTCAGATGCCTTATCTTATGTTTTGAGGGTGAATGACCCACAAAGACCAAATCCTCTGTTTAATCTGTTCTGTTTAGCGGCTCTAAAGTTACACCATTTAGAGGGGCTACATATACCTCTGAATATTCTCATACCATTATATGTTTATAAGATTATTATTATTCAAGGAAAAACATGCTCCAGATATTTACAGCACTTATACAATGTTGATTAAATTCAAATAATATCTAACTCGAAATGACATGACTAAAGTAAACATTTTGTAGCATTTTCAATAAACATCACTCAAAGAAATCAGGATAAGTTCCATATGATCTGTACTAAATAGCTGTTTGGTACATTTTGTCACAGTGACGATGATATTTTATGAAAATAAAATATCTGTTTTGAAATATTTTACAAGCTTAGAGACTTTGGTTTATGTACAATGTGAACATTGCTGTGTCGATATGTAAGCACTGTACAGAACTTTATCAGTATTGCATTATTCATCAGATGACGTCAGATTTAGTCATAAACGCATTTGGAAACACTTGATTTGTGAGTTTTTAATGGTGTTCAGTCATGAGAGTAATGTGTTCAGACAGTACTAAATGTCTTTCAGACCTCTGCTCTAAAATTCACCGCTTCAGCAGTTACACAAGCTACACTAGAACCAACCATTTTCATCGTTTGGCCTCATCAGGATCCAACTTCCTTCCATTTGAGAAACGTTAGTGGAGAAGAGAACAAACACCCTGCTAGCTGTGGTCAACAAGCCACTGGATGTCTCAGGAGTCCTGATAATGTCTACAATGTGATCTCTCACACAAATCCTCATTAGTCATGTCATAGTTTACAAATGTGGCATAAAAAAAGGATTAAAAAAATATATATATATACAATAGATTTTTATCTACTATCACTATTTATGTACGACCATGCCATCTTTCTGACAACAGATCATAAATTGGTAGACCTAGTAAATGGTAGACCTAGTAAATGGTAGACTTAGTAAATGTGCATATAATCAGGAAGCTACTCCTCACTCCCATGTGCTGGCCTCACAAACTATGTCAGCAACAGGGTTATTATGGCGATAAAATGATTGTAATAATATTTGTTTACCTTTATTTAACTAGGCACGTCAGTGAAGAACAAATTCTTATTTACAATGACAGCCGGTCCCCTAACCCGGACAACGCTGGGCCAATTGTACACCGCCGGATGGGACTCCCGATCATGGGCAGTTGTAATACAGCCCAGGATCGAACCAGGGTCTGCAGTGACACCTCTAGCGCTGCAAAGCAATGCCTTAGACCACTGCGCCACCCGGGAGCCCAATAAATCGGCTGTGATTGGCACCAGGCCCATCACTGAGCAGTGAATTGCTTGTTTGTTGAGAGAAATGCTCTTTGCTGAATATAGAACATGTCAGATGCGTGCTCCGCAGAGCCGTGCTTCATCTTATCCCCCCGGTTGACAGAGAGGGAGTTTGGATATCACATTCCCTCCTCATAATCAGAGCAGTCTGGAGATGCTGCGAGGAAGCATTAGATGGAAATGGATGGGGAGAGGCTGGTATGTCAGAACAGAGGTCTGTCTGGCAGAGATGTGATTAAAGCATATTCCTCCTACAGCACTACCATGACATAAATGATCTGACACATGGCTGGTCATGTGACACAAGGCAAGGCTAAGGAGAACACTGGACTGTCAAAAGAACCACTTACTGGGAGAGAGAGATATGGGGAAGAGGGAGAAAGAGAGGAGAGAGAGCGAGACAGAGGCATGATTAAAATATGCTGCTGTGTGTTGTTCATTTCACAATCTAAAAGTGGACCTATAATTTGGGTTGTATCATTATGGCACAACTAACAGTCTGACAACAGTGTTCGTAGGTCTATGTTTGCATACTGTATATACCAAGTGCTTTGACTCCGTGGCCACCAGAATGACAGCACTGTTCATTTCCCCAGGACACTGACAGCCCATCTGTGGTTCATCTAATTAGGGTTTGAGATGACAACAAGAAATCCTTTTTGTGTTTAGGAAATCTCGAAAGTTACTGGCTAATTGCATCCTTAAACTGCCCCTGCAGACATCTCTGCCACCCAACCAGCTCTAAACCAGCTTTCCTTTTCAGCTGAAAGGTAGTCATTAACGAGAGGATGTTCTCAGCCCATGGTTAAAGTTCCTACTGCCTAATTGCCAATCTCAAATAGTTGGCACCAAATCTGCTGCCAGATAAAGATGAGGATTCAAATTATAGTAATGTGTTTCACTTCAGGCAATGTCATGGGGTAACTTGACAGGTTGCATATTTTTACAGTAACAACGAGCAACTCTGGTAAACAAGATCCTACTTTAAATGTTTTTTAACCTGCCAAGTGATTCACAGACACTTTTTAGGCTGAATAGAAATACACACTTAGTAATCATTGTATTGAATTTCAAATCTCTGGTAGCAGAAGCTATTATGTTTGGTTCCTTTTGATGTTTTTCATTTTCATGCTATATTGGTGTGCTGGTGAGGGACAGAAACAGTCCTTGTAGGCATCTTAGCAACATTGTGTTTGGTGAGGTTACATTAGGGCTGGTTCAGCCATTATACACAGGTGGGAGCTGTTGGGAAATAAGACAACTGCAACTTTCCTTGCGGCTACACTTTTATGGAAAGAGAGATGATTTAGCCTGCTTGCTCTCGCTGTGTGACTAGCCAGTCTGAGGTTAGTGAATGTACCCTTCACATCGCTTAGTGAAATTGTAAGGTCAAAAACTTTGCAAGACATGACATGTTCAAAAACGTTTCATCAAAAAACGTTTTACCTTCTTGAAATTGTGTATTAGGCATTGGATATGATTTTAAGCTTGTCTTCTACCAAAAGATAAAGGTTGAAAAGCAGATTGACTATAGCATTTTTTAAGTGCTTAAAACGTGTTTTACCCCATTGTTTGTAGCAACTCTGAATAGACAGGCTGGCATTAATCCCTCCTGTTACTCTCTAGAGTGAAGTTTTGTGATGCAAGGTGCTCAAGGGAAGCTCCAATCATTACCACCCAGGTAAATAGGACCCAGACAATTAACAGGAAGAACATTGTGTCAGCTACTGATAGCGCTCTTGTAACAACCTCAACAAACAACCTCCCTGTCAAATATCACCATTCATTCCTGTATTTTTTTTTTAAGGACACAAAGAAAGATGCTTTCCTTTAAACAAACAAAATGACATTTGCTTGTAAAAAAAAGGAGAGATCTTAAGGCATTTGTTTATTCATAGAAAGATTTGAATATGTGTATGACACGTGCATGGAGCCAGCCAGCATATTTTAGTTCCTGTTTGGAGAGCTGTCACAGGTTTGTTCTCTGAAGGTGAGGTGATTCACCATACAGGCCATTCAACGATCAGAGGCTCCATTGATAAATACAAAGATCGACTCACTATATGTCAAATATTCATCCACCCTCAGCACCCTTGTGATGTGGAATCCATGTGGAAAATACATCGGATTTGAAAAAAAGGTCATCAACGTAAACGGTTGTTTTGAGGGTGTATTTTCACAACAGGATTATGTCATCATGGTAATATAGCAAATGCTTATATAGCATTTGCAAAGTCATCAACAGCTATTGTTTCAATTCAACCCAGAATTCAACTCAAAATAGACAATACAAATAGGCCTAGGGTTTCTAGTCCGGATTTCAAGTGTTATGATATTTAGTGACATTGAATTGTGTTTGGTTGTCAATGCAATCAAATATTAACATTTGAAGGAGATGTGTCTTCTGCTTGGATAGTTCCATCTGTGCCACTGACTAGTTTTAATTCCAGTTTGTCTACAAATTAATCATTTAAATATTAGATTCACGTCTCCAAAAATTGACTTTTAAGAATTGGACTATATCATATAAAACTTTATTTAAAGTGCATTTAAAGTTTGATTTGATTTAGTACTATTCTTTAATTTTGATTATTGGTTGAGATGGAGACGTGAATTCAACATATCAATTATTCATTTGTAGACAAACTGGAATTAAAGACAGAAAGTACTCAGATCCCTTGAATTTTTCCACATTTCGTTACGTTTACAGCCGTATTCTAAAATTGATGAAATTGTTTTTTTCCTCATCAATCTACACACATTTTCAGGTCTCTCCAGAGATGTTTGATCAGGTTCAAGTACGGGCTCTGGCTGAGCCACTCAAGGACATTCAGAAACTTGTCCCGAAGCCACTCCTACATTGTCTTGACTGTGTGCTTAGCCACTCAAGGACATTCAGAGACTTGTCCCGAAGCCACTCCTGCGTTGTCTTGACTGTGTGCTTAGGGTTGTTGACCTGTCGGGAGAGTTGTAAAGTACTTAAGTAAAAATAGTTTCAAGTACTACTTAAGTCGTTTTTGCGGGGTATCTGTACTTTACTATTTAAATTTTTAACAACTTTTACTTTTTCTTCACTTACATTCCTAAAGAAAATTATGTACTTTTTACTCCATACAGTTTCCCTGGCACCCAAAAGTACTCGTTACATTTGAAATGCTTAGCAGGCCAGGAAAATGGTCCAATTCACACACTTATCAAGAGAACATCCCTGGTCTTCCCTACTACCTGATCTGGCGGATTCACTAAATACAAATGCTTCAATTGTAAATTATATCTGAGTGGTGGAGTGTGCCCATGGCTATCCGTCAATAAAAAAAGCAAGAGAATTGTGCCGTCTGGTTTACTTCATATAAAGAATTTGAAATTATACTTTTACTTTTGATATTAAGTACATTTTAGCAATGACATTTACTTTTGATACTTAGGAATATTTAAAACCAACTACATTTGGACTTTTACTCAAGTAGGCTTTTACTGGGTGACGTTCACTTACTTGAGCCATTTTCTATTATTATTTTTTTTAAATTTCATTTTTATTTCACCTTTATTTAACCAGGTAGGCTAGTTGAGAACAAGTTCTCATTTGCAACTGCGACCTGGCCAAGATAAAGCGTAGCAATTCGACACATACAACAACACAGAGTTACACATGGAGTAAACAAAACATACAGTCAATAATACAGTAGAACAAAAGAAAACAAAAAGTCTACATACAGTGAGTGCAAATGAGGTAAGCTAAGGAAATAAATAGGCCATGGTGGCGAAGAAATTACAATATTGCAATTAAACACTGGAATGGTAGATCGGCAGAAGATGAATGTGCAGGTAGAGATACTGGGGTGCAAAGGATCAAAATAAATAAATAAATAAATACCAGTATGGGGATTAGGTAGGTAGATAGACGGGCTGTTTACAGATGGGCTATGCACAGGTGTAGTGATCTGTAAGCTGCTCTGACAGCTGTTGCTTAAACCTAGTGAGGGAGATGTGAGTCTCAAGCTTCAGAGATTTTTGCAATTCGTTCCAGTCATGGGCAGCAGAGAACTGGAAGGAAAGACGACCAAAGAAGGAATTGGCTTTGGGGGTGACCAGTGAGATATACCTGCTGGAGCGCGTGCTATGAGTGGGTGCTGCTATGGTGACCAGTGAGCTGAGATAAGGCGGGGCTTTACCTAGCAGAGACTTGTAGATAACCTGTAGCCAATGGGTTTGGCGACAAGTACGAAGCGAGGGCCAACCAACGAGAGCGTACAGGTCGCAATGGTGGGTAGTGTATGGGGCTTTGGTGACAAAACGGATGGCACTGTGATAGACTGCATCCAGTTTGTTGAGTAGAGTGTTAGAGGCTATTTTATAGATGACATCACCGAAGTCATGGATCGGTTGGATGGTCAGTTTTACGAGGGTATGTTTGGCAGCATGAGTGAAGGATGCTTTGTTGCGATATAGGAAGCTGATTCTATATTTCATTTTGGACTGGAGATGCTTAATGTGAGTCTGGAAGGAGAGTTTACAGTCTAACCAGACACCCAGGTATTTGTAGTTGTCCACGTATTCTAAATCAGAGCTGTCCAGAGTAGTGATGCTGGACGGGCGAGCAGGTGCGGGCAGTGATCGATTGAATAGCATGTATTTAATTTTACTTGCATTTAAGAGCAGTTGCAGGCCACAGAAGGAGAGTTGTATGGCATTGAAGCTCGTCTGGAGGTTAGTTAACACAGTGTCCAAGGAGGCGCCAGAAGTATACAGAATGGTGTCGTCTGCGTAGAGGTGGATCAGAGACTCACCAGCAGCAAGAGCAACATCATTGATGGATACAGAAAAGAGAGTCGGCCCGAGAATTGAACCCTGTGGCACACCCATAGAGACTGTCAGAGATCCGGACAACAGGCCCTCCGATTTGACACACTGAACTCTATCAGAGAAGTAGTTGGTAAACCAGGCGAGGCAATCATTTGAGAAACCAAGGCTGTCGAGTCTGCCAATAAGAATGTTGTGATTGACAGAGTCGAAAGCCTTGGCCAGGTTGATGAATACGGCTGCACAGTAATGTCTCTTATCGATGGCGGTTATGATGTCATTTAGAACCTTGAGCGTGGCTGAGGTGCACCCATGACCAGCTCTGAAACCAGATTGCATAGCGGAGAAGGTATGGTGGGATTCGAAATGGTCAGTAATCTGTTTGTTAACTTGGCTTTCGAAGACCTTAGAAAGACAGGGTAGGATAGATATAGGTCTGTAGCAGTTTGGGTCTAGAGTGTCGCCCCCTTACAAGAGGGGGATGACCGCGGCAGCTTTCCAATCTTTGGGAATCTCAGACGATACGAAAGAGAGGTTGAACAGGCTAGTAATAGGGGTTGCAATTTCGGCAGGTCATTTTAGAAAGAGGGGGTCCAGATTGTCTAGCCCGGCTGATTTGTAGGGGTCCAGATTTTGCAGCTCTTTCAGAACATCAGCTATCTGGATTTGGGTAAAGGAGAAATGGTTGGGGCTTTGGCGGGGTGCTGTGGAGGGTGCCGGGCAGTTGACCGGGGTAGGGTTAGCCATGTGGAAAGCATGGCCAGCCGTAGAGAAATTCTCAATTATTGTGGATTTATCAGTGGTGACAGTGTTTCCTAGCCTCAGAGCAGTGGGCAGCTGGTAGGAGGTGCTCTTATTCTCCATGGACTTTACAGTGTCCCAGAACTTTTTTGAGTTAGTACTACAGGATGCAAATTTCTGTTTGAAAAAGCTTGCCTTAGCTTTTCTAACTGCCTGTGTATATTTGTTCCTAACTTCCATGAAAAGTTGCATATCACGGGGGCTATTTGATACTAATGCAGAACGCCACAGGATGTTTTTGTGCTGGTCAAGGGCAGACAGGTCTGGAGTGAACCAAGGACTATATCTATTCCTCGTTCTACATTTTTTGAGAGGGGCATGCTTATTTAAGATGGTGAGGAAGGCCCTTTTAAGGAATAGCCAGGCATCATCTACTGACGGGATGAGGTCAATGTCATTCCAGGATACCCCGGCCAGGTCGATTAGAAAGTGCTGCTCGCAGAAGTGTTTCAGGGAGCGTTTGACAGTGTTGGTCGTTTGACAGTGTTGCTCGCAGAAGTGTTTCAGGGAGCGTTTGACAGGGTTGGTCGTTTGGTCGCAGACCCATTACGGATGCAGGCAGTGATCGCTGAGATTGTGATTGAAAACAGCAGAGGTGTATTTGGAGGGCGAGTTAGTTAGGATGACATCTATGAGGGTGCCCGTGTTTACTGATTTGGGGTTGTACCTGGAAGGTTCATTGATAATTTGTGTGAGATTGAGGGCATCAAGCTTAGATTGTAGGATGGCCGGGGTGTTAAGCATGTCCCAGTTTAGGTCATCTAGTAGCACAAACTCAGAAGATAGATGGGGGGCAATCAATTCACATATGGTATCGAGGGCACAGCTGGGGGCAGAGGGAGGTCTATAGCAAGCGGCAACAATGAGAGACTTGTTTCTAGAAAGGTACATTTTTAGAAGTAGAAGCTCAAATTGTTTGGTTACAGACTTAGCCTGCAGAGTTCTGTATTACTATATTTGCAGTAGATTGCAACACCGCCCCCTTTGGCAGTTGTATCTTGGCGGAAAATGTTATAGTTAGTGATGGAGATTTCAGGGTTTTTGGTGGTTTTCCTAAGCCAGGATTCAGACACGGCTAAGACATCTGGGTTGGCAGAGTGTGCTAAAGCAGTGAGTAAAACAAACTTAGGGAGTAGGCTTCTAATGTTAACATGCATGAAACCAAGGCTTTTACATTTACAGAAGTCAACAAATGAGAGCACCTGGGGGGTGGGATCTTGGTCACCTCCCTGACAAAGGCCCTTCTCCCCAAATTGCTCAGTTTGTCCAGGCGGCCAGTGCGAGGAAGAGTCTCGCTGGTTCTAAACTTTTTCCATTTAAGAATGATATAGGCCACTGTTATAGGCCACTGATATAGGCCACTTTGGGACCTTCAATGCTGCAAAAATGTTTTGGTACCCTTCCCAAGAGCTGTGCCTCAACAAAATCCTGTCTCGGAGCTCTATGGACAATTCCGTCAACCTCATGGATTGGTTTTTGCTCTGACATGCACTGTCAACTGTGGGACCTTATATAGACAGGTGTGTGTCTTCCCAAATCATGTCCAATCAATTGAATTTACCACAGGTGGACACCAACTTGAAGAAACATCTCAAGGATGATCAATGGAAACAGGATGCACCTCAATTTTGAGTCTCTGTGCAAAGTGTCCAAAAACGTATGTAAATACGTTTTAATTTTTAATACATTTGCAACAATTTCTAAAACCCTGTTTTTGCTTTGTCATTATGGGATATTGTGTGTAAATTGATGAGGAAAAATATTAATTTAATCCATTTCAAAATAAGGCTGTAACATAACAACATTTGGAGAAAGGGAAGGGGTCTGAATACTTTCCAGAATGCACTGTATTGTATCTTCTTCAAATGTCGAAATTTGGTCGCATTGACAACCAAACACAATTCAATATCACTTTTGAAATATAATAAATTGCCTATTAACTTGTCGGCAACCTAAGAAGTTATATGTTGGATTCAAGTCTCCAACTCAACCAAAAATAAAAGCCTTCTAATATGAATCTCTCACTCAGTGGCCACTTTACCTGACATATTCCTTAAGCCAATACACATTAGTGTACTATGGGATCAAAGCCTATGGTTCAACTTCATTTATGTAACTACTTTTCATATCACAACAACTTGGCTCACAATGGATGGCCGTCACTATAAATACATCCTAATGCCACAGTATAGTGTATTGGTTCCTGGTTCCTATCTCTGTCTGCACGTACCTAACTGGCTCTTGGTGTGTGACCTCAGTCTGGGTCACATTAAGGCTGTATTTTTCTCTTGATCTGAGACCTCCACTCACACACCTATCCACTATCATATGAATACAACATGGAAATCAGGTCTTTGAAAACTATGCCGCCAGCAAGGTGATTTTCTAGAGCACATTGAGAGCCTTAGCATCGGTACGTGAAGTCTGCTATGTTTTTCCCCTCTATTTTCATGGTGCTTTTGAATTGTTAATTGGTCATAAACAATGTCCACATGTGGCCCGGGTCTCTTTTTGGCTCTGGCAGGAGTACAGAGAACAGAGTCAGAGATCGCTCAGGGGGAACACCTACAAACTATACAACAAATCTCTCTCCAGGTATAGAAACAAAACATCAGGTATAAACTCATATGCCCTCAATGGGCTATTAATATTTCACCAAGATGCTGAGGTAAAAATGCTGCTCTGCTACTGATGTCTGAAAGCTATGCCAGAAAATATGTTTTCTGAAAATCTGACCTGCTGACATTCCTCTCCATGTATGTGGATTGATGATAGAGGCTAAGGAACAGAAATGTATGCACTTGAGCTAATTATCTAGCTTATTTAGTTTGCAATCCATTTTATATTTCTGAACCATCAATGAATTTTTACTGACTGAATAATCATTGCTTGAGTGAGAAAAAGTGATGAGCATTGATTGCTGCTTAAAAGTAGCCAATAGCATTCATACATGAAAGACACAGAAGGGAAATACGGTATTAGTCTACAGTAGCAAAGTCTGAAAAGACATAAACAAAAATCAACAAACTAATTTGAAGACAGAGTTTTTCTACAATATCCAGCTAATTGTAAAAGTGGGTCAGGGACTTGATGTGTTGTTATTGTGTGTGTTAGCAAAGAGTTTTAATTCATACTCTCCTCTCAGACTAATAGATGAATACATTCATACCAATTCTCAGCTACATTCACAATCAATGCTTATTACTTTTTCTCCTCGCTCCAGCATTCAAAACTCAGACAGAAATGTAGACTGAATCCCAAACAATCAGCTAGACAATAAACTCAAGGACACACATTTCTGTCGCCTGGCAATGATTGAAATGAACAATAGAGATGTAGCATAATTTCAACCCGAAGGATAATTGAGTTTCCATTTACTGTTCTAATTATGTTGGTACGGATGTCATATGATGATGCCTGCATCACACAATCACAGCAGAGCAAGGACAGGGTGCCCTCGGAGAGACCAGGTAGACTACCACTCCCACCCTCCCTTCCACCTCCACTCCTCCAGCTAACCACCATGTCAACTTGATTATTCACACAGCCTCCAAGTCATAACGGCATATAATCTAGAGGTACATTTTATTGAAATGACTATGAAAGACATTGTATTCTTTATAAAAGCACCGAAAAACAGAATAATACATTCTCCACTCAAAGCTCCAGATGTTCACAGACCCACTATCCTACTGCAGGTGTGATGAAGAGAGAGCGTGACAGATGGAGAAAGGGATTTTTGTCAAAGTCTAAGATGGCTGTTTTTCCCATCCTTAACTTTAGATATAGAATCCTGTTAGTCACTGAACCGCCGTTGTTAGTGCTATTGTCTCCCATGTTCTACTACCCTGTTTGTTTCACACTCTCCTGAGCCGATAAGAGCAGCTGAGGTCCCATATGTTTCCCTGCATGGCTCTGTACTCTGTGTTTTCTTGGGTTATCAGCAGCTGTGTTGTTATATAAACACCCAAATATCTACAGGACATAGCTAAATAAAGATCAAATAGAACCCAAATATTAGTACAGGACCCACCCGCATTTTACCACCTTGTCCGTTGCTTTTATTGTAGAAGTTCTGAGCTGTTGTGTGTGTGTGTAATTCTATCAAGAGAGTAGCTGATAATAGGCTTGGTAGGGAAGTATAGAAAGCACAGCCCTGGACTCTCACACCTCTGACTGCCAGGACCCAGAAGCAGTGTCTCCCCTGGCATTCACACCTTAACACACTACACACACCCACACATTACTTTTATTTGGTTGTATTGTTTATTTTTTTTAAATGTGTCCTTTAGTTGTCGTATGCGGACACCTTCTTGGCGAACATCTCATTCCAATATGGACGTTAATATGGAGTTGGTCCCCCCTTTGCTGCTACAACAGCCTCCACTCTTCTGGGAAGGGTTTCCACTAGATGTTGGAACATTGCTGCGGGGACTTGCTTCCATTCAGCCACAAGAGCATTAGTGAGGTCGGGCACTGATGTTGGGCGATTAGGCCTGGCTTGCAGTCAGCGTTCCAATTCATCTCAAAGGTGTTCGATGGGGTTGAGGTCAGGGCTCTGTGCAGGCCAGTCAAGATTTTCCACACCGATCTCGACAAACCATTGCTTTATGGACCTCGCTTTGTGCACAGGAGCGTTGTCATGGTGAAACAGGAAAGGGCCTTCCCCAAAATGTTGCAACAAAATTGGAAACACAGAATCGTCTAGAATACCATTGTATGCTGTAGCATTAAGATTTCCCTTCACTGGAAATATGAACCATGAAAACAGCCCCAGACCATTATTCCTCCTCCACCAAACTTTACAGTTGGCACTATGTATTGGGTCAGGTAGCGTTCTCGCCAAACACAGATTCGTCCATCGGACTGCCAGATGGTGAAGCGTGAATCATCACTCCAGAGAACGCGTTTCCACTGCTACATAGTCCAATGGTGGCGAGCGTTACATCACCCCAGCTAACGTTTGACATTGTGCATGGTGATCTTAGGCTTCTGTGCGTCTGCTCGGCCATGGAAACCCATTTCATGAAGCTCCCGACCAACAGTTAATTTGCTGACGTTGCATCCTGAGGCAGCTTGGAACTCGGTAGTAAGTGTTGCATCCGATGAGACTAATTTTACGAGCTACGCGCTTCAGCACTCAGCGGTTCCGTTCTGTGAGCTTGTGCGGCCTACCACTTTGTTACTGAGCCGTTGTTGCTCCTAGACGTTTATTCTTCACAATGACAGTACTTAATGTTGACTGGGGCAGCTCTAGCAGGGCAGACATATAACAACCACCAGGGTATAACAACCACTTCAATCAAACTACATTCCAACACGCGGTCGTGTAATCTACTCAACTGTATGCTGTGAACTGCTTGACGATGCCATAGGTTCCTTGTATCATGGCAAAGCAGCAGAATCGTTCTGATCCTCTTGAACACTGAGCACCGAGGCACACTCACAGAGCACCAGGTGATTTGGGTGACCTGAAAGGATGACCGCTGTCATTCCTGCCTCAGGTGCTCTGTTTATGTCACCCTGTCTGTCTGACCTAATCCTACTTTACAATCCAATTGTAAAACATGAGAGAAAAGCTCTGTATGGAACGCCAAGAGTAAACCCAGGTCTACAATACATCTCTGGGGCTTTCTCACTAGGAATCTACAGTAATGTCACCACACTGGTACCTACCTGTCTACTCAAAGCCAAGGCGCCTTGACTCCCACTGAACGCCAGGGAAGTGGATGTTCCTCAGCAGCCTTCTCATCGAGCCAAAGATCAGAGGCTATGGTAGATGTAAAGCTTCCATTGATATGGAGATGATGCCTCTCCACCCTACAGAGTCATCATGGAAACAGTAACTGCTCTCCAGAAGTGTTGCAGAAGAAAGGGGTGGGGGAATACCTATAGTCTTATTATAAACTGGGTGGTTCGAGGTCTGAATGTTGATTGGCTGAAAGCTGTGGTATTTCTTTTTACTGTTCTAATTATGTTGGTAACCAGTTTATAATAGCAATAAGGCACGTCTGGGGGGTTGTGGTATATGGCCAATATACGACACCCCCTCTGGCCTTATTGCTTAATTAGCCTTCTGTATTGTGTTGTATTGTAATGAAAGCTATTCAGAATTTGTACATGTTCAATGCAAGTACATTCTATAAAAGGGCATGAATTGAAATCATACATTTTCTAAATCTTTTGACCAATCAGATCAGCTCTGAAAAAGGTCTAAAGTGAAAGATCAGAATTGGGCTGCCTGTGTAAACGCAGCCATTGAGAAACAGTATAAAACATACCACCTTATGTACAGTTTATACTTTATTCTCCATATATTCATTATCATTGGATCATATCCACTATCGTTATATCATGTCCACTCACAACCTTCAAGGTTGATTCGTTTCAGAAAGACCAATCATCCAAAAGGACCAGCTCTACTCAATTCTAATTTCTCTTATGAGTGGAGCGTATGAAACAACTAGACAAGAGTCCCTTCCAGTTAAACAATAGTTTGTTGACTTTGCTGTTGGATGTTCAATGCACATCAAGAAAACACAAATATCACATTTAAGTAAACGTCAACATCTATAAAAGAGAAAAGAGAACTAACATTGTACTCGACCAAAAGAGACGAGAGGAGAGGGAGGGGACATCAGTAAAAAATTAGGCTAGCAATTTGAATATTATAGCCACCGTGTACTCTGCCAGCAGCGAGTAGTACATATAGGGCTATGTGACGCAGTCTTCTAATTCATTCAGGGGAAAGTCAAAGAGTCAGGACCCCAAAATAAATTAGGGTAGTCCATTTTTCTTTTTTCACATTATTTTGCATGCTCCAGGAACAGAGAGCAGCTGTTAAGTTTGGTCAACATGTTTTGTTTACAAGCTTTGCATGCAGATTCTTGGCAAGAGTCTATGTGTATTGTCATCCATGTGTTGGTGGACTGACTCACTGTCGTCTGTTTTCTCTGAACCAACAAGGATGCCTAAATCAGAGAAGGTAAGTACTTAGAGGCATTCAGTGCTATTGCTGGGGCCTGAGGGCAGCTGTCAAGACATGTCTCCACACAGCTGCTACTGCTCACATGGAGCTGAATCACATCATCGGGGAGCAGGAGTGACTATGAACCACTACTGACAGCAGGCAGAGATTCACACTTACAGCACACCTGATGACTGTAGACAGATGCGATCATATATAATGACACCCTTAAACAGTTCACATTTGATTTTTAAATAAGTTGAAGTTGAAAAAGCTTTGTATTTGTTTGATTAACAACAACACAGGACCCCCCCACCACCCCCCAAAAATAAAATCCTTTCAAAGTGGCCTGGACTAAAATATTTAAATGTTTCATTAATTTGTTTGTTTTCTGTGTCGTTTATCTCAGCTGTGATAATTTGCAGGTGCATAAAGGGTACAAATTCCTTTGGGTGGTGGACCATTCTTGATACACATGGGAAACTGTTGAGTGTGAAAAACTCAGCAACATTACAGTTCTTGACATAAACCGGTGCGCCTGTCATCTACTACCATACCCCGGTCAAAGGCACTTTAATCTATGGTCTTGCCCATTCACTCTGCCACACATACACAATCCATGTTTCTATTGCCTCAAGGTTTAAAAATCCTTCCTTAACCTGACTCCTCCCCTTAATCTACACAGATGAAAGTGAATTTAACAAGTGACATCAATAAGGGATCATAGCTTTCACCTGGTCAGTCTGCCATGTTTTGTATACTCAGTGTATTTGACCACATCTATATGACCCTAAAATGATGTGCACTGGATCTACATAGGAATGGTGTTTAGAGAATCATCTATGAACTATATCTCTGACAAGTGGTCTCTCCTCCGATTGTCAGATGGGTCTGTTTGGTTTATATGTCTTCTGTCAACTCACTCCTATTTCTGACAAATCTAGCTTTTGGGGAGTCTGTATGTCTGTCTGGACTGGACCCTCAGGAGGAGAAGGATCCCTCCACAGCTGGTCCATTCTGACCTACATGTATTCTGAGATCAGAGGCAGTGGCCAATATTTTGGCAACAGGACCCCAGGAGTCAGTGAATCAGGAGACAGGGAGACCCTCCAGGGAATGTGTTAGTGTGTGAGCACACTAGGAATAACATTTACCCACAATGCTACAGTACAGTGCTTCTGAGTTAAACCAGGCTGATATCTAATCACGAGCACTGGGTTGTTGCCGATGGCCACAGCCTATATACTGCAGATGCATTTCAGTTAAGTGGAAGACTATTCCAATTCCACCATATCAATCCTCTAATCAAAACCCAGCAGTCAGAATGGACGCAGGACACAGAACTGAGCAAAACAATGTACTTTACTCTGAAAAATAATCAGCCAATAAATCCATGCAGGGATAACAAACCCTAACACAAAACCAGAAACAATCACGCACAAAACATAATGAGAACCAGATGGTTAAATAGGGAAATAATAATGTAATAGGAACCAGGTGTGTACAATCAAGACATAACAAATGGAAAAAGAAAAGTGGCTCGATGGCAGCTAGAACGCCGGTGACGACGACCGCCGCCAGAACAAGGAGAGGAACCAACTTCGGCGGAAGTCATGACACATTCAGTCAACATGGATATCAGAGGAAGTAAGATTGCTTTTGTGCTTTGCGTCTGCTTGAATTCTCATGACGCCTTAGGAAGGACTCAACATAAACAGTACCTTCTTTACCCTAGGAATCTATTGAACCCACTCATGATAGTGGTGAGGTTAATCTGACACAGAAAAATATGTACAATGGACAAACTGGCAGAAACATTTGCTCAGGGGGTGGTGAGTGAGTAACCTCTACTGAATGTCACAACCTGGCTCTTAGATGGTGACACGCAAGGGAGTCCACACGTTTGCAGTTAAGGAGTAACACAAATATTTATTAAATAACTAACAAAGTGTAAAACTTCAAAGGAAAACTGACCTGTGAAGTGTGAAAGTAGGCATGTGAGGGGTGTAATGGAGATGCATGGATGAAGGTTAAATGTTGAAGGGTGCACCTAATCAAAAAAACATATCATCAACCAGATCACAAAACAAAATGGTGCTTGTGGAGAGAGAGAGAGCCAGTAGTGGGCACCAGGAACGTTTCTCTTAGTTGATCCCAAACCCAGGTGCAACTTGTCACCTGAACGACCCAAGCAGCTCCATCTGTCCCCAATCTACAAACAAAAGCACAAACACAGAGGAGGCAGGGAGAGAGTAACATGAAGGAGAGCTATAATTCTGTACAAGGCTTAAGGGCCATGAAGTGGACAATCTCTGAAGAAGTCAACTGGGAAAGATGAAGTACAAGCGAAGCTCTGAGAATGACAGGAGAGTACAGACCGGTTCCGATAAACCCTCAATATAAACCAAGGTTTTGATGATCATTTACAGCATTTCCCCTGCCTCCCAATAACATGCTCATTGTGTGGAATACCTAAATAAGATATGGACAATCAAGACATAATTTAAATTGACTTTTATTCTTGCCTGAGGCGTGTGCTCGAAGGTTCATGTTTCTCAAATAGGTCAACTATATAGTTTAATGTACATGCGTTAACATCCATTAAGTACCCCCTTGACATTACACTCGTAACAGGAGGCAATTCAATGTATGTAACAGGTCAGAAATAAGACAGAACTATTAGTGCATCCGGTTGGACTTGGTCCTCTTTGTCAGCTTGTTATGGTACACTTCTCCTCAGTTATACTGCTGAGAGTTCAGTTTTACCATCTTACAGTGGGATCATGTGTAATTAAAGCCTGCTGACATTTGGCAAGTAATTGTGCCATTGCCCTTTCTTTAAATGTCAACGCTGTTATATTTCCTCAGTGTTTAACTGACTACTGCAGCAAGGCTAAATGGTAATTGTCAGGTAATTGTCATTCTGCTCATTGCTAGGTGATCAGCACTAATTTCAGACGAGGTCTCCATTATGTGGGTAGCAGTTGAGCGATTTACAAGAGACGTGAAGTTAAGCACTTTGAATGGAAGTTATTTGTGAACAAATGTTCAATTTCTATAGTCACATAGTTCTATAAATAGCAGCACACAGTATTTCTGAAAAGCACACATTTACATAATTTAAAACGTCTTTTTTTTTATACATACATTACACATGACGTGACTGCTAGTGTCAAAATACTGTTAGCACTTTGGTGTCATTTAGCACTTAGCCATTCTTACGGTTACATCGCCCAATAACCAATAGATCCAATAAGAACCGTGAAATGGGGCAGGTTCCCAATACTGCTGTTACTGCTATAATATTTGTGTGTACAGGTATCATTCTAGGCAGTCGTTACATGAATTGATCAGGCAAGCCACTCCATGTACTATAGACTTCAAGTAAAGGCAGGAAACTGTAGGGTAATCAGTCAAACCTGTAGAGCTGGCTGATACTGACACTCAGAGCCTTGATCATTGTTCCTAACTAGGCTGTTGTTAATCTCCCCTCTGCTCCTCTATGGTCAGCTCCAACAGCATCCGATATGCTTGCAAATCCTTGTTCTCTGTAAAACATAGGATAAGGTCAGAATGCTACAAAATTACAAGCAATTTGACAAGATGAAGCCACATATGAAGCCAATCAGTAAAAAGAACACATGCACGTTCACACTTACTTTAAAAGCTGTTCTAGTTCCCTTTTGATTTTGGTGATAACTGGTGGACCATGATAGGTTAAAGACGTGTACAACTGGACCAATGAGGCTCCAGCACAGATCTTGTCCAGGGCATCTTGTCCACTGGCTACACCCCCAACTCCAATGATTGGCACCTTACCTTCAATGAGAAAGAGCAATACTGGGTGAATGAAGAGAACATTCTATACAACCCAGCCCACAATCAATCAATCCAAATCAAATGTATTTATACAGGCCTTCTAACATCAGCTGATATCTCAAAGTGCTGTACAGAAACCCAGCCTAAAACCCCAAACAGCAAGCAATGCAGGTGTAGAAGCACGGTGGCTAGGAAAAACTCCCTAGAAAGGCCAAAACCTAGGGAGAAACCTAGAGAGGAACCGGGCTATGAGGGGTGGCCAGTCCTCTTCTGGCTGTGCTGGGTGGAGATTATAACAGAACATGGCCAAGATGTTCAAATGTTCATAAATGACCAGCATGGTCAAATAATAGTAATCAAGCCAGTATCAGCTGAAGCAAGAACCATTAACAGTGTTTTGATGATCCTTCATGGAGCCAACCTACCTTTTGTCAAGCTGTACATCTCTCTCACAGTGCACGTAGAGAGCTCCTTGATGGGTTGGCTGCTCAACCCTCCCACCTCTTTACTCTGGGGGTCCTGTAGAGTCTCAGGCCTGGATACTGTAGTGTTGGAGACCAACAGCCCATCCACACCAAGCTAAAACACAAACCATGATTACCCATTTGACATTACCCCATAACAACACATCAAAACAAATTTAAGTAACCCAATCATTGAGAATATTTCACGATCTGTTTAAAAGTGAGTTCTGTATTCTATTGGAGTTGGTGTAGCATCCTAATAAAATTAGACTGAATTGTTCCAGGCACACTTAAACGAATACTCAGGCTGTGTTTCGACAGGCAGCCCAATTCTAATTATTTTGATCAATCAAATTAACTCTGAAAAAGATCTGATGTGAAAAGATCAGATGTGATTGGTCAAAAGACCAAATAGTGGGAAAAAGATCAGAATTGGGCTTCCTGTCTAAACGCAGCCTGAGTGTATTCGTTTAAGTGTGCTTGGAACAATAAGAATGCTACACTAACTCCAATGGAATACAGAACTCACTTTTAAAACAGATGGATCATGAAAAATAAGTTACGATTTGTTCATCTTCATTCTCAATGATTGGACTGTCTGACAAATTTACCGTAACGTATCTAATACTCATGAAATATTTGCTGTGCTTTCTATCTGTCTTTTTCCATTGGGAGTCTGTCCGCTTACATGAACACAGAAAAACTCCTCCATTACCCTTAACATAAAGAGTGGATAGGAGGCAACACTAATGCATTCAAATCAATTTGGTGATATAAGTCCTCTGCTGGCAAAGACGCATGGCAGCAAGATGGATCTGATGACAGCGACAGAACACAAGCCGACTATGTGAGAAGTGTGCTCAGGAAGTAAGCAGCCCTAAGTCATTGGGGGTTATATACTGTATGTTAAGGCTTGGTGAGTAGGCTACATAGACATGCCCACAGAACCACACTGACCCCTGTGTGGCTAGGCCTCAGACTGACCCCTGTGTGGCTAGGCCTCAGACTGACCCCTGTGTGGCTAGGCCTCAGACTGACCCCTGTGTGGCTAGGCCTCAGACTGACCCCTGTGTGGCTAGGCCTCAGACTGATCCCTGTGTGGCTAGGCCTCAGACTGACCCCTGTGTGGCTAGGCCTCAGACTGACCCCTGTGTGGCTAGGCCTCAGACTGACACCTGTGTGGCTAGGCCTCAGACTGACCCCTGTGTGGCTAGGCCTCAGACTGACCCCTGTGTGGCTAGGCCTCAGACTGACCTCTGTGACCACATCAGCAATGTCCTGCTTATCCTGGGCAGTGAGGTCAGGGGCAATCTTTACCAGTACAGGTGGCCTGCTCCTCCCCTGTAGGGCATCACGCTCCTCCAGCACCTGGATGGGTTTTTCCTAAGGTTAATTGTGTTCAATCCAAATAGTGCTGTGCTTATGTGATGTGTATGTTGTCTAATGGGAAGTCAATTATCTTTTGACATAGAAACCCAAATGAAAGATCACCGTCTATATCAATAAAAGTCGAACTGAACAGAAACACCAGACTTCAATAAAGGAAAAGTTGCAACAGCTTACTCTCTGGAAAGCCAATGATACAGAAACTATAAACATAAACTAAATGACATAAATAGTATAATATCCTGGTTAATTAAAGGATAAATAAATCATATCTAGGTCAGTCAAAAATGCCAGCCACTGACCTTGTACAGCAGTTGTCGCAGTTCCCCTTTAGGTCCCTGAGGCCTGGGGTGTTGGGGCTGCTCACGTTCACCACCAGGTAATCAGCCAGAGGTCCCAGCGTCCACACCCCCTCCAGGTAGTCTGCCGCTGCGTCCTGCGACAGCTTGTTCTTTCCCAGGTTGATGCCCAGGGGCAGGCCAGCTAAAAACACACAGACAACAGGATATATTCCAGTTATGAGTCCCTGGGAGAGGTTAAGGTCAGAACATAAATAGAATGCATGGGAGTGAACTAAGAGAAAACACAGTCCGCAAGCGTCAACTGCGTCACGAGCGTATACCGCATCAAATGACGCCTCGATAACGCCAACATTTATTGTATTTTGGTACACCAGAAGTACATTAACTTCAAATGGAACGCTGCATTTGCCTCGCAGCATTGAGTTGGAGGCAGATCTGTGTGGCGCATAAATTGGATTTATCGAAACTATGCATCAAACTGTATGTGTAGACAGCTTGACAGACATGGAAGGTGAATGTTGCACACATGTCCAGATGATCATTTTTCTCACGTCTACACGGAGCAATGCTGGTGAAATGAGCTGATAAACTGTCAAAAAATAGACTGTGGGTGCATTGTTACCTCTGGAATTGTGAAATGGATAGCTAAAAATGTCTACTTAGTGTTCAGAAGTTTAACAGCGCGCCACCATTGTGTAAGCCTATATAGGCTGGTGCTTATGAAAATGGTGTAGCAATGCATGAACGCAACGACATTCTACATTTAGAAACTGGATTTGTTAAATATCACATGGTCAATGTCATATCTTGACAGTATCACAGTTGTTGCTTACAGCCGATTGGATTGAAATACAGCTCAATGTGCATGGTTAGCGAGTGCCTTGTTTTAAATGAATCAAATCTGTTCCAAAGGGAATTTGAATTCTGAATTGTTATGATCTTCCCTACTTTGCTATGTAAAGTTGGATGGTTAAAAAGTAAATTGGGGGGGCCTCCCGGGTGGTTAAGGGCGCTGTACTGCAGCGCCAGCTGTGCCACCAGAGACCCTGGGTTCACGCCCAGGCTCTGTCGTAACCAGCCGTGACCGGGAGGTCCGTGGGGCGACGCACAATTGGCATAGCGTCGTCCGGGTTAGGGAGGGCTTGGCCGGTAGGGATATCCTTGTCTCATCGCGCACCAGCGACTCCTGTGGTGGGCCAGGTGCCCGTTGTTTCCTCCGACACATTGGTGCGGCTGGCTTCCGGGTTAGATGCGCGCTGTGTTAAGAAGCAGTGCGGTTTGGTTGGGTTGTGTATCGGAGGATGCATGACTTTCAACCTTCGTACGGGAGTTGTAGCGATGAGACAAGATAGTAGCTACTAACAATTGGATACCACGAAATTGGGGAGAAAAGGGTACAATTTTTTAAATAAAAAAAGTCAATTGGGTTGTAGGCTAAGATTTATCTGACAAATAGACTACATATTGAAAAGCAACACAGCGGCCTACCTGTTTTGCTTTTCGATCATGGGCAAATAGTCTTGGCTACTATGGCTGGAAAACCTGGAATGAGGTACCTCAGATTGAGAGAGTATACAACTGTTTAGAACCGCTTTCCATGACAATCACGGCTTAATTACTGGTTTACGTTACGTCATCTGTGTGAATTCTTGCTTGCTACTCTCACACAAGCAAATTCACGCCGTTGACGGACTTCCCCCTTGTGATTTCGGCTTAATGTCCCAATCCAAATCAGTGGGGAACATTTTGTTACGATTGCTCCATTTTACTGAAAAATGGTGGAATATGGCAAATTGAATTCAATCAAACACTCTCCATCAAATCAATGTTGTAATAAATACAATGGTGAAAATGTTTTTGTCGATAACTTGACAAAATCATTTCAGTCCTTTGCTTTTTGTCTCAATACAAGACAGTGTAGGCTACTACTGTTCTGACTTGGAGACTAATTTGTAAGTGTGTACTAGCTCCCCTGCCAGAGTGTGTTTGGTATTAGGAACAGCCTGGGGAAAGGGAATCTCCATATAAAACAGGGGCAGAGGATTATAGTGTCGTGTAGTTGGCTGTGTGCCTGAGACATTTATCAGCTCACTGTCAAACCCATCTATCAGTCTGACAGGCAGCACAGAAACAGGAGTTGTGTCTCTCGTACCTTTAGTCAGCTCTACCTGGGTGCCTTCTCTTGCCTTTAGTCTCTCCCGTGCTGCTGCAAGACCACAGCTGTTGAACCCATATCTGAAACATACCCACAACATAAGAGGTTAAGTTGATGTAATACACAAAAATCCATACATTTGCCAAAAAAGCAATCAGCAATTTAGGATCCATTCCTTTATCATGCCATTATGATACAGTATGTGTTCATCCCCAATTGTCCAGAGTGCACATTCAATTGATTTGATTACTAAAATCCATAATACATGAAATCCAATTGTTTTTTTGGCAAAATAATTGCAGTCAGTTGAGTAAAACTGTATTAAACACCACCATAAGGAAATGAGGCCTTTAATCATCTAATGCACTCATCTTGACTTAACTTCTGGGAAGCTGTGTTGTTGTTCACTGAGGAGTGAAAGAAGCATTCCGGCATATTATTATATGAGGAGCTTGTTAGTCTGAGCATCTCACATCCCTGCATATCGGCCATGCTAAATTGAATTAATCATATTGATTCTAGCCTAATATACAAGCTCCAAAAGTACTGGGACAGTGATACATTTGTTGTTGTTTTGGCTCTGTTCTCGAGCACTTTGGATTTGAAATTATACAAAACTACAGCACTTCTTGAATATACAGTTGAAGTCAGAAGTTTACATACACTTAGGTTGGAGTCATTAAAACTCATTTTCAACCACTCCACAAATGTCTTGTTAACAAACTATAGTTTTGCCAAGTCAGTTAGGACATCTACTTTGTGCATGACACAAGTAATCTTTCCAACAATTGGTTACAGACAGATTAATTCACTTATAATTCAATGTATCACAATTCCAGTGGGTCAGAAGTTTACATACACTAAGTTGACTGTGCCTTTAAACATCTTGGAAAATTCCAGAAAAGTATGTCATGGCTTTAGAAGCTTCTGATTGACATCATTTGAGTCAATTGGTGGTGTATCTGTGGATGTATTTCAAGGCCTACCTTCAAGCTCAATGGCTTTTTGCTTGACATCATGGGAAAATCAAAATAAATCAGCCAAGACCTCAGAAAAAAAAATTGTAGACCTCCACAAGTCTGGTTCATCCTTGAGAGCAATTTCTAAATGCATGAAGGTACCATGTTCATCTGTACAAACAATAGTACGCAAGTATAAACACCATGGGACCACGCAGCCGTCATACCGCTCAGGAAGGAGACGCGTTCTGTCTCCTAGAGATGAACATACTTTGGTGCGAAAAGTGCAACAGCAGCAAAGGACCTTGTGATGATGCTGGAGGAAACAGGTACAAAAGCATCTATATGCACAGTAAAACGAGTCATATATCGACTTAACCTGAAAGGCCGCTCAGCAAGGAAGAAGCCACTGCTCCAAAACTTTTTGGAGAAATGTCCTCTGGTCTGATGAAACTAAAATAGAATTGTTCGGCCATAATGACCATCGTTATGTTTGGAGGAAAAGGGAGAGGATTGCAAGCTGAAGAACACCATCTCAACCGTGAAACACGGGGGTGGCAGCATCATGTTGTGGGGGTGCTTTGCTGCAGGAAGGACTGGTGCACTTCACAAAATAGATAGCATCATGAGGTAGGGAAATTATGTGGATATATTGAAGCAACATCTCAAGATATCAGTCAAGAAGTTAAAGCTTGGTCGCAAATGGGTCTTCCAAATGGACAATGATCCCAGCACACTTCCAAAGTTGTGGCAAAATGGCTTAAGGACAACAAAGTCAAGGTATTGGAGTGGCCATCACAAAGCCCTGACCTCAATCCTATAGAAAATGTGTGGGCAGAACTGAAAAAGCGTATGCGCGCAAAGATGCCTACAAACCTGACTCCGTTACACCAGCAAAATTCACCCAACTTATAGTGGGAAACTTGTGGAAGGCCACCCGAAACATTTGACCCAAGTTAAACAATTTAAAGGCAATGCTACCAAATACTAATTGAGTGTATGTAAACTTCTGACCCACTGGGAATGTGATGAAAGAAATAAAAGCTGAAATAAATCACTCTACTATTATTCAGACATTTCCCATTCTTAAAATAAAGTGGTGATCCTAACTGACCTAAAATTGATTTTTTACTATGATTAAATGTCAGGAATTGTGAAAATGTATTTGGCTAAGGTGTTTGTAAACTTCCGACTTCAACTGTAGTCCCCCCATTTTAAGGGACCAGAAGTATTGGGACAAATTCACTTACATGTGTATTAAAGTAGCAAAAAGCGAAGTATTTGGTCACAGATTCATAGCACGCAAATACGACATCAAGCTTGTTACTCTGCATTTGGTGTTTTGGTTGTTTCAGATTATTTTGTGCCCAATAGAACTGAATGGTAAATTGTTTGTGTGCATCTATAAATTGTTGCTCATATGTGGGACCAAATACTTAACTTCTAACTACTTTAATTCACAAGTGATTTTTTCCTAAATGTTTGTCCCCCTAAAATGTGGGAGACTATGTTAAAAATGTGCTTTAATTACTAAACGGTTCACCCAATTTAATATAAATTCCCTCAAATTAAAGCGGACATTGTATCATTCCAAAGTACATTTAAAAAAAATTGCTGTCCCAATTCTTTGAGCTCACTGTATTAGCCCTACTGTTGTTGTGCTAGGGCAGTGTTAACATCAGTCAGTCTGAGTAGAATTTGCTTTTCAAAACACTAAAGAAAATCACAAATGTATCGCCCCTAGCCCTGAAGAAATGGGATGGTTCGGATATTATTTTCTTAATGTTTAGAACAATGTCAAGCAAGCATAGACAGCCATGACAAAACACACACCTTTATTGTGTATCAATTATTTACAAATACATGGATTTACATTTGGATCTAGGAAGCTTTTTCCTGAATTAAGGATTAACTTCTCTGACAACCATTATGTCCCTTTATATATGCAAAGTACCGTGTTCTAACAACTCATGAATATGTATGTTTGTGCCTTGGCATCTTATTTCACAGCACTTTTCAGAGAATGGAAGCGAACGCAAGGAGGTAGCGGTGTAACACCCTGATAACATTCATTCGGCTCCTTAATTTCAGTGTGAAGAAGCCGTGCTACAGCAAAGACAAAAAGGGAACTCATATTGTAGTCTGTCACCAGGCTCAATGTAAAAAACAAAACTTGAAACGTGAAGGCGGCAGGCTTATTCCCTTTGAACAGAGTGGTGAATGACAAAAATCATCTGTGATGTCTCTGTTCGCTGCCGTTTGACACAGAATTCACAAGCTAAAAACATCCATCTATAATGAATGACAGCCATGCCATGGTTCGGTAGCCATGTCTTATTCATTCAAAACCGTACCGGTTGATGACCGCCTGGTCAGTGGTCAGTCTGAACACACGTGGTTTGGGGTTCCCCTCCTGGGGTTTGGGGGTGATGGTCCCCACCTCCACGAAGCCAAAGCTTAGTCTATAAAGCCCGTCAACAGCCTCCCCATGCTTGTCAAATCCTGCTGCTATCCCTATGGGGTTCTTGAATTTGCAGCCCATGACGTTCACTTCCTGGAAGAAGAAGTAACAACGCCAGGTCAAACTGTTGCCTAAATTCCATAGAAGTACACAGTGACTAAAATTACAGTAACAACTTAGATTAAAAAGGTTAACAAAGAGATTTGACTAGCTAGGGTGAGTTATGAGACAGTGAAGGTTCTCAAACAAAGCATACATTCCATTCTAATCTAACACCAGCACAAAGGCAATTCAGTGTAAGCAAGGAGAGTCAAAACACCCAACAGGCTAAAGGGCACCTCCTCCCATACTGACCAGTGATACTGGGTCCTGGTAGCGGTTCAGAGGCACCAGACCCAGGTCGATTAACCTCACAGCCATGACATGGGCTGTCTCTGCTCCCACAATCCTCTGCAGCAAGGGCATAAGCTGGTTGGTGTAGAAGCGCTCATCTCCCACAGCAGTGAGGTAGGAGACAAACAGGACGCTGCGGACCCTATGATCTTCACTGCGTCCTTCAGACGCTGCAAAGAAAAATAAAACAATGTGAAGGGAATAAACTGGAATATGATCCACTGTTGTTGTAGCCCACCAGGTGAACTGAGGGGAGTTGCAATTATTGTTATTTTACGATGACAGAGAGTGAACCATAATACCCAGAGAGACTAGCGTTACCAGCACTGAACAACCCATGTGTACAACCCAGTGGGTATAATTTAGCATGCCTGCCTGGTCATTCAGGATCCAGCAAACAGTTAACTAGTTTCTCTCTTCACAGGGGCTGGTTACATGAACTAGCTTGTCACATGGTAATAAGCCAAATTGAGCAGTTCGCTAGCTCACTTCATTCAACAACACTCTGATTGTAGTAGCTAACGTGAAGTGGCTACTGCCCAGTTTCGCTTACCATATAGTCGAAACATTGTTCATGACAAATACAAACTATTAAAACAACACTGCTTCATGAATGATGTTACCTTCAGTTGTCCCGCCATGAATGTATCACTTTGCAAATGTCTGGAAGCATTTCTTTCACATTGCCGAGAATCACTTCCTGGATGTAATCTCACGATACTTCAAAGGCAGCTCTGAAAACGTCAAATCAGAGTTCAGTGATGATTCTGTATGATAAACATTACAATTTGTTAGGATGAATATAACATATGAATATGACAAAGGACTCATTAGTAACTAGTAATTCACTGAGTAGATTTGCACAAATAAGATGTTCAAAATGAAGGGATAGCTCATAAGCCAATATTAATATGTCAATATTAGTCCTTGGCTACATCACATTGACTTGTAAAGTGAAGTAGATTGAGAAAGGTTTTTCTTCAAAATTTCTACAATTGAGTGACGTAAAGGCACTTTTTCACTTTGCATGTTGTTTGAGTGTCTGTAGTGATTTTCCTAATGTAGTAAGAGTGTATTCACAGTTTTTCGAAAGAAAGCTTTCTAATTTCCATAAAATGGGCAGAGACTGCCTTTATTCTGAGATCAGTACTTGTTGCAGATTGTAGGCTATCATAGCTCTACCATCTATAATGGATTTGTTCATACGAGCCTCTTTTTTGTGGATTTCTGTGGGGATTGTATCTACGGCCAGTACAGCATGCAGTGAAGAGGATGCAGATAATACCACTTCTATAGAATTCAAACATGTGTTCAAGAATATGGCCTATGAGTTTTCTCAAAAGCCAAAGAGCTGGTCTCAAGCCCAGGAGTCCTGCAAGGAGCGAGGAGGGAAACTTCTGAGGGATCTGAATTGCAAGACCAAGAGCTTCCTTCAGGACTTCTCGAAAGAGAGACACACAAAAAACCTCACTTGGTGGGTGGCTAAGGGTGTTATAGGGCAGTACCAGGGGCCAGTGATCGGTGAGTAAAAATACTGGTAACCCACTAGAAAATACTAGTAAACCACTCTATACTATGGTTCCAGGGCTGCACTGTGACAGAGGATTTGTTTGATACTGATTTCTCTATAGCTCTAATTGAAGTTACATCCATTTTTGGACATATAAATGAATGAAATGTACCCATTGGTTCTTGAATAATATGAGCTCAGTTCAAGTGTCGTACCCCATCAGAACTCAAAATATAAGATTGTTTTACTCCAATGTTTGTAAACAAACTAAATGTAAACAAACATTGTATAGCCTCAACACATTTTTTAAACTATAATGTTGATATCATGGATTGTCATGGATTGCATTCATATCTCTGTCTATGAATTTGAGAGTGGTTACCCACTGGGCACAGATATCAGTTCAATGTCAAGTTTTGATTTAAATTTGTCAACTAACATGATTTCAGTGTAAAATAACAAACAATATCACCATGTCATTGATTTCATGTTGGGTGAAAAAAGACCAAATGCTCTTACATTGATGACTTTTTTCAAAATTCAGTCAGTTCTCTACATTGATTCAACTTCATCACATGACATTCTTCTGTTGGAATGATGTCGGGGAGTACACTTTGCTATTGTTTCAACTGCTGATTGCAGCTTTAAGCTCTCTGTGAACCATGATAATGGAATAGATTTTGTAATTCAATGATAAAGTTGAGTGATCTTAATTAAGCCACTGCTTATGGTCTTTGTGGAATTCATGAGCTGTACAGAGGCACTTTGTCTTAACTGGAAACCCTGGCAGTTACCAATTGTGAGGCACGTCTTCACTATAGATAGATTATCAGTGTCAAATGATGTCAGGAAATCCATTATTTTTATGTAATGAGACCTATTTCCATCTGTCTTGGAACATAGCCATAGGGCTCGATCCGTCAGCTATAATAAAATGACATTTTAAATGATACATTTTTGTTTGAAAACCGAATGTTAAAAATAACAGTGTTATATGGAAAACAGTCAATTTCATAGCTTTTCAATAATTGTTTCATGTGTCTGTAGTGTATAATGCTACAGGAGAGAATGGTACTTCTAAGAGTAATGAGAGGGTCCCGCTCCTCTGCACCTATGTGATGATGGATCCCTTTCAGCTGGTGACCTCAACCAACTGCAGCGCTCGGCGTGGCTTCCTCTGCACCCTGGGTACAGCACCTTCAATAACCCCATTTTAACATGTTTTAAAAAATGTGTCCTGATCCTTATTGTAAGCAGATATGCTGCAGCATTTTCTTTCGTTATTTAACAATAGTGTAGAGGCCTCACTGATATAATGAATGAAGTCTGTGCTGTACAATTCTTGTTCTACAGTTTTTAATATCTCTACAAATGCATCAAAGAGTATGGTAAGTGGCTTTTATTAGTGGCCTTTATCAGTTGGTGTAATCCTATGGTGCAGCGTCAGTAAAGTTATTGTGAATATGAATGGTTCCTGTTGACTTTTGTAGGACAAACAGGGAGCAAGTGGCAAATCAAGACACTGGAGAAGCCATCAAATTAAAGTCAACCGTGAGTTTGTGTAAAGTATGATGGCAAATTTGTTTCACGGTTTCAACCAACCATTTACTTCCACAAACTAAACGTCTCTCTCTCTTTCTCTCTCTCCTCTCCTTGTTATCCTACAGGTATGTCAAGGAGTCTGTCTAGCATGGAGAAACAAGTGACCAAGATGGATGAGCTCCTCAAGGTCAGAAATGTTGCCTTTGTTAAAAGTGCAGTGTGATATTTTGTCACATCCCATTGTGCACAGACGTCAATTCATTGTCTATTCCACGTTGGTTCAACATAGTTTTGTTCAAATTACATGGAAACAACGTTGATTCAACCAGTGTGTCCCCAGTGGGATATTCAAAGCACTTTTTGCTATCAAAGCATTAACACAATTATAGTTTTCAGTGGTTGGTAGTTTTGTAGTCATATCCTCTGTTTTGTTTCAGGAGGCTCAGATGGAACTGGAAAGAATGGAAAAGGCTATAGGAGAGCCTACAGACGCCAACGGGGTAAAGCATCACAATGACCATGGACATGTATTAAGTTGGGTGTGGTCAGTGGAATAGATGACAAAGTTTAGGGCCGCTGGAACTTTCCGTCAAAGTGCTCTCTCTCTCACCACAGAGATATATTATTATCAAATCAGCAAACAGTGAATGTAATTAAATAAGTGATACTGCTGTATCTGGTCAATTTGGACCTAACCTGTACCCTCCCCCAGCAGAAAAAGTACCTTGAGCTTCTACTACATGGAACACAGATGCTGTTTCCAAGTGCTTTGAGATTAGACAACACAACAGCTAGCCTCCTCATCAACTGTGCTGGGGGTGTCATACTCCTCAAAATGAAAAGATGTAGCGAGGACAGTGACACTAAAGTGGTGGGTCAAGCAATGATCGCATAGTTGTACCACAGTAGGTGCACGTAAAATGTAAATGTTGGATTACATACTGAAAACCTAATGTACTGTACATACTGAAAACGTAATGTCCATACTCTAAACCTAATGTGCTGTACATACTGTAAACATATCGATCTGTTTTTAGTGTTGTGACATATGACAATAGAGAGGGCATTTTGCTGATGCTCTGCTGTCTTCAAACAGGACAAGGAAATGTTTGATTTGACCTTTGAGATTTATAAGGCGGTAAGCTTAGTAATGACCACAGAACTAAATGAGGCCTTCATCGTGAAGCACCCAACAGGCAGCATCTACCAGATCAGGTTAGTGTTTAACACCTGGGCCTCCATCATCTCACTCATTGGTATAGCCGCCAATTCTACACTCGTAGAAAAAGAGTTCTAAAAGGGTTCTTTGCACAAGGAAATGGTTCTACCAAGAATAGTTTTTTGACGAAACCTTTTTGAAAGAGAAAAGTTATTTGTAAGGCAAAGAGTTCTACCTAGAACCGTTTTCATCCTAAGAACCATTTTCTGGAAGAAAGGGGTTTTTGATGATTGTTTGGAAGGCAAGACAGATTCCTTGGAAGTCAAGAAGGGTTCTTCTGCATAGAATCCTTCTGAATCTGAATAACCGTTTTTCTTCCTTTTCCTCTTTCTTTCATTAAAATATTTCCTGAGCATTAGTGTTTAAGTAATTTTGAGTAATCTGATCAATTTAAAAATGTATGTGTGAGGTTTTAAACCACCCATATGTCAATATTTGTGTATTTACTGCATCTGGTATTCCATGAATACTTGTACATATACAGTACTGACATAGTTGGTATCTTTGCCAGTATTTTCTGTGCTTTTATTGAGCAGAGAGTAGGTGAACCAGTCTGAGTGAACCAGTATTATATTGTACGGTACACAGCAAATTGGCCAGTTTTACCAAGTGTTGATTTTTAAGTGTAGCCTTTCTAGTGATTCAGGAGTTCAATTAACGTAACACTCAGTGGTGTAAAAGATCCCCAGTGTTGGTGTTAACCAGAGTTGAGTATGATTGTGTCATTTTTACTCTGTGTACAGTCGTGGCCAAAAGTTTTGAGAATGACACAAATATACATTTTCACAGTCTGCTGCCTCAGTTTGTATGATGGCAATTTTGCATATGCTCCAGAATGTTATGAAGATGAATTGCAAAGTCCCTCTTTGCCATGCAAATGAACTGAATCCCCCCCAAAAACATTTCCACTGCATTTCAGCCCTGCAACAAAAGGACCAGCTGACATCATGTTAGGGATTCTCTCGTTAGTGTTGACGAGGACAAGGATGGATATCACGCTGTCATGCTGATTGAGTTTGAATAACAGACTCGACGCTTCAAAAGGAGGTTGGTGCTTGGAATCATTGTTCTTCCTCTGTCAACCATGGTTACCTGCAAGGAAATACGTGCCATCATCATTGCTTTGCACAAAAAGGGCTTCACAGGCAAGGATATTGCCGCCAGTAAGATTGCCCCTAAATCAACCATTTATCTGATCATGAAGATCTTCACGGAGAGCGGTTCAATTGTTGTGAAGAAGGCTTCAGGGCGCCCCTGAAGACTTTTGGAGGATGGCTTGGTGTCAAGAAGGGCAGCAAAGAAGCCACTTCTCTCCAGGAAAAACATCAGGGAGAGACTGATATTCTGCGAAAGGTACAGTGATTGGACTGCTGAGGACTGGGGTAAAGTCATTTTCTCTGATGAATCCCCTTTCTGATTGTTTGGGGCATCTGGAAAAAAGCTTGTCCAGAGAAGACACGGTACCACGCTACCATCAGTCCTGTCATGCCAACAGTAAAGCATCCTGAGACCATTCATGTGTGGGGTTGCTTCTCAGCCAAGGGAGTGGGCTCACTCACAATTTTGCCTATGAACACAGCCATGAATAAAGAATGATACCAACCACATCCTCCGAGAGCAACTTCTCCCAACCATCCAGGAACAGTTTGGTGACGAACAATGCCCTTTCCAGCATGACGGAGCACCTTGCCATAAGGCAAAAGTGATAACTAAGTGGCTCTGGGAACAAAACATCAATATTTTTGGTCCATGTCCAGGAAACTCCCCAGACCTTAATCCCATTGAGAACTTGTTGTCAATCCTCAAGAGGCTGGTGGACAAACAAAAACCCACAAATTGGGTTTGACAAACTCCAAGCATTGATTATGCAAGAATGGGCTGCCATCAGTTCGGATGTGGCCCAGAAGTTAATTGACAGCATGCCAGGGCGATTGCAGAGGTCTTGAAAAAGAAAGGTCAACACTGCAAATATTGACTCTGCATCAACTTAATGTAATTGTCAATAAAATCCTTTGACACTTGTGAAATGCTTGTAACTATACTTCAATATTCCATATTAACATCTGACAAAAAATATCTAAAGACACTGAGGCAGCAGACTTTGTGAAAATGAATATTTGTGTCATTCTCAAAACCTTTGGCCACGACTGGAGAGTAAAACACTCAAAACCACACCACTCATTATCATATTTCTCAGCATGCTCTATTGCAGGTTGATTTTCAGAATTGTTTGTTTCAATATCTGTGTTTTTGCTTGTGCATTGATTGGTTGATTAATCTTATGCTACACAAAGATAAATAGCATACATTTTCCTAAACGAATTGAATCTGTTAGAAGTTGGACTAATTTCACTCATTTCTGAGATGGTTGATCCAGTTTAGATGATGTAGGTAGTCCCAATAATCAATCTTTCCAACCCTGGCAGTCATTCTCAATGCAAATTGCGGGAGATTAAACATGTTGATTGTTGGATATCCTCACTCTGGCTGGACTCCAATAAGAACTACACCTTACTTTGCAAACCAGCATAATGTGACTTGCTGACCTGATGTGGCCTGTAAAACTGGAATTTCTTAACACCACTTAGGGTATAACTAAGCACTCAAAGAAAGGCCTTATGAAACATATAAAGTATTGTCATACAGAGATTCATTTTAAAGGCTAATAAGACTGGTGGAAACCGTTCATTGAGGTTCTAGTAAGAACTCTTCAAAGATATAAGGGTTCTCGGTAGAACCTTTTAGAGGATAAAATAGTTATTGGCAGAACCCTTCATAGAGGGTTCTATGCAGAACCCTTCATAAAGGGTTCTAACTTGCACCAAAAAAGGGTTCCCCTATGGGGACAAACCAATGAACCCTTTATGGTTCTACTCAGCACCTTTTTTTGTATAACTGTGCATCTTGCTGTCCTCTACTTGAATGTAAGCTGTCTGACGTTTGTCTTCTTGTCTTCCTCAGCCTCACCCCATCACAAATGGATAACAAGGTTCTCGGGTCAGACGACGATGCATACATCAAGCTGCCATCTTTCTCAGCATTACATTCCTCTCTGAAAAACCACTCAGTTGTTAATGTGCAGGTGTGTACGGTAAACAACATTGATGTTGTTTCGTTGTGCAAATAGTATTTTATTCAGATATTCTTTTATTCCTCTCAGATGACCACTTTTATGGGCAACCCATATCCGTCCACTGAAAACATCACAGGAACGGTGTGTACCCTTGTACTAAGGGATGGATTGACGGAAATCAGTGTAGAAAACTTGACAGAGCTAATTGAGGTAGGCTACAGGATAGAACAGGCCAACTACTTTAACTTTAGCCTGCTGTCATTCCATCCTCATTTCCCTAACAGAGATGAGAGAACCATGAATGGAAATAGGTTTGGCTGTTTCTCTCCCTTCTCTATAGATCGTCCTGCCACGCCCAGATGCTCCTGTGCTCTCTGGTATAACTGTATCCTTGGAGGAAGGGGCTCAGGTGGGGACCTCTTTCAACACTACAGACCCCAACATCACAGTCATATTCACCGTAGAGCCCAGTTTCAACGTGTCCATAGAACTGCTGCTGGGCCTGGGCTCCCCACCCAATGACACCCACTATAAACACCGCACCGTCCTGAGACACACAGGTAGAGGAGGACTCCATCACCATAGTTACCGCTTGGCATAACATTACACCCAGTGTGCTACTGCTTTCAGTCAATCTAGCTGTCTGGTATGTACGTAGATTCACATAAGGCTTTGATATTCATGGTGATTCACAAGTTTTAAGACATGTCTGTCTGACATTTCACACTATAATTGGAGGTTGGGCTCTCAAAAGGTATGGTTGGTTTTATTTCTTAGCCTGGGTGGTACAGAGTGATCCATGTTCATAGCCTATTGTGGTCTTTCAGAGGGTTATCGCTGGCTGGTCACCCCTGAGATGTTGGAAAATGGAACAGGCACCTGGTATGTGAATGCCAGTCTGTTTAACTCAACCTGGAGCAAGGGACTGACACTACAGATCACCACCTTCACTACTAAGTGCATGTACTGGAACACTAAACAGCTGACATGGAGCATAGCTGGCTGCTGGGTGAGGCTGCTATTAATGAGCCCTATCCCTCCTTTGTCTCCATCAGAGTATGAACAAACCTAATTGGTAAGCATCGAAATGTGTTTGTGATATTGCGAAGGCGTTTGTCTGTGTTGTCTTGTTCTAGGTGGGTATACAGTCAACTCCCAGGATGACACATTGTCTGTGTAACCACCTGACATCGTTTGGGAGCTCTTTCTTTGTGATGCCCAACTACGTAGACGTGTCGCTCACAGCTCAGTACTTTGCCACAGTGAATGAGAACTATGTGGTGGTGGCGTTGCTCTCTGCCTTCTTTGGCCTATACCTGGTCACTCTGCTCTGGGCCTGCTATGCAGACAGGAGGGCCCTCACCAGGGTGAGTTTATCAAGGCGTGTACAAACACAAATACACACACACACGCACACGCACACGCACATACACTCACTGAAACACTTTTTTTGTTCACAGAGGAAGATGACACTCCTGAAGGATAACCACCCATGTGCCAATTATAACTACCTACTGAATGTCCAGACTGGCAGTCGGAGAGGGGCGGGTACCTCTGCCAATGTAAGATGGGGTGGTAACTGAGTAGATCCTTCATTCTGTGGTCAGTTTACTTAGCATAGGAATTAGCTAATTAGAGTATTTTTTTATGTAGGTGACAGTCAAGTTGGTGGGTACACAGGGAGAGAGTGAGCCCCACCACCTAAGTGACCCTGATAAACCAGTATTTGAGAGAAGGGGTGTGGACTTGTTCCTGGTGACCACACCCTTTCCCCTGGGGGAGCTGACGGGCATCCAGCTGTGCCATGACAACTCTGGGGGGCACCCCTCCTGGTAAGCACCAGGGCAGATGACACATCCTCACTGTAATTGTTGTGACTTGTTTAAGGTCAAGTCATGTTTAAAATTATATGTGGCACACTGAACTCTTAGGTTCGGTTAAGAATCTGCAAGACAACTAGGACCTATAAATACTGGGCTGTTAAAGTAGTTTAGGTGTGACATTATCAAGCGTTGCTCCACTCACCACAGGAGACCTGGTAGAGTTTCATCACAATGACACTTCAAAATAGCATCCTTGCCTCCTCACCTCACCTTGTCTCCTCCTCTCCTCCTGTTTAATACCTGTCTTAAAGGTTCAATGCTGCCGTATTTATCTCCATATCAAATCATTTCTGGGTAACAATTAAGTACCTTACTGTGATTGTTTTCAATTAAATTGTTACTAAGAAACAAAATAGCTTCTTAGCAAAGGATTTTGCTAGGACTATCTTCGGAGTGGGAAGGGGAACACGAGCTGTTATTAACAGAGAGGTTTGGAACTCTATTTCTTATTGGTCTGTTGTCCCCAGGTAGGCCAAAACTCCATCCCACCAAAACAGGCTGAAATGTATTTTTAAACAGTTCTTACACTAAAAAGGCATTATCATCAATGTCACAGTATTATTCCAACCTCATAATGTGGAAATATAAAACACAGGGAAATCACATTTTTGACTGCACTGGGACTTTGAAGAATCTGTTTCTCTACACAGGGAATTAGAAGCAGTTTCCTGAGTGTAACATCACGTCTCCTCCCACCAGGTATCTCAACAAGGTGACGATCCAAGACCTGCAGAGACAGAAGGTTTGGCATTTCCTATCCTCATCATGGCTGAGCTCCGACAGGGGGGAGGGGCTGACCAAGAAGACCCTCAACGCTGCCAAGAAGAATGAGATCAGAAGCTTTAGGTGACTGACAACTGGTAGAATACAATGTTACAACATGTAGAGGATTTCTAGGCTAGATCAAACATCTTGCAATGTGTCATGGAGTTTAATTCTGAACCATTGTATCCTCGTCTACTTTTCCAATGCAATTCCTTTAAATGTCCCACACTTTCTATGTCCCAGAAATATTTTCCAGACCAGGACGTCGTCAGGCTTTAGAGATCAGCACATCTGGGTGTCCATCGTAGACCCTCCCTGGCGTAGCCCGTTCACCCGAGCACAGAGGGTGTCCTGCTGCATGAGCCTCCTGCTCTGCACCATGGCCATCAACATCGCCTTCTGGAAAATCCCCAAAAACCAGCAGTCTCCTGTCATCTTCACCATTGGTAAGTCCATAGATGTTACGAGAATTTTCAATCTCAATGATGATACTATCGCTTTGACTAATTTCCCTTAATTTCCCTCAAGCCCTTAATTTCCCTCAATAGAAATTAGGCAAAGACTCAGATTCTGTAAAAAAGGTTATTTGTGGTTTATTCATGAGAGCTCTAAAGACAAAAATGAGGACCCAGTCCTTTTATAATACACTCTCACATTCCTCTCTTTGGCTACTCCCAACTCAAACAAGCAGTACTTTTCGACTAACCACATTGTAGAGAAAGAACCCTCAATCTTGTCTCATTCTTCAAGGCTTTCACTTCCCCTCCCCAGTTGGGGCTCTCTTGGTTAGAAAACCTCTGAAGGTTTTCTATGATCTGTTTTACCACTTCACTCTGCTTACATCCCTACTAAAGACTATAATACCCTATTTTTATAATTCTAACAGAGCTACACACATCCTCATATTATCTTCTTATGATTCTCAAACATTTCACACTATTATACAATTTCAGAGTGGAACACTTTAGCCATTATCTTACAACATACAAATGATTCTATCAATAGAGATACAACATTGTACTGGATAAGTCCTTGTGGGTGAGTCAATCAGTCCTCTTTTGTGACTGTGCCGTTCATATCTGAGCCCACATCTAATGAGCTGCCTCTGATAAGGATGGGAAATAATGAGCTGCCTCTGATAAGGATGGGAAATAATGAGCTGCCTCTGATAAGGATGGGCAGTAATGAGCTGCCTCTGATAAGGATGGGAAATAATGAGCTGCCTCTGATGAGGATGGGAAATAATGAGCTGCCTCTGATGAGGATGGGAAATAATGAGCTGCCTCTGATAAGGATGGGAAATAATGAGCTGCCTCTGAGGATGGGAAATAATGAGCTGCCTCTGATGAGGATGGGAAATAATGAGCTGCCTCTGATAAGGATGGGAAATAATGAGCTGCCTCTGATAAGGATGGGAAATAATGAGCTGCATCTGATAAGGATGGGAAATAATGAGCTGCATCTGATAAGGATGGGAAATAATGAGCTGCCTCTGATAAGGATGGGAAATAATGAGCTGCCTCTGATAAGGATGGGAAATAATGAGCTGCATCTGATAAGGATGGGCAATAATGAGCTGCATCTGATAAGGATGGGCAATAATGAGCTGCATCTGATAAGGATGGGAAATAATGAGCAGCATCTGATAAGGATGGGAAATAATGAGCTGCCTCTGATAAGGATGGGAAATAATGAGCTGCATCTGATAAGGATGGGAAATAATGAGCTACATCTGATAAGGATGGGCAATTTTACTCTCCACTCAAATAGAAATGGGACATTTTGGCTAACGGAAAAAAAAAATTCTACAGTAAAAAGAGAGCAGTGCAGTACATGGGAACTACGATTAGCCTGCAATGTGGACATATCAGACTTTTAGATACAGCTGCGTCAAGTATCAAAGACAAGGACTGGTCTCAATTATAAGTGCAAGGTCCCACTCAAGGCTCTTTTCTCCTTGGTGTTCACAGAGTTACAATGACTAGTAGTTGTAGGCAGTGGAAGGCTCTTCATAACCCGTCAATAGACAACGTTTCAGCCACATTCCTTTGACTATCCAGACCTGAAAGACCTTGTCACACAGCACAGAGTGGTTATTCAATGACCCCAAGCCCTTGATAAACCTTTTATACGGCTAAGGAATACTTGACCCAGAACAACACAACAAGTGTTCGGACATTGAATGATAGATTGAGTGATATAGCCTCTGTTATTGTGCCTTGACTCCATAATGGTGTGTGCTTTCATGTCCCAGGTTCGCTGGAGGTCACTTGGGAGGAGATCATGGTGGGGGTGGAAAGCGGTTTGCTCATGTTCCCCATCAACATCCTCATCATCACCATATTCCGCAGTATCAAGTCGCGAGTTGCCCAACCAAAGGAGAAGAACCACGATATGCAGGGCCTGAAACCCCTCGCTGTTACCATGCCAACCATTCTTAAGGTCCTCTCTTTCCATTTTCAAAATAAAGTGTTGCTGCTGTGTTATAGTTCTGCTCCATACTCCATACTCTATAACCTTCAAACACTCCCATCGTTTATTCCTTTCAGCTGGGCCTTCCTTTTTTCTTACCTCCAAGGCCATACAATATCTCAATATAATATGGTTATAGCAACCATTAAGATTGGTATTTGGTATTTTATTAGGATCCCCATTATCTGTTGCAATAGCAGCAGCTACTCTTCCTGGGGTCCACACAAAACATGAAACATAATACAGAATTACATAATACAAAACAGAATTCGACAAGAACAACCTCAAGGACAGAACTACATACATTATTAAGATTGGTTCTAGCAACTGTGTTTATATATGTTCTGTCCTTAAGTACTGTATTCCTGTGTGCTACGTCCCTATCTAGGACACAGAGGAGATGGTGAATCTGCTCTGTAAGAGCCAGAAGAACAAAGTGCCTGAGCTAGAGAAGAAGCTGGAGTCATGCGATGACCTTTGCTCAGCCTTGGGCAGAGTGCAAGGGGTCATTCAGCTTATGCAAGGTGCTTCACTGACACTGCAAGAGCAACCTTACAACCTTACAACCTTACAAGTCACACAGGTGTTGACGTCATTGTAATTGTTGTAATTGTCCTAAGATTTGATGCGTCTGCCTACGTATCACTAGGGTTGATCGAGGGTGACCCACACTGGGTCTACTGCAGCAAGTTTGTCCTGTACTTCCTCCACCACCTGTCCATGTGCCTGGAGCGGCTGGATGAGAGTGCCTTCCCCACCCCAGAGGCCCGTCAACACATCCTGAACACCGTCCACCTGCTGCAGAAGATGTCCGAGATGGTTTTCACCAGCCACATGGCTTACAGGTTGGACAATATACCTGTGCAGAGAAGGGGATATAAATAACGGAATTCAAAGTTAAGCTTTTCAAAAAAGACATTTACACGTCATTCGCCTTCCTCTCAGTTTCCAATCAAGTTTAATTTCTCTGTATTTGTGTGAATATCGTTGTCATACATTACTCTGACCAAGTACCTAAACATACCTGTGTTTCCTCTGTGCCTCCTCTCCCAGTCCTCCCTGTGTTGCTAGGGAGAAAAGGAAAAGCTCGAGCTGCTGGCTGCCCTGGTGGTTTGTGTTTGTGGGCTGGTTCTTGCTCGTCTCCATCAGTGTGGTGTCCACGTACTTTACCCTGATGTATGGCTTTGCCTATGGAAGGGAGAAATCCATCCAGTGGGTTATCTCTCTGGCCATGTCCCTCTTCCAGAGCATCTTCATCCTGCAGCCTCTTAAGGTAAGACCAGGGCACTATATCTTACATGAAGAACATAGTCCTGAAGTTCTGTTCAATCAATCAGTCAATCATCAGCAGATGTAAAAACAAGAATGTTGTTTGATTCTTGGGTTTATTGTCAGGTAATTGGTATGGCGATCTTCTTTGCCCTCCTCCTCAAACCAGTGGCAGTAGAAGACAGTGAGGAGGTTGGACTACTTCTGAAAGGTAAGATCCTCTACCACAGAAGACCTACTGTACAGGGCTCTCACAAAACCCTTATGCTTTACCTTAGTGTCAGTTTTACAAAGGCATAATTGATCTGGGTTTGTCAGTACTAGTACTCTGAAAAGGCAATTACAAAATGACATCAACCCAACTCTCAGTATTGAGGGTTTTACAGAAAGAGAAGGGTTAAAGTCAGTATCTAAAGGGATTGTCGTAGAGAGAAAATTACATTTTTTTCATGTCCACGCCTACTCTCGTGCAGATATACAACAAGCCTTGGATATGAATGGCTTCTGTCAAACTATTGAAACCTGTCTGTTCTGCATAATTAATGGTATATGCATTTTAGACTGGAAAAGAGCTATATGTCTGTTTTACTCTCAAATAGTAGGAGAAGCATAGTGTTTTGCTGCCATTTTGGCCAGGCCTCTAGTGTAAAATATATGTTTAATATCGTTGAGACTAAGCTGGTAAAATAAAGGTACAAATATCTAAAAACCTGTGTTAGTATGCCACACCATGTCAGGCTCACAGGGATTCTGTTGAGCTTCCCTTCTGAGATGTTGAAAAGAAAAGACCTCACAAAGAGGCCTGTCTTATCTGTTTTACAGAACAACAGGAGATGTGTAAATTGTACTCCGGTAGGGAGATACACTGAAGAAACACAATTTAGCTCTACATGCTGTCTCCAGAGGATCGATGGGGTTGGAAGACCTCTGATGCCCTACAACAGACATCCTCTGCTCTGCTGCACTGACTATCAACGTGGCAAACTGAGAATATGAGTTCTTTGAAAATATAGTTGTTATGTTTTTATTGAATACTTGTTACTCTTATCTTATAAGAAATGTATAAGGCATAATATGTATGAATGTACTGAAAACTACTGTATCATTTGAAATTGTAATATTTAGTAATAAGCTGATAGTTAGAAACGTTTATTCCTGTGGATTGTATGAAGTTACTCAATGTATGGAATTACTCTGTTATATTTATTTTATCACAAACCGCTGATATATTATTTTACACTGTACATTTATATTGACTTTTAAGTAACATACAGTCACCTCCAAAATCATTGTCACCCTTGATAAAGATGAGAAAAAAAGACTATCAAATAAATAATAGAAAACCAGAGCTATATTGAATGTTTTCTGAGATTAAATAACACATTGGGAACGATCTTAGACCACTCCTCCATACATAATCTTTCCAGATCCTTGATATCCTTCGGTCTGTGCTCTGGACTGCACTCTTCAGTTCAAACCACAGGTTTTCAATGGGGTTCAAGTCCGGAGACTGAGATGGCCTTTGCAAAATGTTGATGATTTTCTTGGTTAATTTATAATTTCTTTGTGGATTTTTATGTGTGCTTGGGGTCATTGTCTTGCTGGAAGATCCACTTGTAGCCAAGTTTCAGCCTCTTAGTAGAGGCAACCAGGTTTTTGGCTAAAATGTCCTGGTACTTGGTACAGTTCATGATACCGTTCGTTGACCTTAACAAGGTCCCCAAGACCAGGCAGCAAAACCGCCTCATAAAATCAAAGATCAGCCACCATATTTTACAGTAGGCATGGGGTTATTTTCTGCATATGCATCTTTCTTTCAAAGCCAAACCCACCACTGGTGTGCGTGGCAAAATACCTCTATTTTCATCTCATCTGACCATAGCACCTTGGTGGCAACCCTTCCAAATAGACATTTGGCATGGAAGTGGCATATAATGGTAGATTTGGAGACTTGGTGACCCCAAGATGCGGTTATGTTCTGTCATTCTCCAACTGTGGCCCTTGGACATTTATTTCATCCCAAACCATCTTCATCACTGCGAGTAGGGACACAACACTCTTGGGTCCTTTACCAGGCAAGTTCACCACTGCTCCAGTGGTTTTAAACTTCTTGTTTCCCTAATAGTGATTCGTGGTATATTTGGTATATATGGTGTTACCTCTTTTTTTTATACCCCTGTGAAATGGGAAGCCCTGGAAGATACAGTTCCTTAAACTGAGATTATTATTTTTTTTTAAGTAGAATGTTAATACAATCAATACAAAATTGATTGTATTGATAAGAATCTTTACGGGTGCCAATAATTTTGACACCTACAGTATCTTTTTTAGATTGTGTTTTTACTTGGTAGCCCTTCCTGCAGTGAAATGACCTAGTAGCCTCATGGGTGGAATGTTATTCATATTTTTCATAATTTCATAAGTAATAAAAAGCCGCCGAAAATCCGGTGTTTCTATGTCAAACGGTTTTGCTATATTTCAGTCTTCTGTGATGTATATTGGGATGCAAACTCAAAATGTAATACATTTCAACTCTTTATCTCGCTATTTTAAGCCCATAACCACGTGTGTGAGGTGTATACTTTTGTTACGAAGTAGATTTGTTTAAGACTACCAAGGAACACTTTATTTACATTTACATTTAGCCCACTGCAGTAAAAGGTTCAACAAAATCTCTTTCAACTGTATTAATATAAAATCATATTTTTAATATGAGCATACAATAAAGTATGAGTATTAGTATTGCTCATCTTTGTCAAGGGTGCAAATACTTTTGGAGGTGACTGTATCTATGGGTTCACATAGTATTATATATTTATTTATTGGAACACATTTTCAAAATGATTAAAACAAGGTGTCTTTGAAACTGTTTTTCCCTAAATAAGGTTATATTCCAGTGTTCTCCCCTCATCCCCATCAGAATGTGAGTCCTACTTTCCCTGTGCTCAGCTGATTGTTATGAAAGAAAGGGTATCACCCATTAGGAATACACTCATATCACCCCAGACAGTTATGTAAGTTACTGTATCTCAATGCCATGGCAGAGATTGTCTAAGAACTCCTCTGACTCATGTTCGTAACTCTGTGTGTCACTGCAAGCTATGGAGTTGACCAGCAACAGCACATGTGAATAAACAGCTCTGTCCAAGTCAGTTTAAAATGTTAGGTTCTAACTTTCTGGTACACTCCAGGATGGACACAAAGAATGCTCAAATTAGATTAATTTCACCCAATTGGACGCTTTGGCTGAATGACATAAGGATACAGAGTTACAGTATTTTAGCTACAGTACAGTAGATGTCACAGTAGGATGATCCAGTCTGGGTCAGATGGCGCTCTGTCCTCGAGATACGACTCCGCTATCTGCATCCTGTAGTCTTCACTCCACTCCCCTGCTATGACGTGGAAAGCCATCTTCCCACAGAAACTAGACAGTTGGATAGTAACTTAACCGTGATCTTATCATAAACCAGACAGGTGGTTTCTATTCATTTTTGATAAACATGTTCTAACCCCAGACACATGACTCCTTATGGAATCATCCTTGCACTTAGAGACAGGCCACTTTTGTACTTTCCCTATGCCTCAATACAATACACATAGATTATTTAACCTAACCCCTAACAGAATAATTACTACAAGGAAGGGTGGTCAGGTCATAACGGTCTCCAAAAAACTCACTGAGCAAAGGCATGTTGGAGTTGTCAACAAATGGTTATTCGGTTTAAAATCAAACTGTTGATTTTTGGATAACAATTCTTTGATGTTGGTATTGATAATGGTAACAATGTTGACTGGAACAATTGAGTCACTCACTCCTCATTCCAGACATTAGAACTGACAGCTGAGAATGAGCTGAAAAGGAAGTGACAGTTTAACAGTTTGATGTGACAAAGAACAGAACTCTCCTCTCCTCATCAGAAACCTATTAGAGAGTCTGTATAGTTGTCTTTCTCTCTCTCTCAGTCCACAATGTTAATATGTTTTTTCCTCTGCTAGTTAGCACACACAGTGTAGTGCCCCCTGTAAGGAAAGTATGCAAGGTCACATTATCTCTAAGACTTGCATTCAGCCCTGGGTAATGAGAAACAGGCAGCTCCACCAAAACATGACATTTCTGCTGAGGGCTTTGAGATCCATTGTGCAGTACATGCAGTTGATAATGTGTTCATTCATTTTGTGAGTCTCCATAGAACTGAAGGCTGAACCTGAGAAAATCTGTGTGTTTGTGTAATCTGTCATTTAACCTCTGCAATGCTTCAGTATCAATGGACATTGCCATAGAGGTAAATCCCACTGCAGCAACAATGGTGGTCCAATGGTCAGACAGAACGTTATCCATTCCAAACTAATATCTAACCCCAGTTAAAATGATTTGGGCCCTATGCAGAATGCTTTTAATAAAAATCACAAATGAATGAATTCAAGTCTATGTGAGAAATTAATTTAGTACATTTCTTGAGGAATTGCCAGCCAATAAAATGTTGGAAAAGGGGATATTAATATTCTCTGAACCTAAATTGAGTCAGTCAATTCCCCTTTAGCGCAGTAAAAATAGAGTTTGGCCATGAGCAGAAAGGAGAGTGCTTCAGGGCTTCAACCTCCACCTGGGTGACTCATGGTAGGGAAGCAGCCTTCTCCAATTGGTTGTTTTCTTTTTATTCTTGCCATTTTAAAACCCTTAGTTGTGTTGTCCTCAGGTAGAATGTAATAAGAATAATATTATATTGTGTGCAGTAACTTAATCGTCTTAGTTGATCTTTGTTGTTAGGTCAAACCATCCTGAGAAACCAGGATGTGCTATGTGCTTTACTCAATACTCCAAACAGTGGAAAATCACTGAAAATGTCATTAAACTTGAAAGTGTTTTTCGACAGTAACCTCACTGATCACCAGGTGCGAATGTAATCGTATGTGGCATCAGAGGACCTTTTCACAGAAAGATTGTTAAAATGGGGCCGGTGGTGAGCATTGGCTGAACCGGTGCCAAACCCCAAGACCCATCAAATGTTCTCTCAAACATCAACAAAAAAAATCCAGCACTGAACAAATCCTAGTTCTCCAGTGTGCAAACATGTAAGCCTATGTAGTTATCAGTTTGAGCAACTTTAGGCTTATGTTTACTGTGAACACTCGGGCTGTACCCCACAGCCATTCCTACACCAGAAGACACGTGGGTAACCCCTGTCTCTCTATCCCCTACTCTGCCACATACAAACTGCATGCCCCCTGTCTGTAAACAGCACCATGCAGAGCTGAACACCAGTGGACTCTTAAAGACTATCCTCTGCCCTATCCCTATCTCAGAAGGGGGTAGCAGCCTTTATTGCCACAAGGGAGAGGGAGACAGAGCTGTCAAAACAGCTCATCATCGTCCAGTCAGAGACGTTTAGTGGCGATGCACAGTGACTCACCTAGCTGGGTCAGTTTGACACTCTCAGAATAAGCAAATTCATGCAGCTAGACAACTTAGATTAGAACCTCTCAGACAGCCATCTGGACGCTCTGTGATGTGACCATGAATACAACAGGAGAGCCACAGATCAAAGACCACTCTGATGTAGCATCTCTCTTTGATGTTATAAGGACCCTGAGCACTGTAGGCCAGTGGCAACTTAATTGGGGAGGATGGGCTCGTAGTAATACCTGGAACAGAATTTACGGAATGGTATCAAACACATGGTTTCTTAAACACATCAAGACAAAAACTTATGTCAGCATTGACAAATGCCTCAAGCTCCTGAGAGTTCCAGAAAAACACCCCATTGCAATGCTACAGATCTACACAAGACACGTGTCAAACAAGCCTCCCTCTGCAGAAACCTGGGTTGTGATCTGCAAGCACAAATCTTGGAAAACTTCCTGAAAAGGAGCTTCCACTTCAAAGTTAGTTGAAGTACAATTATTTTTATTTCTGTTTGTTTCAAGGTATTTTCAAGGTCATTGAATGAAACCCTGCTCTCTTGGAGATGGGTCCCTCAACACTCAGGAGACTCGTTTCTGTCCTTTGTGTCACACTTTACCTGCCACATCCACTGAGGCATTCATATCAGTCAAGCTTCACTGTTCATGTGGTAATCTACCCTCTCTAGCGGCAGTACTAGTATCTACACTGCACTACCATCTGAGTTCCTTTGATTACAGTAGAACTGCTTCACTTGACAATATATGAAAACACCGAAACAATTACATCTAAGAAAATTAGCCACCCCAGAACTTCAATTAGAAAGATGTCCTTTATTAGACAGAAACAAACATAGGCTATTATCTGTTTTATGTGACAAGATATATGGTACACTTGCTAATCAAAGTTGGTATGAAACATTCTTCAAACAATCCTACATTACACCTTAGAGAATGATCAGTCAAAGCAGTGAGCGAGCGGGTCACTGTACACTAGTGTTAGTCTTATTTTAGGATGGTGGAGTAGACAGTCCTAACTTCCACCCATCACAATTAGTGAAAACAAGGTAAGACAGGAACAGCAAATCCACCCCCCTTTCTCACCTTTATCAAAACTACTTCTTCCATCACCAAGATTGAACACATTTTCATCAAACACAAAATCAAAACTTCAAACAACTTTTAAGAAAGAATATATGTTACCAGTGGTGTAAAGTACTTAAGTAGCACTAAAGTATTTTTACTTTTAAGTATTTTTGGGGGTATATGTACTTTACCATTTATATTTTTGACAACTTTTACTTTACCACATTCCTAAAAAAAAAAAACTTTAACATTTTACTCCAAACATTTCCCCTGACACCCAAAAGTACTCGCTACATTTTGAATGCTTAACAGGACAATTGTCAAATTCACACTTTTCAAGAGAACATCCCTGGTCATCTCTACCGCCTCTGATCGGGAGGGCTCACGAAACACACATGCTTATTTTGTAAATTATGTCTGAGTGTTGGAGTGTGCCCCTGGCTATCCGTAAATGAAAAAAAAACACAAAGTGCTTTCTTCTGGTTTGCTTAATATAATTAGAAATGTATACTTTTACTTTTGATACGCAAGTATATTTAAAACAAATACTTTGGCTTTTACACAAGTAGTATTTTACTGGGTGACTTTCACTTTTTACTTTTCTATTAAGGCATCTTTACTTTTACTCAAGTATGACAATTGGGTACTTTTCCCACCACTGCATGTTACGTGTACATAGTCTGAATATACTTATAGAATGGGAAGGCCTCTGATGATGGTAAATGCAGTGTGGCACATATAGGACACACATACATAGATAACATACTGAATCAGACTATAAACCTCTTCTACACAAAGAGGAGGAAGAACCCGTTACATTTTGAGGGCCGGTATTTACAGCAAACGTACATGGTCAAATCATGCATTCCATTTGCCAATTCACTGCATGGGTTGTTTTACACAAACACGGAAAGTGCATGTATAGGGTTAAACTAAATACTCTTTAAAACAATAAGTGGATTTCCTCATAATAAAATCCATGTACAAAATAAACATATTCTCCAACTATTTGCCTTCAACCTCCTACCAACATATTTTTGCTCTACAAATAAAACAATTCCTGTAAATAACATTGTGTATTACATATTTCAATACTTTATCAATCAAGTCTGATTGAATCCCTCCACCACCTGTAAGGTAACAGATCGGTCATAGAACTGGTTTCAGACGTCACCAAAGGTTCAGAGCCAGAGATACTGAGGGTAAAACCCGACATAGAAAGGGTGCTACGACCTTGAATATGTCCCAGGCCTGAATTTTTCGACACAATGGGCGTGCCAGAAAACTGGTTTTTCTAGTATGCGATTCAGTGATCGGAAAAAACTGCTTCATGAAACCCACAACGACAAACTATTAAGATCCTGTATTACTCAATCCAGTCTCTGGACGAGAGACACTATTAGTTAAGACTATTCGATTATTAACCAAATATTGTCTCATACTGTGAGTCAAGGGGATACGTGACAACCATAGCAACGAGAAAGATTGAGAGGTTACATAGTTACTAGTACTCTATCAGGAAGGCCATTTTATATCCAAAGTGCTCATATAAAGATGACATCTATACGGTCCAGTTGATTGGACATAGTCGATAATAAAATGTACTGTCAAATATCCCTCTAAAGGGCCTTCACCTGTTTGAATGAGGTACAGTTAATATCAGTAAAACTACACAATGAGGAGAGTTTCACTGCAAAGGGTGCCAATCCAAATATTTCAATATTTCCTGATACTGTAGCTGCAGTGACTGACAACACAGTATGATGATGGGATACTGGAGGACTAGGTCTTTTTCTTCAGATCCTCAAAGCGCCGTGACAGATCATCAAAGTCGATGTCATCAGAGCTCGCAGTGTTGCGTCCAACTCCAAATGAGGAAGTGGGAAGCGTGTCGGGAACTGAGGGCAGCTCAGGGAGGGCGTTGTTATCGTAGATCTGGGATGAAGGCCCGGGGCCTGTGGAAAGAACATATATTTAGATTGACATTACAAATACACCCCAATGCAACCGTTATGCAAAAAGCAAGCAACAATATCGCTGAAGAGATTGACGCGGGAAAAAAGGAAATATTATTTGAAAACTTACCAGACACCTGGGATCGATCAGAAGGTTTAATAGACAGCTCATCAATCTGAAAAATACACACCCATCATGATCGCTCTACCCTGCCTGCATGTTGAACTGTTACAGTTGTATAGATACATGAGAAGGCAGAGAAAAACAATGTGTGGATGTTAGTATGTGATTGGGGGAGGAATAATCATTGAAGTAGTGCATTGCAGAGAAAGTCAACACCGTTGGGGTAAGAATTAGCTCTTGCTTTTTGCTCATAATATAACTAACCTCAAATTGCATTCACTTCACCATGAAGAACATTGCTTCCCTACCACATCCAGTAACATACTAGTTTGACAGCAAGCAGATCTGTTTCAGCATATTAAACTCACTCAGAGCATTCAAAAGACAGTTGTATGCAGTTCAGCACAAGGTTAGTGATTAGCAGTTAATACCAGCTATGGCCGTTTCCACATTCTATCTGTTCTTATCCAATCCCTATCACGTCCCTGTAGCATAGCACTGTGCTGCAGAGACAAGCGATGGCACAAGCAAACTATAATGAACTCCTCTTCCCTGAAAGGTGAACTGGCCGTCTGTCCATCTGACTGGAGAAGCAGAAGGGGCAGGGGGCTCTGACACTTACAGACTGGTAGGTGGGAGGGCAGCTCGGCAGCTCAGGGGGGTGCCCTCCTCTCATCGGAGGCTGGAAGTTGTTAAAGGCATCATATGTGCCAACGGAGGGGCCGTTGAACCCTATGGGGCCGGGCATCTAAAGAAAACAAAAACGTACATGTATAAAAACATCACATTCATATCAACATCTCTATATTTCTTAAAGCTGGAATCCTTAATGGTGAAACAGCCATGTCTGTTGGCGGTATAACAACAACAACAAAGTTACTGCAAACAACTGAGACTGTTGTCTTCCGCTGTGACATCGTCGCACACGCGGAATAGAAAAGCATAATATGTACTGCTGCACGAACAATAGCGGTCAGTGGTGCTGTTTTCCCCCTACTGCGGACTCCATCTGTAAGCAGCGATCTCGCCAAACAAGAGAGGTGTCATTCAAGACACTATAGGAAAAAAAGATGGTCTTACGGCTCCTTTGGGTGTTGGGTAGCTGAACGCTGATGGGGGGCCCATGGGCATAGGCATGGCCCCAGCGGTGAAACCACCGCCGCCACCACCACCACCGCCTCCTGGCTTCTTGAAGTCAGAGTCCACATCTATGAGGTCAGCCTCCTCGCCTGTACACACCTCTGGCTGTGGGAGGGGGATTAAAATAAAATGTTATTCATCACATGCCTAGTTAACTATTTAGCAGTCTTATGGCTTGGGAGGAGGGGGTGGGGGGCTTTCAGGGTCCTGTTGGTTCCAGACTTGGTAGTATATAAATAGTAGTCAGTCAGGGGGTGGGCACAGCGAGACAGGTTATCATCAGCTACTCACTCTGACCATGGCGTCTGACTCGTAGGGCACGTTGTAGTTCTTGGCAATCTCAATGAGGTAGCGCTCCACCAGGATCTTAGGAGGAGCCTCTACACTCAGTTTGTGCATGAGCTATGGGGTAAAGCAGAGAAATATTTTTTAGGCACAGAAACAAAAACACATCACCATATACAGTACCAATCAAAAGTTTAGATACACCATTCAAAGGTTTTTCTTTTTGTTTTTACTATTTTATATATTGTAGAATAATAGTGAAGACATCAAAACTATGAAATGCCATAGTAAGAAGAAAAAAAAAGTGAATCAAATCTAAATATATTTTAGATTCTTCAAAGTAGCCACCCTTTGCCTTAATGACAGGTTTGCACACTCTTGGCATTCTCTCAAACAGCTTCATGAGGAATGCTTTTCCAACAGTCTTGAAGGAGCTCCCACTTTCCACCGGTCTAATGTCCAATGCTTGCGTTTCTTCTCCCAAGCAAGTCTCTTCTTATTATTGGTGTCCTTTAGTAGTGGTTTCTTTGCAGCAATTCAACCATGAAGGCCTGATTCACACAGTCTCCTCTGAACAGTTGATGTTGAGCTGTGTCTGTTAAGCATTTATTTGGGCTGCAATTTCTGAGGCTGGTACTATAATGAACGTATCGTCTGCAGCAGAGGTAACTCTGGGTCTTCCTTTCCTGTGACGGTCCTCATGAGAACCAGTTACATCGTAGCGCTTGATGTTTTTTTGCGACTGCACAAAGTCCTTGAAATGTTTTGTATTGACTGATCTTCATGCCTTAAAAGTAACGATGGACTGTCGTTTCTCTTTGCTTATTTGAGTTGTTCTTGCCATAATATGGACTTGGTCTTTTATAAGATAGGGCTATATTATGTATACCACCCCTACCTTGTCACAATACAACTGATTGGGATTTCTTTCCTTAATGCATTTGAGACAAATTAACTTGACACACCTGTTAATTGAAATGGATTTCAGGTGACTACCTCATGAAGCTGGTTGAGACAATGCCAAGAGTGTGCAAAGCCGTCAAGGCAAAGGGTGACTACTTTGAAAGATCTAAAAATACATTTTGATTTGTTTTGACACTTTTTTGGTTACTACATGATTCCATGTGTGTTATTTAATATTTTTGATCTACAATGTAGAAAATAGAGTTGTAGAAAATAGTACAAAAAATCCCTTGAATGAGTAGGTATGTCCAAACTTTTGACTGGTACTGTATCTTGAAGCAGACCATCTCAAAATGCATACCCTGTCATTGACAGTCCCGATTTGGTTTGTCCTACAGAGCTTGCCATACTCCTTGCTGTATTTGGCACACAGCTGATCAGACACCTGTATGGAGAAAGTACAGCAAAAAGTGTACAAACTGCATTACATTTTTTTTTGACTGAGGACTAGTTTCAAGTGTTATTAGTCGTATGTAGGGGATACGCAACTAAACGCTTACTTGCAGGTTCCTTCAACAATGCAAAAACAATAAAAGATAAGAATACGAACATCAAGTAAATGGCTCAGTAGAATAGAACATAATAATCGCATAAGTATAATACAGAAAGACAATTTATAGTCCAATAGTTACATGTGTATTGGGGAAGGGGCAGGGGTGGGATGCAAGTGTTTAAATTAGGCAGTATAATAAGACTAGTCCAAGCGACTAGACATGTTAACGCACATTGCATACTACTCACAATTTTAAGCTCGTTGACCTCAGACTGCAGACGTGGGGCTGCCCAGATGAGAGTGGACACAGCCTCCTGCAGGCCAGGGTCCAGCTCCCTGTCAAGAAACAGACAAATAGGTGTTAAGGACATGGCTTGACAGATTTATTTTCCACTCGTCTGAAAGCTCAAATGAAAAATGGTCTGTAACATCACGGGCCAAAAGGGGGACATAAAATTGTGTTGTGTGATGTAAGGAACCACTTTACAAAACACAATTATCATTATTGTAAAAATGTAAGCCACCCTCTGCCTATTGACTTCTTTGCATATGACTCAAAAAAATAGAACACAGCCCCTTGCAAAAAAAAGACGCGTTTTGTCACATAAACCAGATAGGTGCAGTGAAATGTGTAGTTTTACAGGGTGAGCCATAGTAGTACGGCAGCCCCTGGAGTAAATTAGTGTTAAGTAACTTGCTCATGGGCCCAACTATAGATTTTTCACCTTGTCGGCTCGGATATTCCAACCAGCAACATTTCGTTAATGGCTCAACGCACTAACCTATAGGATACCTGCCGCCCTTTAAGGCTCTCCTGGAGAATGGTTGGAAATCCTTAAAATAGTGTAAATCATTTTTACACTTACAACCAAATACTATTTAATGAATAAGGGATCAAATGGCTTATGTCGGCTACTTCAAAGCAAAGTAAATTACTAAGACATGTTTATCTATAACCATGTAAGGCTGAAATATTAAGGTTTTCGTGGAGATCTATTGACAGGATGAGTCATTTCAAAATTAGGCTACTCTTGGGGCCGGGGCGATACTCGCTAGTACCGTGGCATGGAAACAAAACACAAAGCGGATTTAACTTCTTTAGGAAAACATTATGTTGTCATCCAGTCATTTATGTATTTTCCAAGCTATAGCACACAGTATTGTACAGCAGGTTTTTAAAAAGGAACAAAGAATTGGATCCGCTTCGGGTTTTCATTTTTGCCATGGAAGAAATATTGCGCCACTTGTCCAGGCTCGAGCTATTCTAATAATACGTTTTAACACTGTCAGAATGACATGCCCAATGTTGAATAGAGGGGAATAGAGTCAACTCCAATTGAATGTTTGAGATGCGTTTTTTATAACAGGAGGTTAACTCACCCGTTCATCATCTGCGTGAGGGTAGTTTATTCAAGAGCGCTGGACAACATTTTTGTAGGTCATCGGACATGACATTAATACATGCTATTAGCTAAAAACTTAACTAACCAGGCTACACCATATGTTTTGAATTGGCTAACTAGTCCGTTTGTTTGTCTATCATTATTTTATAGGCCATAGTCTAGCTGCTGCATTCTCTCCCCTCAGGGGAGGATTTTCATGGCCGTATGATCCGCTTCTAAACCAAAAATGTAGTGTTTCTGGGCAAATAACTCACTAACTAGCACGGAATATCAACAAATATGCTCTGCACTTTTGATCACCTCGTGACCGCAAAACCGCCTGTCAATGCAATAATTCTGCTCTGATGCGCTCTGCAGAAATTGGGAGAACAGCGCCCTGAAGGATAAACTCAAACACCGATAATAGGGCAAGGAGTTTTTCCTTGACCAGGAGAAATTTGGGCTCTTCTTTCAATTGCCTTTACTCGAGTCCATGCATCCTCTCTCGTCTCGGTCTTAAAACGCATTAGAAGAGAAGTCCCAAGGCTGCTCCCCTCTCTAACCTCATCCAATGTGTTTTGAGAAGAAGGCAAGGAAATAAACAATTGAGAAAGAGCCTCCTTGTCAGAGTCCTCTAGACTGGCTCATTTACTTCATGGACTGGATGAGGCCAAAGCGAGCCAGCAGCAGGTCACAGTACAGTTCTAGGATCTCCATGGCCTCTACCAAGTAGTCCTCTCTGATGATGTGCTCCACACGGATCCGTGCTCGCTCATCCTTCCCTGTTGACAGGTAGTCTGCAATCTCCTTCCGCGCCTTCTGAGCTAGCTCAGCTACAAAGAGAAAGAAGATCCATTCTGTAAGAATTTATTTTAAAGACAACCCGAGATACAAAAAATGTAAATTAACAGAGACTAGTCTACAGCTTGCACGGTGTCTGTGTGTATGTACAGTACCAGTCAAGGGTTTGGACACGCCCACTCATTCATGGGTTTTCGTTATTTTAACTATTTTCTACATTGTAGAATAGTGAAGACATTAACACTATGAAATAACACATGGAATCGTGTGGTAACCCCAAAAAATGTTAAACAAATCAAAATATATTTTATATTTGAGATTCTTCAAAGTAGCCACCCTTTGCCTTGGCATCTCTCAACCAGCATCACCTGGAATGCTTTTTCAACTCTCTTGAAGGAGTTCCCACATATGCGGGGCACTGGTTGGCTGCTTTCCCTTCCCTCTGCGGTCAAACTCATCCAAAACCATCTCAATTGGGTTGAGGTCGGGTGATTGTGGAGGCCAGGTCGTGTGGTGGGAACCACACATGCAGAAATCAGCCGTTTGCCGTGTCTTTGTGAGATGCGGAGTAGGTGGTTGGAACCAAAAATCTCAAATTTGGTGTCATCAGACCAAGGGATAGATTTCCACCGGTCTAATGTCTATTTGCTCATGTTTCTTGGCCCAGGCAAGTGTTCTTATTGGTGTCCTTTAGTAGTGGTTTCTCTACAGCAATTTGATCATGAAGGCCTGATTCACACAGTTTCCCCTGAACAGTTGATGTTGAGATGTATGTTACTTGAACTCTGAAGCATTTATTTGGGCTGCAATTTCTGAGGCTGGTAACTCTGATGAACTTATCCTTTACAGCAGAGGTAACTCTGGGTCTTCCATTCCTGTGGTGGTCCTCACGAGAGCTATTTTCATCACAGCGCTTGATGTTTTTTGCGACTGTACTTGAAGAAACTTTCAAAGTTCTTGAAGGTTAGTCAATCCGGAAAATGTAATGTTTTAAAGTAATGGTGGACTGTTGTTTCTCTTTGCTTATTTGAGCTGTTCGTGCCACAATATGGACTTGGTCTTTTACCAAATAGGGCTAAATTCTGTATACCACCCCTACGTTGTCACAACACAACTGACTGGCTAAAATGCATTAAAAAAGGAAAGAAATTCCACAAATGAACTTAAGGCACACCTGTTCATTGAAATGCTTTCTAGGTGACTACCTCATGAAGCTGGTTGAGAGAATTCCAAGAATGTGCAAAGCTGTCATCAAGGTAAAGGGTGGCTACTTTGAATAATCTCAAATGTAGATTTGTTTAACACTTTTTTGGTAACTACATGATTCCATATGTTATTTCATAGTTTTGATGTATTCACTATTCTACAATGTAGAAAATAGTTCAAATAAAGAAAACCCTTGGAATGAGTAGGTGTGTCCAAACTTTTGACAGGTACTGTAGTTGCCAGGCTTACTTTTCTTTTTCTCCAAGAGCTTCAGGCGATTGATCACCAGTCGGAGATTGACCCGGAGTCTTTCTGCTTTGAATCCTCCACCGAGCATAATGGCCAGCTAAGGAAACAAAATAAGTTGGTATTAAAAAAGAGCCAATACATACTGGCAAGTCTGACTATTTCTTTGCCACACTGACATCACCCACCATATTGTTTTCACCTATCCTTTGATCAGAGAACGTGAAGATGAAGGAGATGGGGGAATAAGGAGAGGGAATAAGGAGAGGTTTCGACCCTAGTGAGTCATCACCATCGTATGAGCGTGTTGATGGCCACACCAGTGACTACAGGCAGGTAGGACTGAAGCAGGCATATAAAACAGACAGCCATTGAGCTAACAGTAGTATCCACCCTCTGAAACCAATATCTGGCTAACTTACATCGCCTCTATCAGCAATTCAGAAAGTATACACATTTGACTTAGTTTAACAAAATCCACGTTCATGGATCACATAGTAAAGAAAATGGTTAGCTAACTAGCTAGTTTGCACAACAAGGATGAAGAAATCTAGTTAGTTAGCTACCAGTAGTTATGCTAGCAAGATAGCTAGCTAACGTTAGCTAGTTTGATAAACAAAGCAGTGCTGTTTGAATCAAAACGTTTCCAGCTAGCTACAGTAATGCTACCTATACAAAAAAACGATCAACCAATAAAAGCATAGTATATATAATAATGTACATGTTATATCTAATACACAACTTGTTTACATTACCTGTTAGTGTCGTTAGCTAGGTAAACGGTAACTTGTCGAGTTGCTTGACTTCCGTGAATGTGAGCCTTCCTCCTTCTGCGGCACAAAAAAAAAACAGATGAGAGTTACGTCACGGGACATTTTCAAAACGTGAGCGTTTCACACCTGCTGTTTACACCACTAGTAGGCGATGGTGGATTGGAGAGGCATACAATAGATTCCAACGACGTTAGACCCCAATGCCATAAATGTACAGTACACTAGCTACATAGCCAGATATGTTTTGAGGAAGACGACCACAATATAGCTGGTCAAACTGCACAGGGCAGCAAGTTTTAAAACTTCACCCCGCAGCTCTTTTTTTCTTTAGATCATGAAAGCCATTTAAATATTCACTCACGTGAAAAATAAGCTGCAAGTTGTAGTAGTGTGAACTTTGAACACGAATCACTCATTTAATCAATTATTTAGCTAAATAATAATACACGTAATAATGTACACCGGAGATGCAGTAAAAAGGGTTTTTACGGGATGGGCCGAATGTCTGCGGGTTTTCGCTCCACCCGTGTACTTGATTGATGAATTAAGATCACATTAGTAAGGAACTCCCACCTGGTTGTCTCGGTCTTGATTGAAACAAATAAAACAGCAGACCTTCCATGGAATGAGTTTGGCACCCGTTTTACAGGGTCAGCCATAGTAGAATGGTGACCCTGGAGAAACTATGGTTAAGTGCCTTGTCCAAGTGCAAATCAGCAGATTTTTCACCTGCTGCCCACAGATCGATTAGCTGAACAGATTAATAGTGTGAATTTAATTGGTCACAAAAAGTCAGAAGAAATTACATCAGCTTTTTAAAATTTATTGCAAATGACAATCTTGCGAGAGCACTGGTTAACATAAATTGCAGCGTTCGCTTTAAAAATATGTACAAAGAAATACGCATTACCATAACACATACATCATAACAATCTAAATGTTACAATTTGAGTTTGCTGGCTGAGACTTCTTTGTGTTTCTTCTTCTTGGAGCCCGGGTCCTTGGCTCCTTTGATCTGGCTCTTCACTTGGTCTTGTAGTTGGGAGAAGAAGGCGGAGGAGGAGCGGAGAGCTTTATCCTTCCCCTCATCCTTGAACAGAGAACAAATAAAAAAAATCTCAACATCTATTTTTAAGAAATTATTTTCAACTGTGACAGCTGAATCCTAGCTATTATAATAAATACAAATGAAATGTGTGGAGAACACAAATGGCCTTATCAGTCTATATTGATCTCACAAATATAATGGAGGGGCTTGCATTTGAAAGACGATGTCAACTAAATATAAAAACGAGACCTGCAGAAAGAAAACACTGACCTTTAATAATGTTGCTTTGCCTCCCTTTGTGAGTTTCTTGAGGTTTTCTGCCACCTCTGCCTTTGATTGTTTCTTATTCTCTCCAGTTCTATTAGCCTCCTTCAGTTTCTGTTTCTTCTCCTTCTCGTGGATCTTGACGCGCTTCACCTTCTTCTTCTTGCGTCTCTCTCGTTTCTTGTCTGTGGAGGTCTTTTCAGAGTCACCCAGCAAGTCACCAGCCTTGTTCTTCTCCTAAGATCAGAAAGGAAACTGTGTTACCCTGGCCTCAGAAGCATCTACTAAAAGGCTACTATGATGGAAAACACAGTAGTTCATTGGTTGTCTTCAACCCAATACATGTCAGTATACTCCACTAGAATATGATTTCCCATAACATGAAACATATTGGAAAGGGATGCATGACAAACCTTGACTTCCTCTGGAGCCAATAGAGAGCCACTACTAGCACTGACTGGCGCAACTTCCTCCATAGCAATAGAAGGCAAATTGGAGACAACTTTCACTTCAGGAACAGGCTGCAGGACACAAAGAAAAGGTCAAACATATCAATATTGTGCAAAAAGTGTTCCCTTCATTATAAACTGGGTGGTTCGAACTCCGAATGCTGATTTTCTGAAAGCCCTGGTATAGCACTATTCGGATGTGACAAAACATTTATTTTTAAGCCACATCCCAGGGCTGTATCCAGGCACTCCAAATTGCATCGTGCGTAACAGCCCTTAGCCGTGGTATATTGGCCATGTACCTCACCCCTTGTGCCTTATTGCTTAAATATAGCATCTTTAAAAGACACGCATAAATTCTGGTTGTCACACAAATGCTAGTGTTCCACATAAAACATACAAACACATGACAAAGTACAGAACAGTAATAGACAAGAACATCATAAGATATTACATTAAATAAATAAGTTATATATAGGAAAGACAGAGATAACAAAAATACTACTTAAGCACTATTCTTATATACAGTACAGTTAAATGAGATCTTTAAAAAGATTAGAGAAACAAGATGTTTTTTTAAAGCGAAACTTGCTTTTTGCCCGTGTAACCTCTGGTGGCAGAGCGTTCCACAATGACATGGCTCTACACATAACTGAGTGACAAATCTGTTTTTGGTTTGGGTACCGTGAAGAAACCCATAGTGGAGTGTCATGTATGTCTGTTTGAAGTGTATGCAAATAGATTATACAAGAAGTTAGGCATTTTCAACACACAACTGTTTCTTAAAAAGACTGGAAGAGAAGTAGTCAATTTCTCCTCAACCCCTAACCATGAAAGACTATCATGGTGCTGATGTTAGTTCTGTGCGTGCAGTTAAGGGCAAGGCGTGCTGCTTTGTTTTGAGTCAGCTGCAGCTTTGCAGTGTCCAAGACACATGGAAACATTGACAGGAAAACTCACCGGTTTGGGTGTGAAGTGGAAGTTAGAGAGAGCATCAAGTTTAAGGAATAGAGAATCCATGAGCTTTTGAATTTCTACATGGGCTGGGTTTTCTTCATCCTCTGTCTTTTGCTGAAATACAAGGGAAATAGATAGAAATAATATAAACAATCCATTCAACAAACAAAAAATGCATTAATTACAATATAGAAAAAAGCCAAGTATGTTCACACTAAAATATAATGGAAAAACTACCTGATTCTGCTTGAGGTACTCTTGCTCATAAACCTCTGCAAGGCTCAGCTTGCTCTTCTCATGGTCCAGAGTCAGCCTCTTCTTGTACTCAAATACCTCTTCCTTAGGCTTCTCCTTGCGCACCACATCATCCCACACCTTGGAAAAAAATACAAGTCAGAAAATAAAATTACCTTTGAAATGTGCCAATGTGGTTTAAATACTGGATAGACCTATACTTGTTCTTTACTCAATGGAACGATGATGACCCATTCAGCTGGATCCAACCGAGAATAGTTGTTCAGTTTGTTGTCAAGATTGATTTATGTCTCTAGAGAGACGGGTTAGCTAACAACGTCACGAAAACGATGCACGTGATTCAATGGTGCAGACGTCCGTGTGTTGTTGTGATTGTGAATGGCCAGATACAGTAGCTAGCAACAATGACTGACGCTGCCATGTGGGGAATCATAGGTGACTCTTTTCAGCTAGTTTTATCTTGCTCTTGATACTATGTCTTGTTTTGACTGATGTCTATACTAAAATGGCTCAAATTCACTATAACAATGTACTTGAAAGACAAGTTCTTATTGTGCAAATGTGTGTTTTCAATAAACAGTGGAGAAGAAATATAGTTTACATATGGTCAACAATCTAAGCCAACCCAGTCTGTTTTGCCCCCTAGTTGAGCACTGGTCGGTTTCGTTGCTAAACAAGTCTATACACTGACCTGGTCTTTAATCCTCTGCTTGATTATGTCCTCCAGCTGCAAAGTGGTTTCCTCTGTTACAGCAGGGGCTGAGAGAAAACAGAGCAAAATGTTACCTGACTGAACAAGCACCCTCTCTGGCACACAAACTTGCAGTAAGTAAAATACTAAACCAATTTCCAACGGGACTGAAAGCTAAACTAAAACAGACTGACAAGCATGTGGTATGTACCCATCCTGGAGGCCGAGTCAAACGCCACATCCACCTCAAGAAGGCTGTTCTCTGGGCGAGTCTGAGCAGACACCTCTCCTGTTAGTTGCCATGGCTTCTCTCCCATGGCAGCCTTTTCCAAATCCTGGATCTTTTCAGCCATCTGTGTAAGGTAAGAATTCACCATTTCATTAATCTGCTACATAGTTATATATACGGCAGATGAAAAAAAAAGTAAATTAAATGACAGACCAATTTAGATATTCTAAAACAGCCCGAGGAAAAGCTTGCCTTGTCTTGTCGTTTCTCAAAGGATGATTTGGATTCAGGTTCTGTGGTATTTTGAGACTTTCCTCCAAAGATGTCTGCCATGTCTTCTCCTTCACTGGCATCACTTTCTCCAGGTAGGTTAAAGGTCACCCGTTTCAAAGCCTCCTTGGCTTGTCTGCACTCTTCATCCTCAACGAAGTCCCTAAAACAGCAAAGGAACAAAACAATTCTTATCTTAAGGACAAAATGAATATCCCTGCCCTATATTCCTTTTTGATGCAATTCCAACCATGACATTCATATGAGATTCCCTCATCAGCCACTTACTCATTTTCTTTTTCTTCTTCATCATCATCATCTTGCATCCCATCTATACTGTTGTCCTCATCCTCTGATTGGTCAGCTGTTTGTGCAGGATCATCATCCACAGCATCAAAGAAGTCTTTGTACTTCAGATTCCTGGAACTTTTCAGCTACAGAAAGAAAATAGTATATTAATAGGAAATCGGTGTGTTTGGCTACAATAAAGACCAGAAACACCACAGAACAGTAGCTAGGTCTGGCAGTGAGAAAAACTATATGATACATACTGTGCTTGTTTTTTTGTTTTTTTTGGAAACATCTTCACTGAAGAGGTCTACGTCATCATCTTCATCTTCATCTCCAGAGGGCAAGTCCTGGAAGTAGTCTACATCACCGTCCCCCTCCTTCCCCTCCCTTCTGTCCATATCGTCCAGAAAGGACTCCATCTCTGAGAGCTTGAAGAACCTGTCATCAACCTCTGATGGAGGACCCAGTGGTTTTGACTCTCTCGCCGCTGAGAATTTCTTCTGTTTAGCTTGTTTTTCTAATGCGTCCACATCAAAATCTACATCGGAGTCCTCGTCTGTGTTATCCCCTCTCAAGGCATCCATAGCAGTTTTAAGCATGGGTGGTTCTTCTCCTTCCCCATCATCTTCCAAATCCCCATCTCTCGTCTCCTCTTCACCATCTTGTTCAACCCCTTCATCTGGCTCATCAGCATCCTCTTCATCAAACAGGATACTCAGAGCTGTATCCAAGGCAGCCTGACTCACTGCTGTCTCAAAGTGCTTCAGCACTGCAGTATTCTGGAGCTCCAGCTCCTGCCATATCTGTTCCTCGTCAAAGTTCTCAACCACCAGCTGGTCCAGAGGGCTTCCCTTTGAGCCTGCTGGCTCGTGGGTTTTGTGTAAATCATACAGGGTCTTAGTGAGATAAGTGAAGTCTGTTGCCACGGCACCCTGAAGACTATACACAAAGAACAAATAAAATTAGCAATGTTTGTTAGTATTCTTCAAGTAGTACAGCGGTTAGTAACGTTAGCAGTCTTCTTCAACCAACCCTGGCCTTGAAAACCCACAGGGTGTGCCGGGGTTTCTTCTAGCCAAGTACCAATACCTGGCTCAACTAATGAAGTGTAGCTAATGTACTAGAATCAAGTTTATCGGTGCTACTGGGCTATCTTTAAGAATATTTGATGACGTGGTCCAGCTAACCAAACAGGTATTGCTTGCAGATGTTTGCGTGCTATAAGCTAGTTAGCCTTAGCATTGTGTAACGATGGCAGAAAGTAAATGAATAGATTTTTAAGTTAAACATATCTGGATATTATTATACAAATGTTGCACTTACCTAAGAAAATGTTCTGGATGTGCAGTTTTTATGTTTAGTAGCTTTAAACAACACTCCAACGTGTTACCTATATCCGCGGTAGCCATCGTTTTTCCTCACATGTGAACATGTGTGTAACAACAAGATATGCTCCCCCCGGAAACAATCTCTGTTGTGCTACAAAGATCCGGATAGCAGGCAGGTCAGGTTAAGATTTAGCAAGCTGGGTAGACAACATTAATATCTCAAATAACTGTATTTACAAGTGCAATGTACGGTTTTTAATCGAAAAGCAATATAAGTGTGCTCTATCCCATTGTCTTGACATTCAAAGCGATTCGCTATCCTACGTTGCACGAATTTTCGAAAATATGGCGGCGTCCGTGTTGAAGGTTGCACGTAAGTATAAATAGCTGATATCTGATAAATATTATTTCACATTCAAAAACAGTCTTTTTAGACTGGGTCTCAGGCTACACAAAGTAAGCCAAATCCACCGTTGTTAGTGCAGAATTACTTTCAGCAAGTGTTCTCTGTTGCTAGCTACTTGACTTATCCAGGTAGTATATTCAATCAAATAAGACCCGTCCTCCGGAAAAAACAGCATGGCATGGCTGCACTAATTTATATTGTTACAGGTCTCTCAAAGTGTGTTCTTCACACTTATTCTCCAACCCTGAGGACACTTTCAATCTCAACACCACTCTGCCAAGGTATTCCAGGATCTGTCTGGAAACTGGGAAGGCTAAATCACATCGCTATAGCTGTGCCAGACATGGAGAAAGCCACTGCTCTTTACAGAGATGTACTGGGGGCTCAGGTCAGCGATAAAGTTCCCCTTCCTGAACATGGAGTCTACACTGTCTTTGTGGAGCTGGGTAACACCAAGCTGGAACTGCTGCACCCACTGGGGGAGAAGAGCCCCATCGCAGGCTTCCTACAGAAGAACAAATCTGGTGGGATGCACCATATCTGCATTGAGGTGAGTCAGTCTGAGCAATGCTGCATATGCTGTTCAGCCCACATGAATGAGCTGTATTCACTCTGTCCTTGTCTCCTCATCTGTTCTCTAATGGAATTATATGTTATTTTTGTGATTTCAGGTTGATGATATCAGTGCAGCGATAGTGGATCTGAAGGCTAGGAACATTAGAACCCTGTCAGCTGAACCACGGATAGGCGCTCATGGGAAACCTGTCATGTTCCTCCACCCAAAAGACTGTGATGGAGTACTTGTGGAACTGGAGCAAGCCTGAATACCCACAGGTCTCAAAAACTCTGTAGTTTACAATTAGACGGTTTGAAAATTGGATTCATTATTGCACTTTTTCCACCAGTAATAATGATGGCAAAGGTAGATTTGAAAACATATGTTTAATACCAGGGTTTTGATCCATTTAAAAAATATATATTATTTGTCTTCCTTAAAAGTAAGTGTCTATTTGCCTCTGCTGTGAATAAATTATATGATTGACTCTAAGCATTGTATGGAGTGTAAAAAATGTCAAATGTATTAATTAATTTCATGTGCAAGTCAAACGTGAAGTGTACATAGATAAATGTTTTTATGTGAAACAACTCTACATTTATTTTCACACTGATTTTAACTGGGATGATACAGCTGCTGGGAAATATTTATTAGGAGCAAATTCAATAATCATGCACCTTTCAGATGGCTCTCAGAGGAATGCACTCTCTCATTGTGAAGAAGAGCAAAATGGCCTTTTGATTTGCAACTTCTGATTATCTCAGTTGAGCTTGCTAGGCAACAGGACAAATGTCTTAATATAAACATGTATAAACTGATATGTTAAGCATATATTGAGTGTAATAAGGTTGTTTCAATGTACTAAAACCATTTTAAGTTTAATTGCATGGACATTTTTAAGCAGCCTGTCCAGTCTTTAGTGTTGTAGTAGGCTTTTCTTATTTTCTCAGTGCCATAGTTCTCCAGGCTGTTAGGAATTGGAGTGAAGAAATGCAAAAGGAACTTCCTCACAGTTTCGGCATGAATATAAATTCATAGCCTTCAGCATATATTCCTAATGACATTAGTCAGGCTCTTGTTTTGGAACTACAGTTCAGGCAATATGTTTATGTCGCTGGCTTTCTGCAGTGTTAAGCATGTAATGGTTTAATTTGCTGTGAAATAGGTACATTCAGTAGCTTTGCCCATCATTTGTCACCAGTCTGGTGCCGAGATCAACTCATCCTCTGCAGCAGAGGTAACTCTGGGTCTTCCATTCCTGTGGCGGTCCTCATGAGAGCCAGTTTCATCATAGTGCTTGATGGTTTTTCGACTGCACTTGAAGAAACTTTCAAAGTTCTTGAAATGTTCCGTATTGACTGACCTTCAAGTCTTAAAGTAATGATGGACTGTCGTTTCTCTTTGCTTATTTGAGCTGTTTTTGCCATAATATAGACTTGGTCTTTTACCAAATTGGCCTATATTCTCTATACCCCCCTACATTTACATTACATTTACATTTAAGTCATTTAGCAGACGCTCTTATCCAGAGCGACTTACAAATTGGTGCATTCACCTTATGACATCCAGTGGAACAGCCACTTTACAATAGTGCATCTAAATCTTTTAAGGGGGGTGAGAAGGATTACTTTATCCTATCCTAGGTATTCCTTAAAGAGGTGGGGTTTCAGGTGTCTCCGGAAGGTGGTGATTGACTCCGCTGTCCTGGCGTCGTGAGGGAGTTTGTTCCACCATTGGGGGGCCAGAGCAGCGAACAGTTTTGACTGGGCTGAGCGGGAACTGTACTTCCTCAGTGGTAGGGAGGCGAGCAGGCCAGAGGTGGATTAACGCAGTGCCCTTGTTTGGGTGTAGGGCCTGATCAGAGCCTGGAGGTACTGAGGTGCCGTTCCCCTCACAGCTCCGTAGGCAAGCACCATGGTCTTGTAGCGGATGCGAGCTTCAACTGGAAGCCAGTGGAGAGAGCGGAGGAGCGGGGTGACGTGAGAGAACTTGGGAAGGTTGAACACCAGACGGGCTGCGGCGTTCTGGATGAGTTGTAGGGGTTTAATCGCACAGGCAGGGAGCCCAGCCAACAGCGAGTTGCAGTAATCCAGACGGGAGATGACAAGTGCCTGGATTAGGACCTGCGCCGCTTCCTGTGTGAGGCAGGGTCGTACTCTGCGGATGTTGTAGAGCATGAACCTACAGGAACGGGCCACCGCCTTGATGTTAGCTGAGAGCGACAGGGTGTTGTCCAGGATCACGCCAAGGTTCTTAGCGCTCTGGGAGGAGGACACAATGGAGTTGTCAACCGTGATCATGGAACGGGCAGTCCTTCCCCGGGAGGAAGAGCAGCTCCGTCTTGCCGAGGTTCAGCTTGAGGTGGTGATCCGTCATCCACACTGATATGTCTGCCAGACATGCAGAGATGCGATTCGCCACCTGGTCATCAGAAGGGCGAAAGGAGAAGATTAATTGTGTGTCGTCTGCATAGCAATGATAGGAGAGACCATGTGAGGTTATGACAGAGCCAAGTGACTTGGTGTATAGCGAGAATAGGAGAGGGCCTAGAACAGAGCCCTGGGGGACACCAGTGGTGAGAGCGCGTGGTGAGGAGACAGATTCTCGCCACGCCACCTGGTAGGAGCGACCTGTCAGGTAGGACGCAATCCAAGCGTGGGCCGCGCCGGAGATGCCCAACTCGGAGAGGGCGGAGAGGAGGATCTGATGGTTCACAGTATCGAAGGCAGCCGATAGGTCTAGAAGGATGAGAGCAGAGGAGAGAGAGTTAGCTTTAGCAGTGCGGAGCGCCTCCGTGATACAGAGAAGAGCAGTCTCAGTTGAATGACTTGTCTTGAAACCTGACTGATTTGGATCAAGAAGGTCATTCTGAGAGAGATAGCGGGAGAGCTGGCCAAGGACGGCACGTTCAAGAGTTTTGGAGAGAAAAGAAAGAAGGGATACTGGTCTGTAGTTGTTGACATCGGAGGGATCGAGTGTAGGTTTTTCAGAAGGGGTGCAACTCTCGCTCTCTTGAAGACGGAAGGGACGTAGCCAGCGGTCAGGGATGAGTTGATGAGCGAGGTGAGGTAAGGGAGAAGGTCTCCGGAAATGGTCTGGAGAAGAGAGGAGGGGATAGGGTCAAGCGGGCAGGTTGTTGGGCGGCCGGCCGTCACAAGACGCGAGATTTCATCTGGAGAGAGAGGGGAGAAAGAGGTCAGAGCACAGGGTAGGGCAGTGTGAGCAGAACCAGCGGTGTCGTTTGACTTAGCAAACGAGGATCGGATGTCGTCGACCTTCTTTTCAAAATGGTTGACGAAGTCATCTGCAGAGAGGGAGGAGGGGGAGGATGATTCAGGGGGGAGGAGAAGGTGGCAAATAGCTTCCTAGGGTTAGAGGCAGATGCTTGGAATTTAGAGTGGTAGAAAGTGGCTTTAGCAGCAGAGACAGAGGAGGAAAATGTAGAGAGGAGGGAGTGAAAGGATGCCAGGTCCGCAGGGAGGCGAGTTTTCCTCCATTTCCGCTCGGCTGCCCGGAGCCCTGTTCTGTGAGCTCGCAATGAGTCGTCGAGCCACGGAGCGGGAGGGGAGGACCGAGCCGGCCTGGAGGATAGGGGACATAGAGAGTCAAAGGATGCAGAAAGGGAGGAGAGGAGGGTTGAGGAGGCAGAATCAGGAGATAGGTTGGAGAAGGTTTGAGCAGAGGGAAGAAATGATAGGATGGAAGAGGAGAGAGTAGCGGGGGAGAGAGAGCGAAGGTTGGGACGGCGCGATACCATCCGAGTAGGGGCAGTGTGGGAAGTGTTGGATGAGAGCGAGAGGGAAAAGGATACAAGGTAGTGGTCGGAGACTTGGAGGGGAGTTGCAATGAGGTTAGTGGAAGAACAGCATCTAGAAAAGATGAGGTCGAGCGTATTGCCTGCCTTGTGAGTAGGGGGGGAAGGTGAGAGGGTGAGGTCAAAAGAGGAGAGGAGTGGAAAGAAGGAGGCAGAGAGGAATGAGTCAAAGGTAGACGTGGGGAGGTTAAAGTCGCCCAGAACTGTGAGAGGTGAGCCGTCCTCAGGAAAGGAGCTTATCAAGCTCATTGATGAACTCTCCGAGGGGACCTGGAGGGCGATACATGATAAGGATGTTAAGCTTGAAAGGGCTGGTAACTGTGACAGCATGGAATTCAAAGGAGGCGATAGACAGATGGGTAAGGGGAGAAAGAGAGAATGACCACTTGGGAGAGATGAGGATCCCGGTGCCACCACCCCGCTGACCAGAAGCTCTTGGGGTGTGCGAGAACACGTGGGCGGACGAAGAGAGAGCAGGAGGAGTAGCAGTGTTATCTGTGGTGATCCATGTTTCCGTCAGTGCCAAGAAGTCGAGGGACTGGAGGGAGGCATAGGCTGAGATGAACTCTGCCTTGTTGGCCGCAGATCGGCAGTTCCAGAGGCTACCGGAGACCTGGAACTCCACGTGGGTCGTGCGCGCTGGGACCACCAGATTAGGGTGGCCGCGGCCACGCGGTGTGGAGCGTTTGTATGGTCTGTGCAGAGAGGAGAGAACAGGGATAGACAGACCCATAGTTGACAGGCTACAGAAGAGGCTACGCTAATGCAAGGAGATTGGAATGACAAGTGGACTACACGTCTCGAATGTTCAGAAAGTTAAGCTTATGTAGCAAGAATCTTATTGACTAAAATGTCACAACATTTTAGCTACCTTGTCACAACACAACTTGACTGGCTCAAATGCATTAAGAAGGAAAGAAATTCCACAAATTAACTTTTAAGAAGGCATACCTGTTAATTGAAATGCATTCCAGGTGACTACCTCATGAAGCTGGTTGAGAGAATGCAAAGGGTGGCTATTTGAAGAAACTCAAATATGAAATATATTTTGAATTAACACTTTTTGATACTGCATGAATCCATATGTGTTATTTCATAGTTTTGACGTCTTCACTATTTTTCTACAGTGTAGAAAATTGTATAAAAAAAAACCCTTGAATAAGTAGGTGTTATAAAACTTTTGACTGGTACTGTATCTTGATTACATTATTATGGTGGGAAATAAGTATTTGGTCACCTACAAACAAGCAAGGTTTCTGTCTTTCTTAAGAAGTTACAGGTCTGTGAGAGCCAGAAATCTTGCTTGTTTGTAGGTGACCAAATACTTATTTTCCACCATAATTTGCTAATAAATTCATAAAAAAATCCTACAATGTGATTTTCTGGATTTTTTTTCTCATTTTGTCTGTCATAGTTGAAGTGTACCTATGATGAAAATTACAGGCCTCTCTCATCTTTTTTAAGTGGCAGAACTTGCACAATTGGTGGCTGACTAAATACTTTTTTGCCCCACTGTATGTGACTTGCTAAGCAAATATGTACTCCTGAATTTATTTAGGCATGCCATAACAAAGGGATTGAATTATTATTGACTCAAGACATCTCAGCTTTTCATTTTTAATTAATTTGTAAAAATGTCTAGGAACATAATTCCACTTTGTCATTATGTGGTATTGTGTGTAGGCCTGTGACACAAAATCTCAATTTCATCTGTTTTAAATTCTGGCTGTAACACAACAAATGTGGAAAAAGTCAGGCAATGTAATTCTTTCATAACTTGCCACTGGAAGCAAAGATTAATGGATTATATTGCGTGATATGAAGTAGGATGGTTTCCAATTTCGTCCTCTTTCTGTTATGTAATATCATTTTGCTAAATATGATCACTCAGTGAGCTGCACATGGATGCATTAGGAAGAATTACTGGCTTATAGATACATTCACTCCCCCATTCAGTGAATTTAAAAAAATTAAATTTTAAACAAAAATGCCACCCTGTTATGTGACTGTTTATCTTAGGTAAAAACAATATAACCTCTCATATCCAATTATGCAACAATAACATTGTAGTTACTTTTGCCACTACCATAAAAGTGAAGAAAATGTGATTGAGTTTTTTTCCCTCCCATGATTTCTGTTAGGCTATAGATTTGCTATAGCCTATTAATTGTGACCAACACAAAAGAATTAGGATGTCAAATTATGGTGTGTTGTATTGGTCGCACTGCACTCTTTGTAAACCTATTTTTTTCTTCTCTCCATTACCCTTTCCGTCTCGGTGGTCCGGGTGGGGTTTGAGTCTATCGCCTCTGGATGCCGCCACTCCACCTTAACGACCAGAGAAACACAGCTGTTTTACAAACTCAGTGGGAAGCCCAATGGGGAGAACTGCAGTGGGGTTTTTATACACGTTCCAGGGCCGCTTCAACTGGTACTTCTATTTTTCAGATTCCGGGGCTGGTCCGCCTTCTCTCGATGTAATCTGATCCCCTGCAAGTGTCTTGGAAGCATCATCAGCGTTCACAATTCCGAAAGGGAGGTGACTTGAGTGACCGAAGAACATACGTTGAATTCAGCAGGTAAGATAGTGAGCGTGGTCTTCATGTATCTACATAGAAATGTTTGATTTATCATTACCGGTATTTCGAAAAGAAAGGTGCTTTTGGGTCCATTATTCCTAGAGCATCTTTTGAAGAGCAGCGGACAGCAACCATGGCATAGGCTCATCATCTGCAACTAGCTAATTCACCAATAGATTTTTAACCGCCTGTTCGACACACTTTTAATGCGGGTACATGTGTCTAATTATTCAATACATGCTGCATTCTCATTTGCTTAATTGCTGGGAATATAAACCTAATCTGAACTAATGTATTGTCAAAATTGTATCTATAAATTATGGTGTTATATGGAGAAAAACATTCCACAGATGTTGTCATAATCGTAGCAGGCTGTGCGATAAAGTAGCCTAGCCATTGATAAACCTTGAAAAAATAATATTTTGTTGACTTGTGTAATTGTAAGGGGATCTATGCCCTCTCTGCTTTTGATGCTCTTAGGGTTGATTTATTTTGTCTGTTGTGTACCACTCTGTTCCAGAGCTAGCCATACAAGAGGACAGAGCAGACAGCACACTAATTATTTTTGGTGTGTTGTTCTATAGAAACTCAAGGAAACAGGGTTGGTAAGCTCAGTGGAGTCAACTCATGTCAGGTCTGTCTGATGCTGCTGCAAATTGATATAAATGTATTTGAAAGCCTACATAAAATAATGCCCAACTAAATCTAAAATTGCCCTTTAAATTAGACAAAACCATGTTCTGATTACATTTTGATTGTCCATTAGTCAGGCTTGGTAGGAATTATAACTGCTTCAAGACTGTAGAATTGTAAGATGACAGCTTGATGACAGCATGTTTGGAATTTTTGCCTTAGGGTTTTGATGTCAGTCTTAGCTCAATACAAATTTTTAATGAAGGCCTTGATGTTTTTATTCATTTAAACTATATATACACAAATATGTGGACACCCCTTCAAATGAATGGATTCGGCTATTTCAGCCACACCCGTTGCTGACAGGTGCATCAAATCGAGCACACAGCCAAAACAAAACAGTCAAACCACAGCAAAAACCCTCAAACTTCTGAACATACACAATTATCTGAATCAATACAGAAAAATCCCACTACCCGCCAAAGACTTAAAACACTAAAATGACAAGTGTAACTCCTGAACAAATATAGTGGACTATATTTAATACTGTCTATGTATCCATAGACAAACATTGGCAGTAGAATGGCCTCACTGGAAAGCTCAGTGACTTTCAATGTGGCAAGTCCGTTCGTCAAATTTCTGCCCTGCTAGAGCTGTCCCGGTCTACTGTAAGTGCTGTTATTGTGAAGTGGAAAGGTCTAGGAGCAACAACTGCTCAGTCGCGAAGTGGTAGGACACACAAGCTCACAGAACAGAACTGCCGAGTGCTGAAGCGCCTAGCGTGTAAAAATCTTCTGTCCTCGGTTGCAACACTCATTACCGAGTTCCAAACTGCCTTTGGAAGCAACGTCTGCACAATAACTGTTCGTCGGGAGCTTCATGAAATGGGTTTCCATGACCGAGCAGCCGCACACAAGCCTCAGATCACAATGCCAAGAATCGTCTGGAGTTGCGTAAAGCTCGCTACTATTGGACTCTGTAGTAGGGGAAACGCGTTCTCTGGAGTGATGAATCACACTTAACCATTTGGCAGTCCGACGGACGACTCTGGATTTGGCGGATGCTGTTTTTCACGGTTCAGGATAGGCCCCTTAGTTCCAGTGAGGGGAAATCTTAATGCTACAGCATACAACATTCTAGACGATTCTGTGCTTCCAACTTTGTGGCGACAGTTTGGGGAAGGCCCTTTGCTGTTTCAGCATGACAACGCTCCTGTGCACAAAGCGAGGTCCATACAACAATGGTTTGTTGAGATTGGTGTGGAAGAACTTGACTGGCCTGCACAGAGCCCCTACCTCAATCTCATCGAACACCTTTGGGATGAATTGGAATGCTGACTGTGAGCCAGGCCTAATTGCCAAACATCCGTGCCCAACCACACTAAAGCTCTTTTGGCTGAATGGAAGCAAGTCCCCACAGCAATGTTCCAACATCTCGTGGAAAGCCTTCCCAGAAGAGTGGATGATGTTATAGCAGCAAAGGGGGGGACCAACTCCATATTAATGGCCATTATATTGGAATGAGATGTTCAACGAGCAGGTGTCAACATACTTTTGGTCATGTAGTGCATCTTCCTTTCAGAATGACTGTAAATTAGATTACAGTAACATGATGACTGATTTTGAAGATTAATAAATAATGTTTTTTTTTGGTTGTTTTACATAATACCCACTGTGCACACTGGTTGAGTCAACGTTGTTTCCACATAATTTCAATGTAATTATAGTGAACCAATGTGGAATAGACATTGAATTGAGGTCTGTGCCCAGTGGGTAGTGTCATATCATGAACAAGTTCATGACCAAATAACATTTGCGTGATAATACTTGCACTTTGTTGTGATTTTACATTCACATTTGGAAATTCAACTTAGTAAATGGCCATTCTGTCCTAGATTAGGTGTCTCGTTTAAAAAGGTCCCCCTGGGGAAGGTGTGCAGCACTGGAGGCAGGTGGGCTCACTCCACAGCCGAGACCTGCTTCACGTTCTGGCTGGCTGGCGCCTGGCGGCCCGCCTCCTCCTGACCCTCTCCCAGCCGTCAGAGAGGGTGCTTCTCTGCTCGTTCCTGTTTTATGTGTGCCACAGGAGCTGAAGGACAAACACTGTGTCGCAGCAGCCTGCTGGGATGCTATTCATGCAGCAGCAGGAGAATTCTAAATTGGACTCTTGTTGATGAGAGAGAGAGCCAAGAGAGAGGTTGTACTGGGGGATCGTGTTTCCCTTCTGCTCAGGCTGACCATGGTGACGATTATTATGACTGGGACAAGTGAATCAGCTAGGCTTGATCTCTGCTTTAATAGAGACATGGCTATTACCTTATTTACAGCAGTGTACTGTTCACTTTATCAAGATAAGATCATTCGGCTGTGGTCCTGTGAATGACAGAAGCAAGTGATGTCTCCATAGTTCACATGTTATGTTTGAACAGAACTGTTTTCACCTCAAAAGCTACTGTCACACATAGCTGTTTAGGATGTAGGATGCGTCCTTTCATTTCTTTGCAAGCCAGACATGTAGGCTACTGATGTCCAAGGCCAGTCAGTTGCCCTCTGGCGGTGGGTTGTGCCCAAGATTAGATGTGTTGGAGAACTCTCTCTACTGCCTCTTGTGGTGTTTCTAGACACGTCTCTCAGCCTGCAGCGCTCCCAAGGAAATCAGTATGACAGTTGATTAATGAAGGAACTCGTTTGAGAGATGACAATCACCACCCCAGTTATTGCATGGTATTACTGCCTGGAACATTAGTGTATTTTTGTAGCAGTACAAATGCAAACCTTTTATCAGTAGTTTTTTTCTATTTTCAGATCATTTATGTCATATGCTATCTCAAAATGTTAAAAAAAAAAAACTATGGTTCAGGAGTCATTTGGATAAAACTGTCTTTGTGATCAGATTTTTTTCGACCATTTTCGTGATTTGTAACCTGGCTCAGAAAGTAGCTTAAAATATGTTTTATATTTGACACACCGACACCTGTGAGCTGATGTTTTAAACCTGTGGTAATGTTCCTTTAGTACAGGATGTTAACCCTGCAGGAGAGCTGTCAGCCGTGTGCTGTGACCGGGTTATGAGAGATGTGAATTTGGGATGAGGAGGGTATAATCAGAGGCTACTCTTTGATCTCATGGCATTGGGCCAGCTTTTTCTACTCTAAAACATCCCTGTATGGCCCCATGTATTTCCTTCCTTTCAGAATAGCTGAACTGCTTAGTGGGAAACCATCACATGGGCAATTGGGATTGGTGTGAGTTTTCAATTTCCATGATGGTTGTAGTATGTAATCAGGATGTGTATGTTGGAAAGGGGATTTGCATGTTTTCTAGAAGTCTTTGAACCACAGAGACAAGCTGTGTGATTACAATCTCTCATGTTTTACATTTTGATGCATTTTGCTGGGGAACTCAGCCAACATCCAGCCGTGTGATGGCTTCAGAATACTCTGCTCCTCTTCCTTCACTGAAGCGACATAACAAACTCTCCATCTCAGTCGAATGCTAAATGTGAACAGAGAAATACAACTTTGGAACATCATTAAAGAACTCAACGTTGGATTATTTCCGTCTTTTTAATCCAAATTGTTCATTCAAACACTGAAGCTTGTGGCTATATATTTGCCATTTGAGGCACTGATGTTCATGAATATGAAAGCAAAGTTAAAAACAGCGAGTCAGCAGGCGTTTTAAATGCTCTAGTGGTTAGTGAGTGATGATGGCAGCCACCATCATGCCCTGCTAGGAAGATTAGGTAATTAGCAGGGCCACCTGACCTACCTGCTGTGGAGGGATGGGAGGGACGCCGGTTCCGTATTTTTAGACACCGCATTTACCCTTCCTTACCCACCAAGTGTTCAGTTAGCACGGTCTAGTCTAATGAATGATGGGGCTCTTCAAGGGGTCCACATAGAGGTTTGATTGTTCAATCAAAGTCATAGCAGGAAGGATGACTTAGTACCAAGTCGTGATACCTGAGACTAGAGGTCTCCCCCAGATATTTTACTTTGTGTTGAGGACAGAGCGGGCCCAAGACGGTCAAGGCTGGTTTGGTTAGTGGCATATTGATTCAACACCCTTCTCGTTGATCATTTGTAACCATCATCCTTCAAAATCCAATGCCTTCTTTAAAGTGTGCTGTTTATCTGCAGGGATGAGAAATGAGGAGCACTCTGATATTCAGCCTTTTGAGGGTTTCATAGCTAGGGTGTAAAGCCTTTTGATGTGAGCTGAGCAGTTTCCTGGCGTAGGGAAAACCAGAGAGCCAGCCCCCCTGCCTGTGAATAACTCCCACAGTGTGTGTGACTCATATCTGTTTCTAGTAGAGAGCATGTTCCTCCTCATGCTCCTCTGTCAATAACTGCTTTACACAGCTTGCCTGCCACAGTTATTCCCCTCCGTCTGTTGTTGGCGTCACACTGAACGTAATCACACCCACCTACTCTCCCCGACCCCCGGCCGAGTGTGAAGTATGAATCGAGTGTGCTGCTGGAGGAGAATGGTCTGTCTCGTCAGTGACCTCCAGCCCTGGTGGATGACCAGATGAAATGGTTTTCAGCTAAGAGAGATGCTTACCCCAGCCGCAATGGACTTCCTCATTGCTCATTGTGCAGTGTGGGGGCGTGCAACAAAAGGGGAAAAAAATGAACAAAAGCTTAAAAAACACCCAAGTACTGTTAAAAATGGACACACTGTCAGTATATCGATGTAGGTCTTTAGATGTTGTACACATGACATGGTTTCCTTCTGAACCTTATCCTCGAGGCTATATTCCATTTTGTGTGACTTGAACTGTTTCCCCTACCCAGCTGGGCCATTCTCCGTGTAGCCTGCTGCTGGAGTGGACGGGAGAGTTATTGCTTGAGTTGCGACAATATTTCAAAAATACAACATGCAGATAAAGTTCAGAATGACACAATTTCATGTGTACAACATCTAAAGACCTGCATCACTATAAAGTGTCTGTTTCTAAAAGAACGTATTTGGGTGGGGTTTTGTAAAAGCTTTTTTTTCTCGTTTTTCAACACCCCCACAATGCACAACGAGCAACAAGGAAGTCTATTGGGGTAAGCTGGGCTAGGTTTCTCAAAAACAAGTGAAATCGCCCAAAAAAAGTGTTTGTACCCTTCTATAACATGCCATTTAGTGAACCACTCAATTAACTCCATTTTACATGTTGTTAACTACTGTACATTATAGGGCTGGCACAATTACTGTATAACCAACAGTTCTGGATGAAGACAGTTATGGATGAAGATGTCATGATTTTTGACCGCGTCACAACACTAGTACATTATATGCTTGCCGATAAAACCAGCAAATAATATCTGTGTAATGTAGGCGGAACGAATACTTCTGTTGAGTTATCTGAGCTTTAAGGAACTCTGATTTCAAATCTCTAGACATTATGTTAATGGTGAGCTGGTGTCTCTCAGAATCAATGAGGTGATATCTGCATGTCATTTCCATATACATTAGCATTTAAATGAACTAAACCCAATTACACAGACTTTCAGAGGCTGAATGGAGCCACCTTTTGGAAAAATAAAAATTGGCAACAAAAATAAACCTTGAAACCCCTAGAGAATGGCCCATTCACGTCTGTATAAATCATGGGTGGCACTAAAGGAAAGCTTATTAACACCCCAAGAGGGAGGCAAGGAGAATTCTCCTGTGCCTTCAAAACACCTTCAATTGAGCAAAGCGTGGAACGAAAAGCATGCAGACCGACAATCCATATTACTCTGTCATCTCGGTTCGATTCTTTCTTTTGTAAATTAACGGGGGGGCTGTAGCCTAGAGAGGCATCATTCATCATTAGTAGTGACGGCAGCTTTGTGACACGTCTGAGAGAAACTTTAGCTCCTGCCTACATTTTGTCTGAAAGTCCCCGTTATCTACATACTCTTGTTTCTCATAGTAGTTAGTATGTCTGTCTGCTTCTATTTGTCCTTGTGAATATGTAGGCCTACATTATGTAGTAGGCTTAAGCTTAGGCTACTACATTGTGTGTAGGTGGGTAGTGAGGTTGCAGGCGTGTGTGTGTGTGACCTTGCTATACCTATTACCAGTCGTCCTGTACATTGCTGTAGTGATGGAAAAAGTACCCAATTGTCCTACTTGAGTAAAAGTAAAGATAACGTAATATAAAAGTGAATGTCACCCAGTAAAATATTACTTGAGTAAAAGTCTGAAAGTATTTGGTTTTAAATATACTTAAGTATCAAAAGGAAAAGTATGAATCATTTCAAATCCCTTAAATAAAGCAAACCTGACTGCATCATTTTTAGACAGGGGCATACTCCAACACTCAGATATAATTTACAAATGAAGAATCTGAGTTTAGTGAGTCCACCAGATGACCAGGGATGTTATCTTGATAAATGCGTGAATTGGACCATTTTCCTGTCCTGCTAACCATTCGAAATGTATGGAAGCATTTTTGGGTGTCAGGGAAACTGTATGGAGTAAAAAGTACATACTTTTCTTTAGGAATGTAGTCAAGTAAAAGTTGGCACAAATATAAATAGTAGAGTAAAGTACACATACTCCAAAAAACAACTTAAGTAGTACTTTCAAGTATTTTTACTTTAGTACTTTACACCACTGGTTGTGGGTCAACAAATCCCACCTTCATCTTTGTGTGCTTCCTTCGTTATGCCATTATTCCTACTTTGACTTGACTGTATTCAGTGGGCCTGCTCATTAGCCACTGTGTTTCTGGGAGGATTGCATGACATTAGCATTTAGATGTAGAGAGGAGAGAGGGCTCCGGGTATCTGCTGCAATACAATGCTTACTGGCCACAGCTGGATTGTTTTCTCTATCTCTGCAAGAGATGGATATTATAAAGGAAAAATACCATTTCTACAGCAACCATGAAAAATGTACTTATTTTAAGTTGTAACATGATACATTACACTGCAAAGGGCTAGCCTGCAATTGAATTTTGTGTATAAAAAAAAACATTTATTTTTCTTCTGGTTGGCAGTAGCTCTTGTGTCTTTGGCAGATTGAGACATTTCAGATGATGGTTAATCAATGCCATGATGGAATTAATTTAGAAACACTAGCTGAGGGAGTATGATCTATGGCATACACTGAAAAAGCTCCAACAGCTTCTGCATGACGGACAGAGAGAGAAAGAGATGTCAAGCAAGCCATCACTTCCACTGTTACAAGCAGGCAACCTCCTCTTAAAATACAATATAAGAGTGCCCAAACAATCACAACTTTGTTTGCAAACAGCCACATGTCCCTTTCATTCTTAACCCCCTAAGGTTGATGTCCGCGCAGAAAACGAATTAGCATAATAAAAAATCCCCATTAAAATTCTGTCAGTTTAAGATGGAGAGATGTTTTTTTGCATTGGATGCGTCTCAATCCACCGCATCCACCTATGTAACATATCCTGCCTGTGAAAGGTGACGGAGCTAGAGCGTTTTTTTTTTTCAGACCATGAGATGTCCTGAAAATCGCTTTTCTCACAAAATTGTCTGTAGCATCCTAACGGTTTAGCCTAATAAACTAGAGGTCGACCAATTTTTAAAGTGTGTGTGTGTGTTATATACTGCTCAAAAAAATGAAGGGAACACTAAAATAACACATCCTAGATCTGAATGAATGAAATATTCTTATTAAATAATTTTTTCTTTACATAGTTGAATGTGCTGACAACAAAATCACACAAATTATCAATGAAAATCAAATGTATCAACCCATGGAGGTCTGGATTTGGAGTCCCACTCAAAATTAAAGTGGAAAACCACACTACAGGCTGATCCAACTTTGATCCAATGTCCTTAAAACAAGTCAAAATGAGGCTCAGTAGTGTGTGTGGCCTCCGTGCTTGTATGACCTCCCTACAACGCCTGGGCATGCTCCTGATGAGGTGGCGGATGGACTCCTGAGGGATCTCCTCCCAGACCTGGACTAAAGCATTCGCCAACTCCTGGACAGTTTGTGGTGCAATGTGGCGTTGGTGGATGGAGCGAGACATGATGTCCCAGATGTGCTCAATTGGATTCAGGTCTGGGGAACGGGCGGGCCAGTCCATAGCATCAATGCCTTCCTCTTGCAGGAACTGCTGACACACTCCAGCCACATGAGGTATAGCATTGGCTTGCATTAGGAGGAACCCAGGGGCCAACCGCACCAGCATATGGTCTCACAAGGGGTCTGAGGATCTCATCTCGGTACCTAATGGCAGTCAGGCTACCTCTGGCGAGCACATGGAGGGCTGTGCGGCCCCCCAAAGAAATGCCAACCCACACCATGACTGACCCACCGCCAAACCGGTCACACTGGGGGATGTTGCAGGCAGCAGAACGTTCTCCACGGCGTCTCCAGACTCGGTCACATGTGCTCTGTGTGAACCTGCTTTCATCTGTGAAGAGCACAGGACGCCAGTGGCGAATTTGCCAATCTTGGTGTTCTCTGGCAAATGCCAAACGTCCTGCACGGTGTTTGGCTGTAAGCAGAACCCCCACCTGTGGACGTCGGGCCCTCATACCACCCTCATGGAGTCTGTTTCTGACAGTTTGAGCAGACTGATGCACATTTGTGGCCTGCTGGAAGTCATTTTGCAGGGCTCTGGCAGTGCACCTCCTGCTCCTCCTTGCACAAAGGCGGAGGTAGCGGTCCTGCTACTGGGTTGTTGCCCTCCTACGGCCTCCTCCACGTCTCCTGATGTACTGGCCTGTCTCCTGGTAGCGCCTCCATGCTCTGGACACTACGCTGACAGACACAGCAAACCTTCTTGCCACAGCTCGCATTGATGTGCCATCCTGGATGAGCTGCACTACCCGAGCCACTTGTGTGGGTTGTAGACTCCGTCTCATGCTACCACTAGAGTGAAAGCACCGCCAGCATTCAAAGGTGACCAAAACATCAGCCAGGAAGCATAGGAACTGAGAAGTGGTCTGTGGTCATCACCTGCAGAACCACTCCTTTATTGGGGGTGTCTTGCAAATTGCCTATAATTTCCACCTGTTGTCTATTCCATTTGCACAACAGCATGTGACATTTATTGTCAATCAGTGTTGCTTCCTAAGTGGACAGTTTGATTTCACAGAAGTGTGATTGACTTGGAGTTACATTGTGTTGTTTAAGTGTTCCCTTTATTTTTTTGAGCAGTATGTATGTGTGTGTGTGTGTGTGTGTGTGTGTGTGTGTATATATATATATATATATCTCACACAATCTTTTGTAATAATGACAACTGCAACAATACTGAATGAACAATGAACACTTTTATTTTAACTTAATATAATACATATGGGCTTTTGGATGGGTGTTCTTAAGGTGATTTCACAGGTCGGTGTTTTTTTTTTATTCAGCCGTTGCTGACCCCATGCTTACATCTTTATCACAAATAAGACAATTCCATGCATTAGTCCCACACTGGTGCTCTGCCTTTCTCTGCCATCTTTAAAACACACACACACAGCTCTGAAGTGACAATGATACTGAAGAGTCTTCTTAGGAGACAAATACTCTCAACTGTTTGAATAAAAATAGAGTTTAAGTTACCTGTGATGAATGTTGAAAACAGAAACTATAATTTCTATATGCAGGAAATCCTATTTTAATAATTGACATGGTAAGAAATGACTACCAAAGTGCGAGTCATAATTCCCATGACACCTAGCAAAATCTGAAAAGCGGTTCCTTCATTAATTTATTCCATAGGATATTTTTTAGATTCACTTCAAATGTCTGAGTTTCTCCCATTCTTCTCTGCAGATCCTCTCAAGCTCTGTCTGGTTGGATGGGGAGCGTCACTGCACAGCTATTTTCACCCCCACCCCGGCTTAGGCAGGGCTTAGTCTTTTAATGGAGAAAGGATATAGATTTATATTTCATGTGAGGACTGCTGGGTGATGCAAAAAGGCTGCAGGACACTGCTGTTGCCTTCAAATGGAATCCAATTTAGTTTGATATCTTTAAAAACCATCAGAGAGAAACGAGGGTGGGAGAGAAAAAGAGAGGGTTGAAGAAAGTGAGTAAGCGAGAGAGGGAAAGAGAAGAGAAGGGGGGGCAAGCCTTCATGAGACAGACTGCCAGTACAGCCCAAGCTCCTCAGACATCTAGCCCTTACATCCATCTGAATGTGATCTGTTCTATCTGGGCAGTGATGACATAGCTAGAAATATGTAGACATTTTGTTTGACCAAATATTTCAGAGAGATTTCATTTGAGCTAGGCATCGTAGGCATCATAGCACAAAACGGGATGAAACCTGAATGTACAATTTTACTTTGTCAATAGTCCTACTTATGAAGTGCACCATGTTATCCTTATGCTGTTCAGCACCGTGGACAGTTCCTTTCTGGAGTCAGTTGTAAACACATTGCGTTGTATCTGATATCCTGATGGAACAGCTGCTTTGAACTACTGTCTTGTGAAATATCATTAGGTTCCTCACTGGGACGATGGGCAGACAGATACCCCCTGAATTGTCACACAGATGGAGTGTCACACGTTGAAGGATGACAAACAGCAGACATATCAAAACCCCAGATGCATCGGGTCCTGATATGGGAAAGGGAAATACTTGATCAGTTGTACAACTGAATGTATTCCACTGAAATGTGTCTTCCGCATTGAACCCAACCCCTCTGAATCAGAGAGGGGCGGGGGGCTGCCTTAATCGACATCCACGTCTTCAGATTCATTCGTTGTAATGACTGGGGTTAAAACACTCATATCAGGGTATGTAATGATAAAGGGGATGTAATGGTAGAGTAGAAAAAAAGATGGATATTACAAATAAGCACAAACGTTTATGTCAACCCTGCATCAAATTTAAGTATTCCCATCTTGGCGTTAAGGTTTGACTGAACAAATGTTATGCATCATTATTTTTCTACTGTACATATCTGACACAACTGTGGTTGGGAATAAATTCATATCAATTGAAAAGTCTGACATGCCTCTGTCTTTCTCGCAGAAGTACTTCTTTTTAACAACGTTTAAAAAATATTGGATTGTACTTTAGAAGACAGTGGGGGTTAGTGCTTCAGCCCATGTTATTCTCTCTCTTGCTCTGAAGTCTCACACTGAGAGGCAACACACAATGAAGGGGCGACGACTAAGGCATAGAACCCTGAAGTCTCAGCTTCACTTGCAGTGCTGTAATTTATATACCCCCCTACTGACTCGTCATGTATATCAGTTGTCAAACTCTGCTGAATAATATAGGGGGAGACAGGAGGGTAGAGCTGACATAGAACTGTCTGGGTGCCGTAGTAAGATAGTCAATATGAGGATGACACAGGATGAGTGTTGAACAAGAAGAGTGGCACTTCTTGACAGGGCATTCTTCTTAGTGCTTCTTAGTTTCAGAATCCGAACATTAGAATAACCTTGCTTTGGTTTTGCCATGGTGAAGATTCCACCTCATGCATTCTAATGAGGGAATTAAGTGAAGGTGTTTGAAGGGAAGAGATAGTGACTGAAATAATATTACAAGCTCTAGTGTCAGCACTTACAACGTTGAACGTACCCGACCTGCATGTCACCCCTGGTTTAATTCTAATCACATTCACGGGAGCAAGATGTTAATAGTCAGCCTCTAACCTCTATAATGTATTACCTGGTGTCGCAGTCATGCTGCCTGGCCATGTACAGTTGAAGTCGGAAGTTTACATACACTTAGGTTGGAGTCATTAACTCGTTTTTCAACCACTCCACAAATTTCTTGTTAACAAACTAGTTTTGTCAAGTCGGTTAGGACATCTACTTTGCATGACACGTCATTTTCCAACAATTGTTTATAGATAGATTATTTCAATTATAATTCACTGTATCAAAATTCCAGTGGGTCAGAAGTTTACATATACTAAGGTGACTGCCTTGAAACAGCTTGGAAAATTCCAGAAAATGACATGGCTTTAGAAGCTTCTGATTGGTTAATTGACATAATTTGAGTCAATTGGAGGTGTACCTGTGGATGTATTTCAAGGCCTACCTTCAAACTCAGTGCCTCTTTGCTTGACATCATGGGAAAATCAAAAGAAATCTGCCAAGACCTCAGAAAACAATTGTAGACCTCCACAAGTCTGGTTCATCCTTGGGAGCAATGTCCAAATGCCTTAAGGTACCACATTCATCTGTGCAAACAATAGTACGCAAGTATAAACACCATGGGACCACGCAGCCGTCATACCGCTCAGGAAGGAGACATGTTCTGTCTCCTAGAGATGAACGTACTTTGGTGCGAAAAGTGCAACTCAATCCCAGAACAACAGCAAAGGACGTTGTGAAGATGCAGGAGGAAACATCTACGACAGTATCTATATCCACAGTAAAACGAGTCCTATATTAACATAACCTGAAAGGTCGCACAGCAAGGAAGAAGCCACTATGGTTTGCAACTGAACATGGGGACAAAGATCATACTTTTTGGAGAAATGTCCTCTGGTCTGATGAAACAAAAATAGAACTGTTTGGCCATAATGACCATCATTATGTTTGGAGGAAAAAGGGGGAGGCTTGCAAGCCGAAGAACACTGTCACGAATCCCGCCGAAGATGGTGCCCCTTCCTGTTCGGGCGGCGCTCGGTGGTCGTCGTCGCCGGCCTACTAGCTGCCACCGATCCCCTTTTCTGTTTCATTTAGTTTTGTCTGATTAGTTTCACCTGTTTCTTGTTTGGGTTTTGTTTTGGGCTATTTAAACCCGGTAGGCCCGCCGGCTGTTGTGCGGGCTTGTTTCTCTGTTCATGGTGTGTGGATTATTTGTGGATTCCGTTTTTCCGAACAGTTTCGTCCTGTTTGTTGGACTGGGTCTTTATGCGCCCTTGTGTATGACGTGACCATCACTCTGTTCTTGGAAATAAAGATCCACGTTTCGAACTACCCTGCTCTCTGCGCCTGACTCCTCCACCCACTACTCCTAGAAGCCGTTACAAACGCCATCCCGACCGTGAAGCACAGGGGTGGCAGCATCGTGTTGTGGGTGTGCTTTGCTGCAGGAGGGACTGGTCCACTTCACAAAATAGATGGCATCATGAGGTAGGGAAATTATGTGGATATATTGAAGCAACATCACAAGACATCAGTCAGGAAGTTAAAGCTTGGTTGCAAATGGGTCTTCCAAATGGACAATGACCCCAGGCATACTTCCAAAGTTCTGGAAAAATGGCTTAAGGACAACAAAGTCAAGGTATCGGAGTGGCCATCACAAATCCCTGACCTCAATCCTATAGAAAACGTGTGGGCAGAACTGAAAAAGCGTGTGCGAGCATGGAGGTCTACATACCTGACTCAGTTACACCAGCTCTGTCAGGAGGAATGGGCCATAATTCACCCAATTTATTGTGGGAAGCTTGTGGAAGGGTACCTGAAACATTTGACCCAAGTTAAATAATTTAAAGGCAATGCTACCAAATACTAATTGAGTGTATGTAAACTTCTGACCCACTGGGAATGTGATGAAAGAAATAAAAGCTGAAATAAATCATTGTCTCTACTATTATTCTGACATTTCACATTGTTAAATTAAAGTGGTGATACTAACTGACCTAAGACATGGAGTTTTTAATAGGATTAAATATCAGGAATTGTGAAACTGAGTTTAAATGTATTTGGCTAAAGTGTATGTAAACTTCCGACTTCAACTGTATATACCGTAGACTCCAGGCTAAGGCAAATACCTCTGGAGGTCAATGCGTACTATTTTATATTTTAATAACCATGTGTTTATCATAGTTCTTGCCTCAAAGCCCTTTAATTTCCTTTCCTGCTGATTGCTGCCGATATGTGTCTGCGATCTAGAGGAGAGTCCAATGATTGCTTTGGGATGCAAGGGCATGGCATCACAGAGGTGGGAAACCTTGTAAAAGGTTGATGGGGTGTAAAGTGGCCTTGGAAAAGCTTAGCAAGCCTTTAAAATGAATTGTCTGCTGAAAAGGAGAGGGTAGAGGAGATCGATGGGAATAGATTTCCTTCTGGACTTCACCTGTTGGGGGTGTGTGTGTGTGCGTGCATGTGTTCCTCAGGACTGCAGAGATGTCCATGTGCTGAATCAGGCCTTATGTAGAGGATAGTTGACTTTCACTTATTCACCCATTTAGAATGGAGAATATTTCTGTGCGTGCAGAGCAATTGAAGCCCTGCGTGTGTAATTAATGATGGCTGATTGCATATATTCCTGTGATTTGTCTGATGAATCTAAGGGAGTGGACCAAGTGTTAAGGCAGAGATCAACGACGCATGGGGGATGTTATGTAACTTAATGGACGTCAGCTCCTGGCATATGATGCAGCTAAGAGGAGTTATTGGCAGACAGTAGTGTGCTCCTCAATGTTTGATCTCCTGGAGGTGTCACCCACACCGCAGCCTATTCTAGGGTCTTAACATTGTCTGCAGAACACTGGGAGAAGCTCAACATACAACCTGTCTGTCACCTTTCTCAAAACGGATAAGAAGGGCAAATAACCTACACTGTTAGCAGACACTGAGAAGCTACTACACTGACTTATACTACAGTCATCACTTCCTAAGGACGGTATATATGTTCAACCATGTACAGATGTTTGATCTTAATTTGAGCCAGTTTGCTACAGCAGGAAAATAATCTGGCAGCAACAGGAAATGTTTAAACAGGTTAAACATAAGGCTGGGCAATATGGTCTAAAAATCTTATATCGATTTATTTATTTATTTTTTAAATATTTTTTTTATCTCAAAATTATGGGTGACTAATGATATATATCATTAGTCACCCATAACTTTTATATATTTTTATTTATTTATATATATATCTCTAGAAGTGTTGTACCAATTAAAGTTAATATTCACTGCATTTCAAAAAGTCCGCAATAGTGTAATTAATTCAGGGCTTGTGGGGGCGGCAGGGTAGCCTAATGGTTAGAGCATTGGACTAGTAACCGAAAGGTTGCAAGTTCAAATCCCCGAGCTGACAAGGTACAAAATCTGTCGTTCTGCCCTTGAACAGGCAGTTAACCCACTGTTCCTAGGCCGTCATTGAAAATAAGAATTTGTTCTTAACTGACTTGCCTAGTAAAATAAAGGTAAAATTAAAAATTAAATTAAAATATCTAGGCTAAATATAAGCATTCCACAACCATAAGACCCACTAATAATTGCATTATTTTATCTTGTTGCAATAATCAATAATCAAATAATCAAAGGCTTTCAAGTCTGTCTATGAACATTCCCTTTTTGGTTACAAATGTAACTAGAACCATGCATAATGCACATGACTAACTTCTTGTAGCAGGCAGAGAGCAGCAGAGAATTAGCACAGGTCTAATCAACAATCTCTCGTTAGTGATTAGCCAGCTAATATTTATGTTTCAACATCAACTTTAGCCAACTTCGATCTATTTGCTAGCTAACAAGTTTGAACAGTTGAATTGTTATGAACTTTTGTTCTGTCTGTCTCCAATTTTTTGAAAAACATGAGAGCCTGTCCACTTTGTTCAGATGTTGAAATCAAGTGGCCTACCTTATTTCTCAGAATGAGAATGAGTTGCCAATTCCTTTATATAATTGTGTTTTATGCTTATTGCACATTTATAAGTCTTTGGCTAAAATGCTGCTAGTGGTACCCTAATGCCCCACGCGACGAACTGATGGTTCTGTAGCTCAGTTGGTAGAGCATGGCGCTTGTAACGCCAGGGTAGTGGGTTCGTTTCCCGGGACCACCCATACGTAGAATGTATGCACACATGACTGTAAGTCGCTTTGGATAAAAGCGTCTGCTAAATGGCATTTATTATTATTATTATATTCTGGAAAGGCTATGCTCAATGTTCATTGATACCCTTGTTTTAGTAGTGTCTGCTCTGCTTGCAATTTGGTAGTTGAGACGAAAAGGGTATCGTTCTCCTCTAGTACAGTAAACTAATGTTGCAATGTGTTTTGGTGTCCACGTGACCGATTCTGCAAATGAAAGTAGCGAGTTATTAAAACCGCTTGTCAGAGAGGAAGACGAGATCTCAATTTTGTTGGTGTGAGAGGCAAGAGGGGCTTGAAGTGTGTAAACGATAGAAGAAGAGGCGAAGTGAGAAGTTTCACTCCCGCTAAAATCTGTCCAAAAATAAAGCCAAATGCGTGTCTATGGGTTTATTTTGGACCGAGTCTTGTCGCCTGCCTTCCCGCCTTTGGGACAACAACTCCCATTGTTAGGGCGGAGAGGTGCAGCTCGTAATTATATACAGACCTCTGGTGTAAATGGGGAGGCGCACACAGCACAGAAGGATCGAAAGAGACGAGACCAAAAATACAATACGAGAACAAGTGGACATAAACACTCATAAAAACGGAAAATAACAAAACCTAGATTCTTGCGATACAGGCGTTTTGGAATATCACGCAAAAACATAATTTAGAATGAATCCAATTAATTTGATATATCGCCCAGCCCTAGTTAACCTGTTTAACATTCACAAGGCCGCAGGGCTTGGTGGATTACCAGGACACGTACTCAGAGCGTGCGTTTACCAGCTGGCAAGTGTCTTCACTGACATTTTCAACATCTCCCTGACTCTGTCTGTAAAACGCTAAGGTACCCTGTCTAAATGACCATCGCCCTGTAGCACTCACATTTGTAGCCATAAAATGCTGTGAAAGGCTGGTCATGGCTCACATCAACACCATCATCCCAGACACCCTGGACCCATTCCAATTGCATACCACCCCAACAGATCCACAAATGACGCAATCTCTATTGCACTCCATACGACCCTTTCCCACCTGAACGAAAGGAACACCTATGTGAGAATGCTGTTCATTGACTACAGCTCAGCGTTCAACACCATAATGCCCTCCAAGCTCCTCACTAAGCTAAGGACCCTGGGATTGAACACCTCCCTCTGCAACTGGATCCTGGATTTCCTGATGGCACGCCCACAGGTGGTGAGGGCAGGCAACAACACATCTGCCATGCTGACCCCCAACACGGGGGCCTCTCAGGGGTGCGTGCTAAGGCCCTTCCTGTACTTCTTGTTCACCCATGACTGCGTGGCCGCGTATGACTCTTAACACCATCATTAAGTTTGCCGACGATGGTGGTAGACCTGATTACCAACGACAATGAGACAGCCTATGAGGAGGAGGTAAGAGACACTGCCAGGACAACAACATCTCCCTCAACGTCAGTAAGACAAAGGAGCTCATCGTGGACTACAGGAAACAGAGGGCTGAGCACGCCCCAATTCTCATCGACAGGGCTGTAGTGGAGCAGGTTGAGAGCTTCAAGTTCCTGTCCACATCACCAACTAACTATCATGGTCCAAACGAACCAAGACAGTTGTGAAGAGGGCACAACAATGCCTCTTCCTCCTCAGGAGGTTCAAAAGATGTCTCATGGGCTCTCAGATCCTCAAAGTTCTACAGCTGCACCATTGAGAACATATTGACTGGCTGCATCACTGCATGGTGTGGCAACTGCTTGGCATCCGACCGCAAGGTGCTACAGAGGGTAGTGTGTACGACCCAGTACATCACTGGGGCCGAGCTCTCAGTGTGTCAGATGAAAGCTAAAAAAATGTGTTAGACTCCAGCCACCCATGTCACAGACTGTTCTCTCTGCTACTGCACGGCAAGCGGTACCGGTGCACAAAGTCTGGAACTAACAGGACCCTGAACAGCTTCTACCTCCCCCAAGCCATATGACTGCTAAATAGTTAGTCCGGGTAGCTATTTGGTTATCTATTTAACTATCTGCATTGACCCTTGTTTTTGACTCATCACATACTCCAATATTTGACTCTAATGCTTCCCAAAGTTGTGTCAAGTTGGCTGGATGTCCCAGCAGCATTGCAGTTCTTGACACAAACCGGTTCTTGACACTTCCATCTTTTGTCTTGCCCATTCACCCTCTGAATGGCACATATACACAATCCATGTCTCAATTGTCTTAAAGCTTAAAAATCCTTCTTTAACCGGTCTCCACCCCTTCATCTATACATTGATTGAAGTGGATTTATTAAGTGACATCATTAAGGGATCATAGCTTTCACCTGGATTCAGCTGGTCAGCCTATGTCATGGAAAGAGACGTTTTTAATGTTTTGTATACAGCTAAGTTATTGTTACTCATTATTACTCATTGTGTGTCTATACCTTTATGTGTTTTACTTTTAAATTATGTCACTATTTTCGTTCTCTCTGCATTGTTGGAAAGGGCCTGTAAGTAATTATTTTACTGGTAGTCCACAACTGTTGTTTACGAAGCATGAGATAAATACAAATGTAGATATTTTTTTGTAGGCGTTGATACATTTTACATTCGGGCAAATCAAGTCTGACCTTTTTCAGTGGAAATTAGAAACTTTAGAAGCCTTTTAAAACCGTACACTGCAAGGTTGCATAATCCTGCTGAGCAGGAAATTTTCATCAGCAGAAGAGTGATACAATGAATATCCTACATATGTAGCTAGCTACTATATGAGGCTGTATGTTCTCACCACATGTCAGATGTAACCATTTGACAGGCCTACTGATACTGTAAGTTTAGCACAGTACTTTGTTTTTTCATATTGCAGTAATGTACTGTAATTGGTTATTTCTAGACAATGCATGCAGATTGATTGTGAGTTGTTGCAGGTGTTGGTAATTTTCCTCCCATCAACAGAACAAGTGTCATTTGTTGGCGTCTCCTGTGACTGATCAAAATGGTCCTATGCAGAGAAGTAGCAGCTGTTGTGTACTGCAGTGTGATTGGGGCCTCAGGGACCAAACGGAGCCCAAGGGCATGAGATGATACTGCAGCCAGAGCACAATGTGACTGCGTGGCTGAGCGGGAGAGACGGTGGTGTTGCTGACACTATCTGTCTGAGAAAAGGAGAGTGTGTGTGTCTGTGTGTGTGTGTCTGCATGCTTGCACGTATTTGTGTTGTATGTGTGTGAGAGCGCAGGACACATTCCAGTCGCCAGAGAAAACGCGCTGATTGTTTTGTGCCTTGAGAAGTTGAGCAAACCAGAGGAAATGTCCCAGGTAAACTTCAAATACCTGAAGAGGAGGTGAAATTACATTCTGCTCTGCCTCATAACTGGCACTGTGTTCTCAGTAACAAACACAGTTGGTTGGTTTCTGTGTCTTCCCCTGGGAGGATGAGTCGCACAGCGCTGCTTACTATTGGTTCAAGCAGTTTAATCGTAAGATGGAACGTGGGCATTGTTTGGTAGATAGTTCAGCTGTGTGCTACTTGCTCATATATTTATCACCTGGCAATGCTTCTTTTGGCTCTATCAGTTCTCCTAAGCATTTAGATATGCTGCGCTAATGTGTTAGATTTTTCTTGATTAGATTTTTCTGTGTGCCACGCAACAATTATTTATTTATACCCCGTCTTAAACCAAATGATGGTTGATAATTAAAATGGCTGAAGAATGCCATTGGGCACAGCCATGGGGGCAGGGGGGCACAGAACAACACTTAGAATATTCCTAACCAGCACACCTGTCAGACTGCGCCAGGGGTTTTGACATAGGCTAATAGCAGGAGTGGGCCCACATGGCCCCTGAGGACCCGTGATGGCTGACAGTGAACATCAGCACTCTATAGTCATGGCATCTCCCACATGCTCGTTGAGTGACACTCAGGTCTCCATGCAGTCAGCAGGCTCTCCCCATCCCTTCTCTTCCCTCCTCTCCTCATCCCTTCTCCTCTCTCCTCTCCTCATCCCTTCTCTTCCCTCCTCTCCTCATCTCCCTCCTCTCCCCCTGACAGCTCCCCTGACAAACTAACTGTCCCTCTGAAGCTGGATGGATCCTCTCTCAGCTCTAATTGTGGAGTGGAATGTGGATGTGGAAGCGTTCCTTCACAGAGAGGATGTGGGGCTGAGATTTACACTGGCTGGACGGGCACAGCTTGTGACTCCAGTCATCTGTCTAGATTTGCGGGAGAATCTGCCCTGTTTCCACCCAGACTGAGTTTAGCTGCCGATGGCAACCTCTCCTGGAAGGAAAAGTAGAATGCGACTTGTTAGAATGCAGTAAGCCTATGCCCTTATCCTTCTGTATCCGAGATGGAGGCAAACACCCCAGAAAACAATTCTATCACTTCACACTGAGGGCCCAGGGGATCAGTCTTGTTTGCCCTTGTGTTGTTTTACTTTGAAGCATCTCTCCCCTTCAGTATCAGCTGATGTTGGTAAAGTGAGACAGGCTGTTTTAGGACATCAAAGAAGCAGCCAAGCTTTAATCAGCACTCCAGCCTGAGCACGAACAGAAGCTATCTCTGGATAGGAAGATGTGGTAAGATAACATTACCATCTCTGTGCTGTGGTGTTAGCCATGATTAGTGTAAGGAATCTCTTCAGCGAGGTTGGCGTGTCCAAATGAGTCTTGGTAACAATACAATGTGCAAATCACTTCCACTGCCACCTGAAGCCTTGAGGGGAGGAAGGATGTGTCGGCACAAGGCTTATCATGCAGAAAACATCTGGCCAGAGGGAGGTGTGTTCCTAAAAGAGAGAGCATTATGTGTGTGAGAGAGAGAGAGAGTACAGTCAAGCAGCAGCATCCTCTTCCTGTGCTGCCTGTCTCAATTGGCAACCCCCCTCTTTCCTTCCCACCCTCCCTTTCTGCCTCTCTCCCTCCCTCCATCTCTGCTCCCTCTCCCCATTATGGCGCCAACAACATAGAGCTACTTAATGAATCAGAATCTTTGTGAGCCCGTACTCAGTAATCACATCACACTAAACTGAGTGACAACTTTTTTTTCTCCTCTCTTAAATGTGTTAGTGCTTGGGTTTGTTGCTAATCTAATGACATACCAGTTCCTTTCAGGATGCTCCCCTCCAAGCCAGTGATAAGCTCAAAGTGCTCTTTGTTGAGTGCATTGGCATGAGGATCTGATCAGCTGTGACAGGAAGTACCCCAAGAGCATGTGATGTCAACATGTCCTCACTGCTCTAACTCTCCTGTTTAAGATTGGGCCTTTTGAGCTTCTCATCTTTATTTGTGCGGTGTTGCTTAAAAACCAATTAGGAAATCTTGCTGTGAGTGGCGCAGTAATGATGTTGTTTTGGCCCAAAAGCCAGACTACTTTATAACCAAGGGACTGAGGAAGGAGGGGGGTGATAGATCAAGGCTTTACTGTCTGAGCTGAAGAAGTTGCCCCTTCACCATACTCAGCCTTGTACTCTTTTTGTTTCAGGAGTGCACCTGGGAAATAGACCACATCAGCCACCAACCTACAGCTATTGGTGAGTATTATGCCTAATTTGGGGTTTGGGGTTATGACTTTCCAGCATTAATGTGTTTCATTCTCATGGTTGTTATAGATGTGTTGCTGTTGTTTAAACTAGGTGGCTTTATTAGATGGAAAGGTGGGATCAGGTGCACATTTCAATGACAATGTGCTTTTAAAAAGGTTGTTAGTCGTGTCCTCTGTCATTGAATGTTCCGATTTAAGCTAGTTAATCGGAGCTATGCACACCTCAACTCAAGGCTCCTCTGTGCTGTAGTCTTTTCTGTTTGAATGCTCATCGCTGTCCTATGATCCTGCTGTTTACCATGTGATGTGTTGCTGTTGTGAGAGAGACCTGTAGGGCACGGGGCATCCTCTGGGACCACCTGGGCTCTCTGTACAGAAGTGTGAGATTGACACGGAAGCACTGTGTGAGGGAGGGGTAGATGAGGATGCACAATGATGGAGGAGGAGGAGGGAGGTATCGTGGGAGAAGTCTTTGAAGACGTTGTAGGGCCGAGGAGAAAGAAGAAAAATAATAGTTGAGCAACTCAAAATGATGTGAACCTCTTTAAGGCAACCCTCTCCTCATCACCTATTCATCTTCAGCTGGAATATTTATACACAGCCATCCTTTGAGATAGACTGAGCAACAGCTCCATTTTTTTAGAGGAGAGGACCAAGCTGCCAGTCGGTAGCCTTGCAGGTCACTTCACAGTGGGAGTCGTGGGTGACTGTGGTATTACAGCTGCTAGACCTTTTAACTTGGCATTCAGACGCTCAAACATCCAATCATCATATTAGTATCTCATGGTGTGAGTAGGACCATAGCAGCATAAGGCTTTTGTGTCATTAAACAGAATGTGCAATAACTGAACTGCTCAAGCAATGAGGTAGACAGAGATCATGTCAGCTATACAGTACTCTATATCTGCCTGGCTACCCAACCTCCTTGCTCTGGGCAAACGTTACACCACGCCAACGGACTTTATTTTCTTCTCCGCAATGAGTCTGGATCGGAGTACCTCCCAGGCGTTTTCAAGAACGCAAACACGTTCTGACCATTCTGATTGGTCCCAGAATCCAGTGGGTTGGGCCAGAGCCAGAACACACATGGGTAAAGCGGCGTTTTGAAAATGTGTCGTTGGCTCTGATACTCTGAATGGTTAGAGAGTACGACACCCCTCACTGTGACGTCACCACATACGACTTCAGCGATGCCGACTCTGGCCTGAAGTATGTAGCAAACAGAGCAGTGGAAAAATTCCGTTTGAGTCTTCAGGCGAAGTCAGCTGCCGTTCTTCTTCTCATGATGTGACAATTCATTTCAAGAGTAGTTCCATATGGTATAGGAAGAAGAAGCACCATGTTGATGTGTACTCTGTTTCTGTCAGAGCAGAGAAGTGACAATAGTAGGTGAGACACCTCTAGGAGGAGGAAATATGTTATTGTCATTGAAATCCTGTATGTTATTGTCATTTCATAAAATTGTAAATGGATACATTTGCATTGTAAAATATGTTATAGAAATGCTGCTAGATATTATATTTTCCCTTTTGTAACACATATCATATACATTATTCAAACATACTGCAGTCATACCCACAGAGGTGAAAAACAGAACAAACTCTGATTGTGGTCCTGCTTGCAGATTGGCCAAGGAGTGTTTGAGCTGGCACAATATTGTGCCAGGGATGGAATGAAACGTTCACATCTGTTTAAGTATCACTTAGCTTTCGATTAACATGCCCTTGACAGAACGACGGTTAGCCAGTTTGGCTCGGCTTCATGCCTCACAACATCACTAGTCTTGCCATTAGTGATGACATACCATCGGGTTGGGTAGTAATGGATTACATCCATTACATGCACACAAACAAAAACGACCTAATCCATTACTTTACCAGCAAAAATATTGTAATCAGATTATAGATACTTTTGAAAAACGATGATTACTTCTAGGATTATTTACAAATTCATACAGGGTGTTGAAAAAAGCATGGAAAAAAGGATTTAAAGTTTGTTCCGCCTGAGCGAATCTGACCACAAGTCATGGACCACTATGATGACACACCAAATGCATTTGATGGATCGTGGGAGAAGGGCAGGAATAGGCCTTTTTAGGCTACAGTCCAAGCTATGTCTTCCAATGGTGCGACTGCTATCGGTATCCAAAGATTATCCAACTAGAATAAACGCTTGGAGGTAAGGATGACAGCAGTGCTGTAGCCTAGAGGGCGATACGGATATCACTTGTTATTGATATCTACATATTGATGTGAATCACACTGCTGCTCTCTCATTTACATTTAAGTCATTTAGCAGACGCTCTTATCCAGAGCGACTTACAAATTGGTGCATTCACCTTATGACATCCAGTGGAACAGCCACTTTACAATAGTGGATCTAAATCTTTTTAAGGGGGGTGGTGAGAAGGATTACTTTATCCTATCCTAGGTATTCCTTAAAGAGGTGGGGTTTCAGGTGTCTCCGGAAGGTGGTGATTGACTCCGCTGTCCTGGCGTCGTGAGGGAGTTTGTTCCACCATTGGGGGGCCAGAGCAGCGAACAGTTTTGACTGGGCTGAGCGGGAACTGTACTTCCTCAGTGGTAGGGAGGCGAGCAGGCCAGAGGTGAATGAACGCAGTGCCCTTGTTTGGGTGTAGGGCCTGATCAGAGCCTGGAGGTACTGAGGTGCCGTTCCCCTCACAGCTCCGTAGGCAAGCACCATGGTCTTGTAGCGGATGCGAGCTTCAACTGGAAGCCAGTGGAGAGAGCGGAGGAGCGGGGTGACGTGAGAGAACTTGGGAAGGTTGAACACCAGACGGGCTGCGGCGTTCTGGATGAGTTGTAGGGGTTTAATGGCACAGGCAGGGAGCCCAGCCAACAGCGAGTTGCAGTAATCCAGACGGGAGATGACAAGTGCCTGGATTAGGACCTGCGCCGCTTCCTGTGTGAGGCAGGGTCGTACTCTGCGGATGTTGTAGAGCCTGAACCTACAGGAACGGGCCACCGCCTTGATGTTAGTTGAGAACGACAGGGTGTTGTCCAGGATCACGCCAAGGTTCTTAGCGCTCTGGGAGGAGGACACAATGGAGTTGTCAACCGTGATGGCGAGATCATGGAACGGGCAGTCCTTCCCCGGGAGGAAGAGCAGCTCCCTCTTGCCGAGGTTCAGCTTGAGGTGGTGATCCGTCATCCACACTGATATGTCTGCCAGACATGCAGAGATGCGATTCGCCACCTGGTCATCAGAAGGGGGAAAGGAGAAGATTAATTGTGTGTCGTCTGCATAGCAATGATAGGAGAGACCATGTGAGGTTATGACAGAGCCAAGTGACTTGGTGTATAGCGAGAATAGGAGAGGGCCTAGAACGGAGCCCTGGGGGACACCAGTGGTGAGAGCGCGTGGTGAGGAGACAGATTCTCGCCACGCCACCTGGTAGGAGCGACCTGTCAGGTAGGACGCAATCCAAGCGTGGGCCGCGCCGGAGATGCCCAACTCGGAGAGGGTGGAGAGGAGGATCTGATGGTTCACAGTATCGAAGGCAGCCGATAGGTCTAGAAGGATGAGAGCAGAGGAGAGAGAGTTAGCTTTAGCAGTGCGGAGCGCTTCCGTGATACAGAGAAGAGCAGTCTCAGTTGAATGACTAGTCTTGAAACCTGACTGATTTGGATCAAGAAGGTCATTCTGAGAGAGATAGCGGGAGAGCTGGCCAAGGACGGCACGTTCAAGAGTTTTGGAGAGAAAAGAAAGAAGGGATACTGGTCTGTAGTTGTTGACATCGGAGGGATCGAGTGTAGGTTTTTTCAGAAGGGGTGCAACTCTCGCTCTCTTGAAGACGGAAGGGACGTAGCCAGCGGTCAGGGATGAGTTGATGAGCGAGGTGAGGTAAGGGAGAAGGTCTCCGGAAATGGTCTGGAGAAGAGAGGAGGGGATAGGGTCGAGCGGGCAGGTTGTTGGGCGGCCGGCCGTCACAAGACGCGAGATTTCATCTGGAGAGAGGGGAGAAAGAGGTCAGAGCACAGGGTAGGGCAGTGTGAGCAGAACCAGCGGTGTCGTTTGACTTAGCAAACGAGGATCGGATGTCGTCGACCTTCTTTTCAAAATGGTTGACGAAGTCATCTGCAGAGAGGAGGAGGGGGGAGGGGGAGGAGGATTCAGGAGGGAGGAGAAGGTGGGGTTAGAGGCAGATGCTCTCCTAGGGTTAGAGGCAGATGCTTGGAATTTAGAGTGGTAGAAAGTGGCTTTAGCAGCAGAGACAGAGGAGGAAAATGTAGAGAGGAGGGAGTGAAAGGATGCCAGGTCCGCAGGGAGGCGAGTTTTCCTCCATTTCCGCCGGCTGCCCGGAGCCCTGTTCTGTGAGCTCGCAATGAGTCGTCGAGCCACGGAGCGGGAGGGGAGGACCGAGCCGGCCTGGAAGATAGGGGACATAGAGAGTCAAAGGATGCAGAAAGGGAGGAGAGGAGGGTTGAGGAGGCAGAATCAGGAGATAGGTTGGAGAAGGTTTGAGCAGAGGGAAGAGATGATAGGATGGAAGAGGAGAGAGTAGATAGGGGGGAGAGAGCGAAGGTTGGGACGGCGCGATACCATCCGAGTAGGGGCAGTGTGGGAAGTATTGGATGAGAGCGAGAGGGAAAAGGATACAAGGTAGTGGTCGGAGACTTGGAGGGGAGTTGCAAAGAGGTTAGTGGAAGAACAGCATCTAGTAAAGATGAGGTCGAGCGTATTGCCTGCCTTGTGAGTAGGGGGGAAGGTGAGAGGGTGAGGTCAAAAGAGGAAAGGAGTGGAAAGAAGGAGGCAGAGAGGAATGAGTCAAAGGTAGACGTGGGGAGGTTAGTCGCCCAGAACTGTGAGAGGTGAGCCGTCCTCAGGAAAGGAGCTTATCAAGGCATCAAGCTCATTGATGAACTCTCAGAGGGGACCTGGAGGGCGATAAATGATAAGGATGTTAAGCTTGAAAGGGCTGGTAACTGTGACAGCATGAAATTCAAAGGAGGCGATAGACAGATGGGTAAGGGGAGAAAGAGAGAATGACCACTTGGGAGAGATGAGGATCCCGGTGCCACCACCCCGCTGACCAGAAGCTCTCGGGGTGTGCGAGAACACGTGGGCGGACGAAGAGAGAGCAGTAGGAGTAGCAGTGTTATCTGTGGTGATCCATGTTTCCGTCAGTGCCAAGAAGTCGAGGGACTGGAGGGAGGCATAGGCTGAGATGAACTCTGCCTTGTTGGCCGCAGATCGGCAGTTCCAGAGGCTACCGGAGACCTGGAACTCCACGTGGGTCGTGCGCGCTGGGACCACCAGATTAGGACGCGGCCACGCGGTGTGGAGCGTTTGTATGGTCTGTGCAGAGAGGAGAGAACAGGGATAGACAGACACATAGTTGACAGGCTACAGAAGAGGCTACGCTAATGCAAGGAGATTGGAATGACAAGTAGACTACACGTCTCGAATGTTCAGAAAGTTAAGCTTACGTAGCAAGAATCTTATTGACTAAAATGATTAAAATGATACAGTACTGCTGAAGTAGGCTAGCTGGCAGTGGCTCTCATTTAGCTATTTACACCTTACAGATTGTGGATGGCTGTGCACAAATGTATTCAGTGCCTTTGGAAAGTATTCAGACCCCTTGAATTCTTCCACATTTTGTTAGGTTACAGCCTTCTAAAATGTATTAAATTGTTTTTTCCCCCTCAGCAATCTACACACAAAATATCAGACCCTTTGTAAAAGCACCTTTGGCTTTTACAAAATACAGCACACCTGTATTTTGGGAGTTTCTCCCATTATTCTCTGCTGATCAAGCTCTCTCAGATTGGATGGGGAGCGTTGCTGGACAGCTATTTTCAGGTTTCTCCAGAGATGTTTGATTGGGTTCAAGTCCGGGCTCTGGCGAACTCGTCCTGAAGCCACTCCTGCGTGGTTCTGTTGGAAGGTGAACCTTTCACACCAGTCTGAGGTCCTGAGTGCTCTGGAGCAGGTTTTCATCAAGGATATCTCTGTATTTTGCTCTGTTTGTCTTTCCTGACTAGTCTCCCAGTCCCTGCCGCTGAAAAACATCCCCACAACATGATGCTGCCTGCACCATGCTTCACCATAGGGATGCTTGGCATTCAGGCAAAATAGTTCAATCTTGGTTTTATCAGACCAGAGAATCTTGTTTCTCATGGTCTGAGAGTCTTTAAGTGCCTTTTGGCAAACTCCAAGCGGGCTGTCATGTGCATTTTTACTGAGGAGTGGCTTCCTTCTGGTCACTCTACAATAAAGGCCTGATTGGTGGAGTGCTGCAGAGATGGTTGTCCTTCTGGAAGGTTCTCCCATCTCACAGAGGAACTCCGGAGCTCTGTCAGAGTGACCATCAGGTTCTTGGTCACCTCCCTGACCAAGACCCTTCTCCCCGATTGCTCAGTTTGGCCAGCTCTAGGAAGAGTCTTGTGGTTCACCACTTCTTTCCATTTATGAACGATGGAGGCCAATGTGTTCTGGAGACCTTCAATGCTGCAAAAATGTTTTGGTATCCTCCCCCAGATCTGTGCCTCGATATAATCCTGTCTCTTTACGGATAATCCCTTCAAACTCATGGCTTGCTCTGTCAACTGTGGAACCTTATATAGACAGGTGTGTGCCTTTCCAAATCATGTAAAATCAATTGAATTTTCCACAGGTGGACTCCAATCAAGTTGTAGAAACATCTCAAGGATGATCAATGGAAACAGGATGTACCTGAGCTCAATTTTGAGTCTCATAGCAAAGGGTCTGAATACTTATGTAAATAAGGTATTTCTAAAAACCTGTTTTCTTTGTCATTATGGGGTATTGTAGGTAGATTGCTGAGGATTTAAAAAAAAATTTAATCCATTTTAGAATAAGGCTGTAATGTAACAAAATGTGGAAAAAGTCAAAGGGTCTAAATACTTTCTGAAGGAACTGTTGGTGTATTTTATCCCAATAATGGTTGAAATTAAGACGTTTAAGCTGCCTATCAATCATTGTTTTGCGACCAGTGGACAGCCAGTGAAAATGCGCACTTACAACAGCTACATGCATAGTGTGGATCCCAGCCTATAGAATACAAGTTTGAGCGTGTTCCTACCTTCTAAACTCCTCCATGGTATTGGGCTCCATACATTCAACAACTAGTTGAATGTAAGGAGACCACGACTGGTGCTTTTAAAATAATAATAATAATAATAATATTTTGCATTTTCCAATTACGAACATTCAAAACAAAAGTGAAAAGATATTAGACAACGATAGGACAAAGTGACAGTAACAGACGAACGTAACAAAAATAAATGATAATTATAGTTATATAAACAAACATACAATAATAAAACATTTAAAATATATAAAAAGAAATAACGAGACATTGGATCACCTGCCGTAGGCCACATAATATACATTACGTGTGAAACATGTGAGGATTATATATAGATTCAATCAATGAGATGTGGGGGAGATTTTCCATTTAGTCAATAAAAGGTTGCCAAATTCTGTAAAAATGTCTTTAACTTATTCCTCAAGCAGTAAGTGATTTTCTCCAAAGGGATACAACTATTAACTTCCGAAAGCCACATTGCAACTGGCAGGGAGGAATCCAATTTCCATTTCAAGGCAATACATTTCTTGGCAATCGCTAGCAATATTTCTGTTAGCTTTATAGTATGGCTTTGCCTAAGATTGGTGTTAGTAAAGTTACCCAGTAGACAGACCTCCGGGTCTAAAGGGAATGCAACCCCGTGAATTGAGGATATGGTATCGCATACCCCTGCCAGAAACCGTGTATTTTTGAACACTGCCAAGTGGAATGGAGAATGTTCCTTCATCTGAGCCACATCTAAAACATAGGGAGGAGATATCTGGGTTGAACCTGTGCAGTCTAGATGGGGTGATATAGAGCTGATGGAGGAAATTAAACTGGATCAGTCTGTATCTGGAGTTTAATGTGGATGTAACCCCATCCCTGCATAGGTCACTCCATAGATCCTCATCAAGATCAATACCCAGATCTCTCCCCATCTAAGTCGGGGTTTATCTAGCCCAGGCAGTGTTAGTCCTGACATAAGAGCATTGTAAACACGGGAAATGGTCTTGAACAGTGGTTGGTCTGCGTGGCAGAGTTGTTCAATAGGTGACATCTTAGGTAGGTTCCATTGTCCCTTGAGAGTCACCCTAATAAAGTTTCATAGTTGTAAGTAGCTAAAGAAGTCCCTGTTAGGCAAGTGGTATTTCTGTTTCAGCTGATCAAAAGACATAAGAACTCCCTCCTCGTAACAATGTTCCAGAAGAGTGATCCCCTTATCAGACCATGGTCTAAAGTTACTATTCTGGAAAACATAGGGATCAATCTATTGTTCCATAAAGGGGTTTTAGGGGGAAAGGAATCCCCCTCGTCCGAACAGCTCATGCAGTTTGCACCATGCCAGGACAGAATGTATGATTAAAGGGTTGTCTGCCCCAGTGAAGCTTTTCAATGTTCAACCATGAGGAGAGGGACCATTGTCAAACCTCTGAGCCAGAAACCTAGACTGCAGCCCAGTAGTACATTCTAAAATTGGGGAGGTTTAAGCCCCCTTGACTGTAATCAAGGGTCAGTTTATCCAGGCCAACCCTAGGGGTTTTGCCGTGCCAGATAAACCGTCTGGTCAGCTTGTCGAGAGAGGAAAAAAATGCTGCGGGAACAGGGATAGGGAGAGAATGAAACAGATATAGAAACCTGGGCAGGACATTCATTTTAATTACATTGATTCTACCCAGTAGAGTGAGAGGTAAGTCCATCCATTTACAAGGTCAACCTCCACCTTTTGCAACAAACTGGCCAGATTGAGTTTATAGAGGTTGTTCAGATTACCATCCACCATTATGCCCAAATATGTGAAGCCCATAGGCGACCATCTAAAAGGAAACTTGTGCTTGATGGTAATGATGGTCAAAGACAGACAACGGTAAGATTTCGCTTTTATCGAGATTGACCTTATATCTAGAGAAAGAACTATAACATTTACATTTACATTTACATTTAAGTCATTTAGCAGACGCTCTTATCCAGAGCGACTTACAAATTGGTGCATACACCTTATGACATCCAGTGGAACAGCCACTTGCATCTAAATCTTTTTTGGGGGGTGAGAAGGATTACTTTACCCTACTTACCCTATCCTAGGTATTCCTTGAAGAGGTGGGGTTTCAGGTGTCTCCGGAAGGTGGTGATTGACTCCGCTGTCCTGGCGTCGTGAGGGAGTTTGTTCCACCATTGGGGGCCAGAGCAGCGAACAGTTTTGACTGGGCTGAGCGGGAACTGTACTTCCTCAGTGGTAGGGAGGCGAGCAGGCCAGAGGTGGATGAACGCAGTGCCCTTGTTTGGGTGTAGGGCCTGATCAGAGCCTGGAGGTACTGAGGTGCCGTTCCCCTCACAGCTCCGTAGGCAAGCACCATGGTCTTGTAGCGGATGCGAGCTTCAACTGGAAGCCAGTGGGAGAGCGGAGGAGCGGGGTGACGTGAGAGAACTTGGGAAGGTTGAACACCAGACGGGCTGCGGCGTTCTGGATGAGTTGTAGGGGTTTAATGGCACAGGCAGGGAGCCCAGCCAACAGCGAGTTGCAGTAATCAAGACGGGAGATGACAAGTGCCTGGATTAGGACCTGCGCCGCTTCCTGTGTGAGGCAGGGTCGTACTCTGCGGATGTTGTAGAGCATGAACCTACAGGAACTGGACACCGCCTTGATGTTAGTTGAGAACGTCAGGGTGTTGTCCAGGATCACGCCAAGGTTCTTAGCGCTCTGGGAGGAGGACACAATGGAGTTGTCAACCGTGATGGCGAGATCATGGAACGGGCAGTCCTTCCCCGGGAGGAAGAGGAGCTCCGTCTTGCTGAGGTTCAGCTTGAGGTGGTGATCCGTCATCCACACTGATATGTCTGCCAGACATGCAGAGATGCGATTCGCCACCTGGTCATCAGAAAGGAGAAGATTAATTGTGTGTCGTCTGCATAGCAATGATAGGAGAGACCATGTGAGGTTATGACAGAGCCAAGTGACTTGGTGTATAGCGAGAATAAGAGAGGGCCTAGAACAGAGCCCTGGGGGACACCAGTGGTGAGAGCGCGTGGTGAGGAGACAGAGCCACGCCACCTGGTAGGAGCGACCTGTCAGGTAGGACGCAATCCAAGCGTGGGCCGCGCCGGGAGATGCCCAACTCGGAGAGGGTGGAGAGGAGGATCTGATGGTTCACAGTATCGAAGGCAGCCGATAGGTCTAGAAGGATGAGAGCAGAGAGAGAGAGTTAGCTTTAGCAGTGCGGAGCGCCTCCGTGATACAGAGAAGAGCAGTCTCAGTTGAATGACTAGTCTTGAAACCTGACTGATTTGGATCAAGAAGGTCATTCTGAGAGAGATAGCGGTAGAGCTGGCCAAGGACGGCACGCTCAAGAGTTTTGAGAGAAAAGAGAGAAGGGATACTGGTCTGTAGTTGTTGACATCGGAGGGATCGAGTGTAGGTTTTTTCAGAAGGGGTGCAACTCTCGCTCTCTTGAAGACGGGAGGGACGTAGCCAGCGGTCAGGGATGAGTTGATGAGCGAGGTGAGGTAAGGGAGAAGGTCTCCGAAAATGGTCTGGAGAAGAGAGGAGGGGATAGGGTCAAGCGGGCAGGTTGTTGGGCGGCCGGCCGTCACAAGACGCGAGATTTCATCTGGAGAGAGAGGGGAGAAAGAGGTCAGAGCATAGGGTAGGGCAGTGTGAGCAGAACCAGCGGTGTCGTTTGACTTAGCAAACGAGGATCGGATGTCGTCGACCTTCTTTTCAAAATGGTTGACGAAGTCATCTGCAGAGAGGGAGGAGGGGGGAGGATTCAGGAGGGAGGAGAAGGTGGCAAAGAGCTTCCTAGGGTTAGAGGCAGATGCTTGGAATTTAGAATGGTAGAAACACTGTAGTAGGATCTGCAAGTGAGAGAGGGAGTGTTCTGGGTTTGTTAGGAATAAGATAAGGTCGTCCGCAAAGAGTGATAATTTATGGGTATGGGGGCCCACCTCAAAGCCATGTATGTCAGGGCACGTTCTAATAGCCTCAGCCAACGGTTCGATGGCGAGGGCAAAGAGGTGGGGGCTAATTGGGCAACCTTGTCTGTTCCCCCTATAAAGAGGGAAAGAGGAGGAAGTAATCCCATTGGTAGCAATCCTAGCTTTAGGAGATTTGTAGAGTGATTTTTATCAAATTTACAAACACTGTACCTAAACCAAACTTTTCCAAGACGCGAAAGAGGTATGGTCATTCAACCCTATCAAAGGCATTTTCAGCGTCGAGGGAGACTGCGACACCAGGTATTTTGTTTTTGTTAGCAAGGTGAATTATATCAAAGAACCTTCTGAGATTATTGGAGGACAATCTATTAATTATGAAGCCAGTCTGATCTGGGTTGACCAACAGGGGAAGACATGACTCCAGTCTCTTAGATAGCATCTTGGTGACCAGTTTACAATCTGTGTTAAGGAGAGAGATTGGTCTATAGGAGGCACACTTTAGCGGGTTTTTCCCTTTCTTGTGGATTACAGTAATCACTGCTTGAGAGAAGGACTCTGGAAAGCAGTTGTCTTCTCTGGCTTTTTTAAGTACCTCCATAAGGTAGGGGACCAACAGCTCCCTAAATTCTTTATAGAACTCTGGAGGGAAGCCATCCTCCCCAGGAGATTTATTAGAAGGTAAGGATTTAATGGCCTCCAACAATTCAGGGACTGAGAAGTGTTCACTCAGGTGCTCGCTGTCTTCCCCTGACAGGCGTGGGAGGTTGAGAGAGGAGAGAAAGGAGTCTATCTCTGATAGATCATCACTTGATTGGGAAGTGTAGAGGTCTTCATAGTATTTCTTAAAAGTATTATTAATTTCAGTAGGGTCGAAAGATATCTCTTTGAGAGTTTCTATGGCATTAATTGTCCTCTTACTTTCCTCTGCTTTCAGTTGCCATGCCAATACTTTGTGAGCTTTCTCTCCAAGCTCATAATAACGCTGTTTTGATTTAGTGGTGGCCCTCTCAGCTTGATATGTGTTCAGAATATTATATTTAAGTTTTTTATTTTCCAAAAGCCTGTATAGATCTTTAGTCGGGCCTCTTTGGTAGGTTTTCTCTAGCTCGGAGATTTCAGATTCAAGAGCACTCAGTTCCGCACCGTGTTTTTTCTTCAGCCCTTTACTATAGGAAATAATCTGTCCCCTCAGGTAGGCCTTCAATGTGTCCCAAAGAATGAAGCTGTCAGGAGCAGAGGGTTTGTTTGTCATTGTAAAAATATCGATCTGCTCTTTGATGAATGCACAAAATTCAGGTTGCTTTAGAAGTGTAGAATTTAGTCTCCATCTATATGCTCCATTTACCTTGGTAGGAATGGAGATTGATAATACCAGAGGAGAATGGTCACTAAGCAATCTGGGGAGATACTCGACATCTAACACTCTATGAAACAGTTGTGTCGAAAGTAAAAAGTTATCTATGCGTGTGTGTGTCTTGTGTGGGTGTGAATAAAAAGAGTAGTCCCTATCCTGTGGGTGCAACTGTCTCCAGAAGTCTAGTAAATTGAGATCTTTCATGAATGACATGGTGAGCTTGCCGGCTTTGGTAAGAAGTGAGGGTTTATCAGAAGACCTATCAAGAACTGTATCTAAGCAAAAATGTAAATCTCCTCCAACCAGTAGCCATCCTGGTGGTGCTTGAGCAACCTGAAGGAAGACATTCTGAATAAACATATGGTTATCGAAGTTAGGAGCAGGGTCCAAGACTCTGAAAACATATGCCCCTGCACCAAAACAAACCTGCCAGAGGGATCAGAGATGGTGTTGTTGACGCAGAAGGGGATGTGTCTACTATACAAAATTGCAGTTCCTCTTGCTTTGGAGTTAAAAGAGGATGCAAAAACTTGTCCTACCCATTCCCTCTTCAATTTCTTGTGTTCACTGGCTGTAAGATGTGTTTCTTGTAAAAACACAATGTCAGCCTTTAATTTCTTAAGGTATGTATAGACTCTTTTCCTTTTAATTGGGCTGTTAAAACCTTTTACGTTGAATGTGACATATTTTAGTGGATTAAGCATAGGTTGGGTTTCAAATATGTAACTGAATAGAAATCTATCATATGCAGATAATTAGGAAATGTTTCAACTTTGGTTTGAGCACAAACGTGACCTGTGTGTCTCTTTAAGAAGGAAACAATAAACATACAAAAAAGGAAGATAAAAATAATAATAAAAATCCCACCCACCCCGATTGTCAGACTAGAACAACAGTCCCAACAATCAAACATGAATACACTTGTAGAGATACGTTGCTGCTCGCTTTCCATCTTGCTCTTACTAGCTAAACCTTGGCGTAAACTAAAACCTGCGAGCTCTCTAAATTGAAAACAAACGTTCTGAATAGATATTTATTGCTGAATATTTACTGCCCACGGTAAGGGCTGCTTGAGTCTCTTTACGAAAGATTAACATAAATGAGGGGGAAAGCAGTGGGCCTAAACCCACTTATTGCTTCGCCCAGTAGATATGGACTAAACCAAAATATACTCTCCTGTAAATGTAATAGAACTCACCCCGGGAAGATACGGTTAGTTGAAAATGTACAAATCAATTAAAGTGACCGGGAGATACCAGCAGTTCAATCCGGATAGGAGAAAACAAACGAACTGCATTTTATCCCCCAGAGAGACCGTCCTGGCTCAGACTCAGACGTTGCTCAGTTCTTTGAGAAAAGTGTGCACTTCTCCCGGTGTGTTGAAGAGATGGCTTCGGCCTTTGTACTGAACTTTCATCCGCGCAGGGTGGATGAGGTAGCCGGTGATGTTCTTCTCCTTCAGTGCTTTGGCGGCAGGTCTGAACTGCTTGCGGCGTCTGGCGAGATCCGCGCTCATATCTGGGAAAAGGCTGACCCTCTTTCCATCGATGGCGATGTCCCCTTTGGCTCTTGCGAGTTGCAGTATCTTCTCTCTGTCTTGGAAACGGAGGAACCTGATCAGGATGGCTCGTGGGGGCTCATCTGGCCAGGGTTTCGGCACTGATGTTCTGTGGGCGCGTTCGATTTCCAGCGGCTTGGTGAAGTTGGTTATGCCTAGGACCTCCGGGATCCATTGAGTGAAGAAACGGACCGGATCACTGCCCTCGCTGTCCTCTTTCAATCCCACCACACGGATATTACTACGTCTACTCTGGTTCTCCATCTGATCTACTTTGTTTTTGAGGTAGGCATTGTCCTTTTGCAGTTGTGTCAAGACCTGGTCATGTCTAGCGATGGTATCTTCAACTGTGCTAATGCGCAGCTCTGCCTCAGTCGTTCTCAAAAGGAGATCATTCATGGAGGATTTCAGGTCGTCAATGGAAGAATGGAGTTCAGCCGATTTCTTATCGATTTTCAGAGAAAGTCCTCTGTTACCATCCTGAATTTCCCAGAGGAGAGTAGCCAGCATGTCGGCAGGCTCGCAAGAGGCTCCCCACGACGTGTCCCCCCACGACTGGTGCTTTTATTGCTCAATCTAATTTATGCTGATTCAAAACAAAATATCTATAGGCCTAACATACATATGCTCAAACTCGCACACTTTTGACAGACTTAAAGGGGCAATGTGTAGTTGCTACATCCATTTTTAGTCGTATAAATTAGTGATATACTGTATACTCATTGATTCTTAAAGAATATAACTTATAAATGCCTCATTAGTTCAACTGTCACACCCCATGAGAACCCAAAATATAAGCTTGTTTTAATCCAATGTTTGTAAATGTAAACCAACACTGTTTTTATGTTATTCTTTTGATCAGGGCGGTTTCTGATTGGGATTATACTGCGTTGTTGTTGTTGTTGTTGTCTTTGTTGTAGTTGTTGGATGTAATCTCCAGTATCTGGACTATAGAAAGGCGGTAGTATCAAAACATGGTTAAGATGATACTTTTGATATCATGGATGGTCAGGCCTTGCATCCTTAGCTCTGTCTATTAGTTTGAGTGGCTACAGGCCCATCCCTCAGCTTTTTACCAAAACAGAGTCAGGGTGGTCCTTGGTTATTGTTTCAACGGTGGATTCTCCCATTAAACAGCTGTAAATTATCGAGATGTCACCAACAACCAAAAAATAATAATAATAGGCCTATAGAAAAAATTGCATCTGTTATTTTTTTACCCGGTAAGTTGACTGAGAACACATTCTCATTTACAGCAACGACCTGGGGAATAGTTACAGGGGAGAGGAGGGAGATGAATGAGTCAATTGTAAACTGGGGATTATTAGGTGACCGTGATGGTTTAAGGGCCAGATTGGGAATTTAGCCAGGACACCGGGGTTAACACCCCTACTCTTACGATAAGTGCCATGGGATCTTTAATGACCTCAGAGAGTCAGGACACCTGTTTTAACATCCCATCCAAAAGACAGCACCCTACACAGGGGCATTTTTTTAGACCAGAGGAAAGAGTGCCTCCTACTGGCCCTCCAACACCACTTCCAGCAGCATTTGGTCTCCCATCCAGGGACTGACCAGGACCAACCCTGCTTAGCTTCAGAAGCAAGCCAGTGGTGGTATGCAGGGTGGTATGCTGCATATGTCATTTAATCTTTCACATGCAAATAGCACTTTTTGGTAGCGCTCAATGCATGCCATTCCATGAGAGCAGCGTTTATTTTTCAACTCAAAGCAATGAGCCTAATCAGTCCTCCATGACAACAAAATATGAAGCAGTTTTTGGGTTATGCTCAGGTAAAACAGTTTGGCTAATCTATATTTCCATATTTCCAAGTCCTGTTCTTGAAGATCAAGGGGCATAGCCATGGGAAGTAAAGGTGCTGAGGGTGCTGCAGCATCCCCGGAAAAATCTGAATTCACTAACAATGTTAATACAATAATTGTATTTTTTTCTTTACTAGTCCTGTATATTTACTAGTCCCGCCCCATACCCCCATCAGCTAAAAAAAATCCAGCTATGTCAAGGGGTATTACACTATTTGGAATGACTGGAAATCTGGCAGGCTTTGGTTTTTAACCTGATTGTATTATATCTGTAGTAAAAAGAAGTGGGTTAGAAGCCTACATAACCAACCCATAAAGTCAAATCCATTTATGGCCAGCTGTGTAAACTTTGACATTGATTTATCCTGCAATAGATGTTGTTCAATTGTTTAATATTCATTTTTGTATTCTTCTAGTGCCTCTTAAGGGGAAAGTAATCCGATTACGTTACTGAGTTTGGGTAAACCAAAAGTTAGGTTCCTGATTTATAATTTTGGAAAGGTAACTGAAACAGATTCCATTTAGAAAGTAACCTAACCAACCCTGCAGACCATGGCCTCGTGTGTATTACCACATTAGGAGGATCAGATGCATGCACAGGAAATTTAACTCTAATTGAAGAAAATGTAACTCTGCCAGGAGAAAACATTTGGTCCCAGTCTAAAAAGTGTAAAAGGTACTTCTGGCAACAGAGTTCTTTATTCAAGAGTTTTTTTTCTTGAGCAGATGGTCAGGTGGTCGGAACATGATTACAAATCATTTGTGGACTGCAAATTAACCACAATAAGACCAAACAGATATAATATTTGACCAAAATATAATCATTTCAAACTTTGCTTACATTTGTATATTATGCATGGGAATACTTTGGAACAGATGTTCAAATTCTAAATCTATTTTTTTTACAGTATTTTATGTCCAGCAATTAATACAAAATACACTGAACAAAAATATAAATGCAGCATGTAAAGTGTTGGTCCCATGTTTCATGAGCTGAAATAAAAGATTGCAAAAATGTATTGGACAAAAATGCCAAAGTTAAATCCATGTATGATTAATTATCATGTCCCAATCTTAATATTACATTTTGCATGTCCCAATCTTCACATTATTTTATCTTTTGGTCTTCGAACAACATGCAGAAGGAAACATCGCAAAAGCAGCTCTAACTGCTACGTGGAAAGGCGTGTAATATTCAGTAGGCTAAATCCCCGGTATAGCCCCTGGTATAGCCCCCGTCTCCCCTAATCTGCATCGGATGTGCTCATAAATGTGCTGCTACTCACAGAATGTTTCAGATATATGAAGTTTCAACAAATGCTCGCAGTCAAACAAACAATAAAAATAATATGCGACTCAGGTTCTTTTCCTGTGTTTGGTCCTGACAGCGTTCTCACCTACAGCGAATCACACCACGGTACAAATTGAATGAGACAGAACACTCTTTTTGAGCGAACCACCGTGCATGTTTAGTCCAGACCCGAGTGTGGGTAGTGTTCACACCAGTCCAAACAAACCAAACCAAGGGGATAAACTCAGGGGGAACTTCGGAAAAACCGAACCAAACTAATTTAGTGTGAAAGCCCCCATAATGTACTTAAATGTACTCAGTCCCAATCACCTCCAGTTATCAATACTAAATCCAGGGAGCATATCACTCTGTTGAGGGTGAAGATACATTGCCTGTACATGAGTTAACTTAAAAAATGTTACTTTAATCTCTCCTTGATTTACAGTGTATCCAGATATTTGTGACATGTGACCATAAAGAACATAATCAGGACAACTTCTCCTATTTACATGAACAATATGATCCGGGTGGTGAAAATCTGTCTCCCTATTTCCATCTTCCATATTTCCGCTCACTCTCAGCCAAAAAGCCCATGATTGATTGAGCACTAAAGAGGATTATTATTGGCTGTTGTGGGTTGCTTGCTGTACCCATGGAAGCAGAATGGCTGGCTGTGAGCTGGCCCACCAGAAGGCTGTGTTTCTGAGCCAGATAGCACTGTGACGGGTCTCAAGACTCTGCCTGCCTGTCCACTCTTCTGTTTCTTATCCTGTAGGCCTATAATCTCCTCTCAAATAGTCCCCATCCATCTGCACGTCACTGATAGTGTATGGGAATTGCACGCGTGTTATGGGGCCCATGCTTCCATATAAGACACATTTTGGTCTGACTACATTTGGCTGCAGAGTCACTTTTGTGTTTGGTGGAGTCTTATCATCTGAAACAGTGCTTTACATATCATGATTAAAAGCTTGAATAACGGAGGAGATGGCTGACATCAACATCTAGCTAGTTTAATCTTTGAAAGCCTTGAGACCCAAGTGTAAACTGATGATATGCTACTCACTATAATGATACGTTTCTAATCCTCTGTGTATTCGATGCCAAGGAATCGTATTGACTGTGAAGTGTGGAAAGAAAGTGCCCTGGCCTGTCATCATGTATGCTGTTGAATATTGAATCAATTCCTCCCATTTTCCTAAGGAATATTTATTTTGGACTACTCTAAGGAGAACTAGACTTCTTGAATAGCCTATACCCCTCTTCATAGTCAGTTTTTCAAATTAAAATTTTTCCTTGCTAACTATTTTGACTTTGTATAACATGATGTGTATGTCTTGAGCTGGCTATTGTGTGAGTCTTCATCCATTGGGTGTTGTTTCTGCGTGTGCAATAGTGTGTGTTAGTGTGTGTGTGCTGTCTTGCATATCCTCTTGCTTTTAGTCATTTAGGCTATTTAGTCTCGCTGAGGACACATGTTGTATCTAAATGAATTAGATCCTCTGGGAGAAGCGTAAACAAACAGAAGGATAATTTAATATTTCAGACCATGCAAATCACGTCTGTTTTTCTGTTGAGGCGTAGGCAGTTCCAGTTCCATAGCCTGACCGCAGTTTGCAAACACTAATAGGAGTAGTGGTGCTCAGGGGCAGTTGCTAGTGTGGACATTAAAGCGTGTCTTAGTTTGCTCAACTGAATAGAGGGTTTATATACCAATACAACCTTTCAGCTGTAGCCCCTTTAGTTGTGAATCCCAAATAGATCTCCGATTTAAAAATGCAGTTATTCATTATAATTTCTACCTGTTTCTAAGCAAGTATTTAACAAACACCCAAGCAAAGGTGCTCTCTCCCTTTGTACAATGCTTGAAAATGTCAAGGTCCTCTATTGTTATGAACCATGAGGTCTTTACCAGATGTGGTGATGGCACGACATACATGCCCAGAAGGGAAGCTGGGTTTATAGAGGCAGACTGAATGGCGCTGCAGAGCTTTGTGATATAAGGGGATTGCAATCAGAGCCCAGTAATCCATCCATCCAGACCTCCAGCATCATCAGTGGATCAGAAGCAGAGCTACAGTATGTCTGGCCAGAGGGGTGACGACATCACTTGTTCCCGCCAGGGACTCTGTAGTTCGTCTCGTTACAACAATCTTTAGCGCCAGGGGACCCAAATGCATGTTTTGATGTGATGTTATGCCTTGAGATGGTTGGGAAATGTTAATATGCCACCTCCTCTGTCGCTCCTCATTCGTCACCGCGCCTCGCTTTCCTTCGCATCGTTTTGTTCTTCCTTAATCTATTCTGTGTTTCATCCCAAGATGTATGACTCAGCCAATTTGAGATGCTGTGACTCTCGGAGAAGACGATGCGTTTTAAAGCCAATGGTGACAGAGTGAAACACAGACTTGATCTCAGAAACAAGTGAAACCTTTCATCCAGAAACCCCTCCAAACTGGTGGCAGCAGCAGCAGCACTGGGACAAGCCAGATACTGAGCCGTGTGCCTAAAGGGGATGGGCGGAGATCCTGTAGATATATCTCTCTCTTTTGTCTGCTATCTGTCTCCGTGTCTTCAGTTTGGAAGCTATTGAATAGTCAGTGTTTGACTTACTCCTTTCACCCTGTCCTGTGCAGTATTGTCTTCATTCCTGATGGTCCCTGCCATCTTCATCTCTTCTTCATTGGTCCTTCTCTGTGTTCGTAGGTTGTAGTTATTGCAATGTAGTAAACACTGGCTATTGGCTCCAGATGCTCATGCACACTGACAGCTCTGGGACCAGCCATTAGAGACTCCTGCTGCCAGCAATCTGGAGGAGAGCATGTAGTGTCTCTAGACCAGGCATCCAGAGTCTGCCATGTACATCAGAACAAAACCAAGCACGTCCAGAATGTCCAGGCTGTCCTGGACATGCGTTAGCACACCTTTGATTCAGGAATCTGGGTACTGTTGAATGACTCCCATTCAAGTAAGGCATTCTGTTCCTTCTAGCACAGCTTGCAGTGAGTGATGGAGATTGGAGAGGTCCCAGAAGAACACAGGGCTTGCTAAACCACCACCCCTTTCTTAAAATAGCCTTGAATCATGCATTATTCGTGCTGGGACTGCCGGTGCTGTCAAGCAGCATTTTTCGCGGTGCTTATAGTCTCCCCTTGTTTACTTCAGGCCCTGCAATTTAAAAAGATTCCCTGAACTCATTTCCATAGCTTTGTGTTTGTTATTGGGTGATGTATCTACAGTGAAGAAACATTAAAGGATGCTTATTACATTCTGTTTCTTCTCCTCCTCTGTGTTAGAATTGGTTGCTGACTGTGTTCTTTTGTTGTTGCTGGCTGTTGCCATGCACTCAGAGAGAGAGAGAGATGGGGAAGTAGATTTCAATCTCCCAGCCTGCCTCTCTCTGTGTCACGCTGTGTCCCCTGGGCCCACTAAAGCGTGAAGGATGAGGGGGGGGGTTGGCATATGACAGGTCCTCCAGAACCTGCCACTTTGTCAGTAGTGATGCAACAGCCGCACACACTAGTGCTACACGTGTCCCTCTTATCGATCAGGATCGATATCTTCAGCTAACAGGGCCACACCCAGAAACAGAAACACACACTCATACACATGCGTGAATACACACACATTCACTAAGAATACAAAGCCACATAAAGACATGCACTCAAACTGATACACAACAAGAACCAGACAACCATGGGCTGGGCTGATAATGGAACCCCTTCCTCCATTTTTCTTTAGTTCTTGTTGATAATGGGCCATTCTCCTGGGTGATGAATGGTAAAACCTCAGCCTCTAATGTCCAGTGGTGAGAACTGGAAGGGCCATTTCACTCATCAAATGCACAGACGGTGTTTCGCGTAAGATGTCAGGGTTCATGAGCACTGTGTGTGTGTATGTGAGACATGATAAGATGTGTGTAGGTATGCTTATCTGAATGTGTGTGTGTGTGATGTGAAGGCTGATGAATAATTGATCCCTGGCTTTCCATGTGGAGGCTGTCAGTGAGTGAAGTCAGGAGATATTTCATGTGAGGATGGCTGCTACCAAACTGCAGTACTGGGCCCAGTCATTACTACTGTGGCTGTGGGTTTGATAAGGCAACTGTTACTGTCCTCCCCCTCTTCATATCACTGAGTATTGAGGTGAATACAATGAACATCACTACTTTCAATGACTCTTATTAACATTATTTTCCTCATCCCTGTCAATTCTCTCTCCCATTCTGTCTCTCCCATTCCATCTCTCTTCTGCATATGAATGCTTTGCTCGTTCCAAACAAACCTCTGTATAAAGGAGAAACTACTGTGACAAGGCCCTCCATATTGCATCAGGTCAAACATGTGTTACTATTCATAAACATTCATTCCAATCGACACAGATCGCACAACAAAACACTACAGCGTTTGCTACAGCAGAAGAATAATCCCGCAGCAACAGGAAATGTGAATTATGTGGATTTGAATTAATGGACATGTTTGTAGGGGTTGATACCTTTCTTTGTAAGGGAAAATCAAGTCTAAAATGTCTAAGTGGAAATTACAAACTTCAGAACACTTGCAGGAAATTTCTCCTGCAACAGAATGATCAAATTAAGATCCTACACCTGTACTATAAATCCCCTAGCTAATGGTGTTTCAAACCTGTGTAATGCAATTTTTTTGAATAGCGTTCTCTAATTGGCAACAACTCAAGTGTTAACTGCTGTTTTGGTTATTTGTGTTGAACTATGAATTCTCCCGATGAGTGCTGATGTCTCTCCTCTCTGTCTCACACCTCCTCCTCCTCTCAGTACATCCTTCAGTGCTCTCCAAGGTCTATTCCATTGGCTTCCCTAGTATGATTTATGACCATCCTTGCGTCTCATAGGCTAAATCATGGACCATGCCGTGGTGGAGGAAATGTGTGACATGGCACTGATCACCAGGGGATTATGATTAGAATGATAATTGTAATGCCACCTGTTTGTACATACAGTATAGCCTACGACTCCCCACAGTATCAATATGATCGCAACCAGTGATACGATCACACGGCAAAACATGTTGATGTCACAGGTTAATGTACATAACCCTTTGGGCTATGAGGTTATGATTGTATGCCGTATTGCTATAGGCATACTAATTTGGTTCTCACTTTCCCGAGCAAATGTCAACAAGTTGGTACACCGTAAGAAACGCTCTCATCTGGCTCAAAATGTATGTTGTATTAGAGCTGAGAGGTCAGTGGCGCGTGGTGCAGGTGTCCTGTTTCATAGGACTGGGAATTGCCAGGGACCTCACGATACAATATTATTACAATAGTTCGGTGCCGATACGATATGTATTGTGATTCTCACGATCCAGTGATTTTATCTTGCGATTCGATGTTCCAAACATATTGTTCACCATATGTCTGCTGCAGAGGGACAAGAGAGCCTTGAGAAAACGACTTTTGAAATGTCTTGGAAATAAAAGTGCTGAAAAATAATTGGCTCGCTATTTAAAAAGAAGATGGGAACGAGCTAAGAAATAAAAATACTGAAGTGCAGGTACAACAAACTAGCGCAAAAATAATATTGCAATTTTGTTAAAACGGTACGATACAATATATCATCCAAAATGATATCCAGATATGTAACTGTATTGATTCCCCCCCTCCCAGCATCATCAACGTCAGGTCTGAGTGGCGCTTCCCCTTAGAATGAACTTCAAGGCAAAACCAATTATTCAGTCTAACTTTTAATGAGTCCTCAAACTTCAAGTCTGAAATTAAGAGTTAAGATCCAGACTGTTGGTCCTCTTCTCATTATTCTGCTGCTAACCCCTCTGTAACAAATCAAATCAAATGTTATTTGTCATATGCGCCAAATACAACAGGTGTAGACTTAGTGTCAAATCAAATTTATTTATATAGCCCTTCGTACATCAGCTGATATCTCAAAGTGCTGTACAGAAACCCAGCCTAAAACCCCAAACAGCAAGCAATGCAGGTGTAGAAGCACAGTGGCTAGGAAAAACTCCCTAGAAAGGCCAAAACCTAGGGAGAAACCTAGAGGAACTGGGCTATGAGGGGTGGCCAGTCCTCTTCTGGCTGTGCCGGGTGGAGATTATAACAGAACATGGCCAAGATGTTCAAATGTTCATAAATGACCAGCATGGTCAAATAATAATAATCACAGGCAGAATAGTTGAAACTGGAGCAGCAGCACGGCCAGGTGGACTGGGGACAGCAAGGAGTCATCATGCCAGTCCTAGGGCTCAGGTCCTCCTCCGAGAGAAAGAAAGACACCGGATAGGACAGGAGAAGTACTCCAGATATAACAAACTGACCCTAGCCCCCCGACACATAAACTACTGCAGCATAAATACTGGAGTCTGAGACTAGAGGGGTCAGGAGACACTGTGGCCCCATCCGATGATACCCCCGGACAGGGCCAAACAGGAAGGATATAACCCCACCCAATTTGCCAAAGCACAGCCCCCACACCACTAGAGGGATAACTTCAACCACCAACTTACCATCCTGAGACAAGGCCGAGTATAGCCCACAAAGATCTCCGCCACGGCACAACCCAAGGGGGGGTGCCAACCCAGACAGGAAGATCACATCAGTGACTCATCCCACTCAAGTGACGCACCCCTCCCAGGGACGGCATGAAAGAGCACCAGTAAGCCAGTGACTCAGCCCCTGTAACAGGGTTAGAGGCAGAGAATCCCCGTGGAAAGAGGGGAACCGGCCAGGCAGAGACAGCAAGGGCGGTTCGTTGCTCCAGAGCCTTTCCGTTCACCTTCACACTCCTGGGCCAGACTACACTCAATCATATGACCCACTGAAGAGATGAGTCTTCAGTAAAGACTTAAAGGTTGAGACCGAGTTTGCGTCTCTCACATGGGTAGGCAGACCATTCCATAAAAATTGAGCTCTATAGGAGAAAGCCCTGCCTCCAGCTGTTTGCTTAGAAATTCTAGGGACAATTAGGAGGCCTGCGTCTTGTGACCGTAGCGTAAGTGTATTTGTATTTGGCTAAGGTGTATGTGAACTTCCGACTTCAACTGTAGGTCCTGGATGGCAGGAAGCTTGGCCCCAGTGAAGTACTGGGCCGTACGCACAACCCTCTGTAGCACCTTACGGTTGGATGCCGAGCAGTTGCCATAGCAGGCGGTGATGCAACCGGTCAGGATACTCTCGATGGTGCAACTGTAGAACTTTTTGAGGATCTGGGGACCCATGCCAAATCTTTTCAGTGTCCTGAGGGAGAATAGGCTTTGTCGTGCCCTCTTCACGACTGTCTTGGTGTGTTTGGACCATGATAGGCCGTGCCTTTAGTAATGAATTAATACTGCCCCATTCAACTGAGTATATTATGTGTATTAGTGATTAATTCAAAAGCTGTACTATACTGTACGCTAGGAACTGGACATGAATTCACTTTCCAGTTTTAGTCGTAATATACTGCAATTTCATTTTTTCTTTATCCCAAGATTTGGAAGCACTCCCAAACACTGGCCTAATCCTCCATCAAATATGATTAAACTGAGTGTATCCTTTGAGTCCCAACCACACGTTTTCATTCCCCACAAAAAAGATAAGCAAACATCAAAGCAGAAGTGTTTATTTATAGTTTGACCAAGCCTCTTTTCTTCTAAAACAATTTTGCTGCGTTTGTCCTTGGTACCATGGGCTCAATGTCTCCAGCATGTTACGACCCACTCAGGGCAGCTGCTCAAACCCCAGATGGCTGACAGGAAAGACCCGATTTAAACATGCGACTGCAGTGTGTGTGTGTGTCTGTGTGTGTCTGTGTGTGCGTGTGATTGAGTGATGCAAGTGACAAAGATGGAGTAACCAACAAAAAGCTTGAAAATAGAGAATAGCAAGAGTGAGACATACTGAGTAAGAAAGGGAGCAATGAACAGATCAAAACATAGCTGGAGACAGGGAGGAAGTATCTGGTGCCTGCCACTGTGATTTCCCATTCATTCTCTGATCCTGCTCCAAAATGCTCATTCAGATACACACACATTCATTTTCTTGACAGTCAAGGCCACTGTCCTCACTAATGTTTTTCTTCCTTTTTCCTCCTTTTGTCTTGAGTAATTTTGAGGCCATCTGTAGCATACATTGTGCCCAGTGGCAGCAGCCTGAGAAGGGGTGGGTGGTGGGGGGTCCTGCCCAGGGCTCTGTGTGTTATTGTTGCCTAGTGGTCAGTGGTGTCGGGGGGCTGGGTTGCAGCAGGCTGCTGTTCACTGTGTGTTAGTGTGGGTGTGCGTGTCTAGGCCATACTCACTGTGTGTGTGTGTGTGTGTGTGTGTGTGTGTGTGTGTGTGTGTGTGTGTGTGTGAGAGGTACAGGACAACAGATGTGTGTACGTATTGTTGAGATGATGATGGACCTCAGCTTTTACAACGGGCACTTCCTCTCTATGTAACGATGATGAGCGCAATGAACCAATAGCACGTGTGCTAATAGCACTGTACAGTCATAACACCTCAATGTTTCTCCTGTGTTCTCTCTCTGGCTCATCTGCATGGAGGGGATCCAGCTGGCAGTAGCAGGCACCGATCAAACCTTTCGTGTTAGATGGTCCCCAGTGCCTCTCCCTCAGGGGCCGAGTGCGCTCTGTTTTCAGCACCGTGGAGCAGAGCTGTCGTCAGGCAGACTTTGAAGAGCGCCGGCGTTCTGTACTGATAGGTAACAGAAAGACCCCCTTCAGAGGGTTTCACGGTCACAAAACCACACCGTAACCTCAATGGTATAGGAGAAGCAGAATGTAGATGAGCTATATTATTATTATTATGTTAGTTTCAGCTCTTATCTTTGACCAGCCTCCTCATCTGTACCGTCTGGGTCCTTTCCGTATTATCTTACTCTGCAGACATTGAACGGTATTCATGATACTGGTTGGCTCGCTGTCCATCCGGGAGATTAGCAGGTGCTGCAATACCAACGGTTGGCTGTCAAGCACTGGAAGGGGAAAAAAACGCTGAAGACCTACCTCAACTGTGTATCTGGCAGGAAGATGTGGGTCTTAGCCAAGACATTTCAGTTTGTTAGTTGTGTCCTTCAGGGAATTAATTAAAACCATTGTACTCAAACCTACTTTCCTCTGAAAGGTTAATTCAACCTTTTCATTCTCCCTTCAGGTACCCAGTAACGAGTTGGCCACTCTGTCAACCATTTTGGTGTTAAGGTTGGAAAAAAAGCTGTTGAATACAATTACAATTAAGTGTCTAGCACATCAATGAAGGAGCAATGCGTTTGAGGCTGCAGATCTAGACTGAGGGTAAAGCATGAGGGCTTTGTGGTGTGGCTGGGGTCCATCTCAGGGGTAACCTGACCCATGAAAACAAAGGGTTGCCGTGGTGACTGGAAGGGGGAAGGCGTGTCAGGATCCTGGCGGCAGTGCCAGGAGGAGGGTTGGGCTGGGTGCTTGTGTCAGGGCCTGTCCTCTCCCTGTCTCCCTTTCTATCTTTCTCTTTCTGTTTCTTTCTTTCTCTCTCTCTCTCTCACTCTCTCTGCAGTATGTGGGAGGCTGGGGAGAGAACACACTGAATCTCAATAAAACTGAGAGATGGGGCCTTCCCTTTTCTCGCTCAGCACAGACGCAATGGCTTTCTTTCCCCGACCGCTTCTCATTCGCTTGCAGCATAACTATGTGATAACAATACATCACTGGTGACGTAAAACCTAAATTGAACCACAAATTGTTATGGTAGTTTAATGTAACGACACATCCTTTCCCGGATGGATAGAGAAGTGATGAATTAATCCAGCTATAGTTACTGGCACTAAGGAGGTGACTTTACCGTGGCTGTAATCAAGGATGGTGACAGAATAATAATGGCCATGGTGAGTTGGTAAAAGACCATGAAGTCGAACTGGAGGCTCATTCATTAGGGAAGGAGGAAGGGCTTGTGCACATCGTAAAGCTGTCGGAAGGGAGAGAACAAGAGTTCAATTTCCCACTTTGAGCCCAAACTCTGTGTTCGATTTAGTGTCAGGTGGGTGGCTCACAACACTTAGTAGGGATGTAATGATTCCAGTATCGTGATACTCAGGCCCAATGTTGGAAACAAGCATTGTTATGTTGTCACCCCGAATCACACTTATTTTCCAAGCTATAACCCACAATATGTTTCATACTGTAGGTTTTTAAAGGACCGAAGATTTGAGTCTGTTTTGTGTTATCCTTTTCGTCATGGAAATTCAGGTATCGTAGTATCGCCATGCGACGACCTTAGCACTTAGATTGGACATATTTTCAGAACCTCCTGAAGATTGGAATGTGCAGTCTGGTGTGGTGTAGTGAGAACAAAAGACAACTTTTGAGAGGAAACAGTCTGTCCTGCAAAAAAAAACATTATGGTCTTATTTCTCTGAAGTGTAGACTGTGCTGAGTGCCCTTTACCAAAGCAGCCTTTTAATACAAAGTACAATTTTACTCAGGAAGTGGCAAGGAGCAGATAGCCAGGACTTCATCTTTAAAAGCCAAAGATTCCTTCCACTGCACTTTGTTCTCTCTGTGAGAGCTCCAAGGCCCTTTTCACTCTGCCCATGAAAAGTTTCTTACTTCCTTTCAAGAAGACATTGAAATGAATCAGACCTAAAGCCATCCGTTGTGAGTGATACTGATAAAGAAAAGTGTATATTAATCCAGGGCATTACAAACACACAGCTAGCCCAGATACTTAACCTGCCCAGTGTGCGTGCCGTGTGGACTATTGGCCTCAGACAAATGAACTTACTCCAGAGGAACTTCTCCCTGAATTTCTCCTTTGAAAGTCTCATTTTTCCAGCTGACTACGTTTGGTGACTTTAATTCAATCTTTAATGACTCTGGCATGCTTGATAAAGCAAGTCATTAAAATGTGTTGTAAAGGCGTTGGCTCACCACTGTCCAACAGAAGAAGGGGCACAGGCCCACTCGTGCTGCTCTCTACTCTCGTCTCGGCTTTACATTTAGAGGACTAATAGCATCTAGAAATACCCATGGAACTGATTTTTCAAAACCGATTTTGTTGCAGTTAAATACCATGATGATTGCCATCCCATCCCCATGACATACTACTTTAATGATAATGAGCTTATTAGTGATGGCATCAATATAGGGTACAATTTATATTCCAAGAAGATTGTGACTACGATGTGACATGGCGATTGACTATGTTCCGCTGCTCTGAATTCCAGTAGTAAAATCCATATGGCAGTACTTATCAGCCAACGATATGCTAGAGAGTTACTGTTGCTAGCGTTGTAAAGCACCCTGGAAAAACACTGTGGGCTATGCTCTGTTCGACTCCACCATTGTTTAAGCCGGTTGTTTGCTTTGCTGGAATAAACACAATGGGCAGCACTTAGGGCTTGAGGTACAGCCATTAGTATTCCTCAGGCCTCTGCTCCTCACACAGAGGGATGTGGTGGTCCCTGCCTTACTGAATGGCTCCCTGCCTCGCTTCCGTCTCCTCTGCCCTAAGGCACAGGAATCGGCAGGGACCCAGTCCAAGTCCCCTCACTCGTGAGCGACAGAGAAGAGGTAAATGGAGGCATTTGTCAGCCAAACAAGGAAGGCGTCACAGACTATTTTGAAGCTGTAGCTTCAGTAAGTCTCTTCATATGAGGAAGCCAGTGAGTGCTCTTCCACAGATATACATTCAGTAAGTCTCTTCATATGAGGAAGCCAGTGAGTGCTCTTCCCCAGATATACATTCAGTAAGTCTCTTCATATGAGGAAGCCAGTGAGTGCTCTTCCACAGATATACATTCAGTAAGTCTCTTCATATGAAGCCAGTGAGTGCTCTTCCACAGATATACATTCAGTAAGTCTCTTCATATGAAGCCAGTGAGTGCTCTTCCTCAGATATACATTCAGTAAGTCTCTTCATATGAGGAAGCCAGTGAGTGCTCTTCCCCAGATATACATTCAGTAAGTCTCTTCATATGAGGAAGCCAGTGAGTGCTCTTCCCCAGATATACATTCAGTAAGTCTCTTCATATGAGGAAGCCAGTGAGTGCTCTTCCACAGATATACATTCAGTAAGTCTCTTCATATGAGGAAGCCAGTGAGTGCTCTTCTCCAGCTGATTCTCTCTTAGTCACTCTATTGAGATGTGGCACAGAGTCTGAGCGTTGAGCGAACCGGGCTCTGCAGGAGAGGGATCATCTCACGGGGACCAATACATCCCCCTGCTTATCCTGCTCTCCCTTGTTCAGTTCTCTGCTCATTACCACTTGATTGGCTTATTTGCGTCCTTCATTCACTTTCAGGACTGTGTCCATTCTCTTTTAGTCGTCTTGGTACTGGTAGCTTATACTGTACCAGGGATAAGAGGTTCACAGTGGAATGGTGGTGCAGGGACTGATAATGACTGTATGGGTCCATGTATTAATTATTATATTATGACTGAATCTCTGTGTGCTATGCTTCAACCTTGATGGGCCAGTGGCAGGGTGAAATGAGTGTCTCAGTTTGTATCATCACCATGCCCTGAGGCTGCTGCAGTCATCATGCAGGTCCACCTCTGCACTGGGACCTCAGCTGGTTCACACTAATGACAGCTTTCTCTCTATCGCCTGCAGGAAGTTGTGTGCCTGACTGTAACTCAAGGGCCAGACAAAGGGCTCTAAATTTAACAAACCCCCCCACACGCGCACACACAAGGGCTGCTGAAGAGGAAGACATATCTTCCCTCAATATGCCAACCTTGCTTCCTGTGTATGTACAGTATATATGGGAAAATTTCACAGACTTAATTATAGTCTATTATAAATATGTTTATTGATATCAGTCAATCCAAGATTTCACCTGGAGTGAAAATATTTCAAGGAAAACCATTTAAACAATGTTCATAGTAAAGAAGTAAAACAATAACCATGGATGCTAACTGTAATGATGGTGCAGGGAACATACAGTTTGTATTAGATATCTGTCTGTAGATGCTCTCTGGGGATAATTGGCCTTCAAGGAGTTTTCACCCAATCAGGTGCAGTGTGGAACCTATTGTTTTATTCATATCTTCTACCCAAACATATACAGTTCCAGTCAAAAGTTTGGACACACCTACTCATTCAATGGTTTTTCTTTATTTTTACTATTTTCTACATTGTAGTATAGTAGTGAAGACATCACAACTATGAAATAACATATATGGAATCATGTAGTAACCAAAAAAGTGTTAAACAGATCAAAATATCATTTTGATTTTAGATTCTTCAAAGTAGCCACCATTTGCCTTGATGACAGCTTTGCACGCGCTTGGCATTCTCTCAACCAGCTTCACCTGGAATGCTTTTTCAACAGTCTTGAAGGAGTTCCCACATATGCTGAGCACTTGTTTGCTGCTTTTCCTTCAATCTGCGGTCCAACTCATCCCAAACCATCTCAATTGGGTTGAGGTCGGTTGATTGTGGAGGCCAGGTCATCTGATGCAGCACTCCATCACTCTCCTCCTTGGTAAAATAGCCCTTACACAGCCTGGAGGTGTGTTTGGTTAATTTTCCTGTTGAAAAACGAATGATAGTCCAACTAAACGCAAACCAGATGGGATGGTGTATCGCTGCAGAATGCTGTGGTCGCCATGCTGGTTAATTGTGCCTTGCATTCTAAATAAATCACAGACTGTGTCACCAGCAAAGCACTCCTACACCATCACACCTCCTCCTCCATGCTTCACGGTGGGAACCACACATGTGGAGATCATCCGTTCACCTACTCTGCGTCTCACAAAGACACGGCGGTTGGAACCGAAAATCTCAAATTTGTACTCATCAGACAGATTTCCACCGGTCTAATGTCCAATGCTTGTGTTTCTTGGCCCAAGCAAGTCTCTTCTTATTGGTGTCGTTTGAGTTTATTTTCTTTTTTACAGGGACAGTGCACATGAATCAACGTTTCAGTAAAAGTGCCGGTTTTAGCCAGACGGCTAATTTTCAACCGCAGTCCCTAGGAAGGTTATTAAAAACAATTACAATATAGACAATAGCAACATAGGACAAGCAAGACATAGCATACAGACAGAGCAACATAGGACAAGCAAGACGTAACATACAGACATATCAACATAGAACAAAAAGCAGCAAGACAGAATTCATAAAGGCAACAAAGTGTTTCCACACCCCACAAGCTACAGACAACAGACATGGAAAGCGGCAACACACAGCTAGGGACCATGTTCACAAATCTGATTGACCTTTAGCCATGTCTTCAAGCATTTTGTGAAAGTGTGATATGTGGTGCAGTTATGTGTGTCTGATGGCAGTGTATTCCAGACATGAGAAGCTCTCACAGAGAAAACGGATTTACTAAAGGTGTTTTTCCTTAAGGGAACTATACAGTCACTTCTCATGGCAGACCTTGTGGATCTGCTGCCATATGTTTGGGTTTTCTGTTTAACAAAAATACTGAGTGGAGGGGGATCCAGGCAATTTAGGATCTTGAATACAAGACATGTATTGCACATCGGTGTATTGCACAAGATTTTTTCAAATCATCAACTCAATACTTTCTGAGGATGTAACAGTGATGATGGCTGTTGGGCTTCCTATCAAGCACTTTGAGAGCCTGTTTGTAGATAGACTGAATAGGTCTTAATGTTGTACAGCAAGCTTGGGCCTAACTAGTCAAGCAGTATGTTAAGTGGGGGAGTATAATAGATTTGAAGTACAGTTTTGCTTCCTCTGTAGTCAAACAATTTCGTATAAATCGGAAATTAACTAGGTTGAATTTGGTTATTTAAATGACCTTTTTCACATGCTTTTTAAAAGAGAGGTTGGAATCCAGTATGATGCCAAGGTACTTAAAATCAGATACCACCTGGAGCTTCTCCCCTGACACACAGACATCTGGCTCAGTAGCATCTGTTTCCCTCTTTGTGAAGAACATGCAGACAGTTTTTTTCCCATTGAGATGCAAACACGAGTCACTGAGCCACTTTGTAACCTGGACCATTACAGTAGTGAGTTCTTGTGCAGCTTGTTGTTTGCTCTTTGCATGCACATATATCACTGTATCATCTGCATACATTTGAACTTCAGACCCAGTACAGACAGAAGGCAGATAATTAATGTACAGGCTGAACAGGAGGGACCCCAGTATTGACCCTTGGGGCATGCACACATCATAGCTAAGAGTGGGCGACAGCTCATTGCTCACTCTGACACACAGAGTTCTGCCTTCAAGGTATGATTTTATCCATCTCAAGGCATCGGGGGAAAAGTTGATCTTGAACCATTTTGTGATGAGAATCTCATGGTTAACAGTGTCAAAAGCCTTCCTTAGGTCCAGAAACACAGCCCCAACAACCCCCCCTATTGTCCATCTTGGACTTCACATTTTCCAGAAGAAAGCAGTTGGCTGTTTCTGTGGAGTGTTTCGCTCTGAAGCCAAACTGCATGGAGTGTAATGTGAAGGGGCTGTTGTTGAGGTGGGCAATCAGTTGGTATGCTACATACTTTTCAACAACCTTTGACACCACAGGTAGTATACTAATGGGCCTGTAGTTACTCACGTCAGCAGGGTCGCCTGATTTAAAGACGGACGTTATTATGGCCGACTTCCATACCCTTGGAAACACCCCGAGACCAATAGATGTGTTGGTGACCTTAGTAATGAGGCCAATGAGTGACTCTTTGTAGTTTTTAAGAAAGCTAGAGTCCAGCCCAAACACATCTTTGGCTTAGAGTTCTTTAGTGAGCTAATCACCTTGTTCACCTTTGACTCAGAAACCTTGCTTATGATGAAGACAGGTTGAGCATCATTTACTAGCACTGAGCCCAAGAAACCAGTGGAGGGGTTCTGTGTCAGTACCCTGACAGAGTCAATAAAGTAGGAATTGAAGGCTATTTCGACCGCATCCTGTGTTCGATTGTTATTCACCATGATTTCTAGTCTATTTGTAGTGTTACTATGGTCTTTCCCTGTTAACTTTTTTAGATTCTCCCAGATCAGTTTAGAATTTCCTTTTGCTTCACCAATTATGCTAATAAAAATGTTTGCCTTGGCCTGTCTTTCTTTCATCACCTTATTTCTCAACATGGTAAACCTACGTCTGTCATGATCTAATTTGGATCTTAGGGCTATTTTTAGAGCATACTCTCATTCTTTCATCAATTTCCAGATTTCTCCATTTAGCCAAGGAAGAGTGCTCTGTTGGCCAGGTTCGGATTTGATTTTCTTTAGGAAACCATTTATTGTAGTCTGGATTGTGGATAGAAAAACCTGACTATCAGTTTCCACGTCTGTATAGGACGAGATCATTCCGGTTAATTCCCTTAATTGCGTTTTCAAAATAGTGTAATTCACTCTTAGGTATTCTTAGTTGATCCGGCTTTCTAACAGTAGAGAGGTTAAACCTGCTCTTAGACAGCTTTCTGGCTATAAGTGTCAGATTATGATCCGATAGCCCAGTAACCATACTGAATGATTTAGTCACTCTCTCTGGTTTATTACTGAACACCATCATAGCACTGCAGTCTGATGTGTTGGTGATCTAAAGAAATGCATGTGCCTAGGAACAGAGCAACTTTTAACAAGGCACACCAAACGTAATGAAAGGAGTAATGATGCACCTACTCATTTACGACTCAGGAGCAATTACCCCATTTTATGATCCATTTTCATCTTTGTTATTTTGCTCAAATCGTACAGTATGTAACTTAATTTTGTAGGTGCACAAACACCTGTTTCTTTGTGCTGTAAAAGAGTGTGGGGGGAGGGGTGCTGGGAATGAGACAATATCTCTCTGCAGTGCACCACAGAGGATGGGTTACACTGGCTGTGCTCACACTGGCTTCTATAAGGACAAGGGGCACTGTACTACTATGGCTGACCTCTGTAAAAGACCCCCCCAACCCCTGTTAGTCTCCATCATATAGACCCCCCCACCCCATGTTAGTCTCCATCATATAGACTGTTTGGTTGTTTAGTTTTTTGCAACTATGAGGCAAAACAGACCCCATGTAAACTATTTTGTCTCCGATGTTTATTGAAAACAAGTAGATTTGCACAATTAGCACTTGTTGTCTTTCAAATCAAATTTATTGGTAAATACACGTGTTTAGCAGATGTTATTGCAGGTGTAGCGAAATGCTTGTAGATGTGAGCAAATACAACGTTACGGTTGTTGGTTAGCTAGCTAGTGGATACCGATGGTTATCAAGAACAAGATAAAACAACACACTGTCTTCTGCCCCATTTGAAGCGTGCACATTGTTTTCGTGACTTGTCAAGTAACCCATCTGTAGACACTTCCATTTCTTTGGGTGTATGTTTGTCATACTTTACCCTATACAGAACAGTGGTGTGTGAGACTGATCTTAGAACATGATCCTGTCATGTGCGGAGCGGAGTTTTCGACAGTGGATGTGGATCAATAATCGGATAGGTTTTGCAATGTGAGCAAGATGTAGTGCCAGTTGAAAGGACCGAGAGCTGCAACGTTCAAAGCACCGCAGCGATGGAAGCTGAAAGGACAGAGAGCTGCAACGTTCAACGCACCGCAGCGATGGAAGCTGAAAGGACAGAGAGCTGCAACGTTCACCGCACCTCAGCGATGGAAGCTGAAAGGACAGAGAGCTGCAACGTTCACCGCACCGCAGCGATGGAAACTGAAAGGACAGAGAGCTGCAACGTTCAACGCACCTCAGCGATGGAAGCTGAAAGGACAGAGAGCTGCAACGTTCAGGACGAGCTGCAACGTTCAAGCACCGCAGCGATGGAAGCTGAAAGGACAGAGAGCTGCAACGTTCAACGCACCGCAGCGATGGAAGCTGAAAGGACAGAGAGCTGCAACGTTCACCGCAGCGATGGAAGCTGAAAGGACAGAGAGCTGCAACGTTCAACGCACCGCAGCGATGGAAGCTGAAAGGACAGAGAGCTGCAACGTTCAACGCACCGCAGCGATGGAAGCTGAAAGGACAGAGAGCTGCAACGTTCAACGCACCGCAGCGATGGAAGCTGAAAGGACAGAGAGCTGCAACGTTCAACGCACCGCAGCGATGGAAACTGAAAGGACAGAGAGCTGCAACGTTCAACGCACCGCAGCGATGGAAAGCTGAAAGGTCAGAGAGCTGCAACGTTCACCGCAGCGATGGAAAGCTGAAAGGACAGAGAGCTGCAACGTTCAACGCACAGCGATGGAAAGCTGATGGAAAGCTGAAAGGACAGAGAGCTGCAACGTTCAACGCACCGCAGCGATGGAAAGCTGAAAGGACAGAGAGCTGCAACGTTCAACGCACCGCAGCGATGGAAAGCTGAAAGGACAGAGAGCTGCAACGTTCAACGCACCGCAGCGATGGAAGCTGAAAGGACAGAGACAACACACTGCAGCTTGTTTGGAAAGGAAGTGATTAAAGTCATCATTGGGGTTTACAAAGGAGGCATTTTATATATCTAATCAAACAAGCGCTAAAGTGCAATTACTAGCGTGATTAGGGCCAATTAGTTGGGTTCCATTTCACTGCTGTTGCCTGCAATACGAAATAGGGTCTGCCAATGCCACTGTCTCTCTGTTAACACTAGTTTTGTTTTAATTTTGTCGGAGATGTATTTCCAGCAAACTATATGCTCATTTATATATATCCTGTAGAATACAAACATAATTGTTTCCTTGTCGTCAAGTTAAGTGTTAGAATGGTTGTGCTGCTGTGAAAGAAACAGATCAACCTCCTTCACAGGTAGATCCAGCAAGTCATTAAGAAAAGCATGGGCATGGACAGTAGTTGTGTTACACAAAGATACTGCATACGCTCGAATATCAGGAGGGAACAGCCATAGAGAAGCCACTTTGATATTCCTCTCTTGACATACATATTAGAATGTCCTAATTATAGGAAGCACAAGGGGGAAAACTTCTCTATTGTACTGTCGTGCTGTTTTTATGAGCTTTCCAGTCATTCCTCACTGTGATGCTCATAGTCACTATTCTAATGAAGGCTGCTTGTTTAAAAAGGACCAACAGTGATTTTGTACCAGGGTTTAGTCATCAGGCCTGTCACATTTTACTGCAATCAGATGATAGAGAATTGGGACTTGGACACAATAGGCATGTGGCACTGGCTGGTGTCAGGATTCACATTGACATGGTGATGTGTCGTTCAGGGGAGGACATCTTTGTGAGAGTAGATGTCTATGGGAAAATCAATTCATTTTGAATTAGGGGTGTACCAGGGGACAGAATACAAATTGCCCTAAACAGGTAGGACGGATTTCTAATGTATTTGTTGTGATAGGTCGTCATTCACATGGTAATGAATTCAAATTCAATAAAAGCTGTCAAAAGTCTGTAATTCATACGGCTCAGCCCAAACAAAACAGAATTTGGGAAAGCTATTTGGGGACTGGGAGGATTGAATGGTTCACACCTCAGAAATTCTATTGAGAGGTAGGTCGACACGCAGACACTCTGCACATACAAAATAGATCCAGGCAGAATACATTGGAGAGGAAAAACATACACACTCTTGGTAGAAACACTCAGTCAACAGATTTATCCAGGGGTCCTGTGGTGGATTTATTCAGAACCAAACAAAGAGGAGGTGAAAGGTCATTGGTACCACATAGGAGGCAGTTACTCTTAGCTACCAGTAATTGCCCATTGGGAGTGGCAAGGCGGGCGGGGCTGGGCTGGCTGCTAGAGCATGCTGGGAAGAATAGGGGGAGGAGGAGAGCAGCTGGTGGGGGATGGGGTAAGGCAGGGCTATATGCCTGTATCACTAAACGCCTGGCCCTCTTCAACACTACTACTGCTCAGGACCAGAGACAGGTAGGACATATTTTTTTTTATTTAACCTTTATTTAACTAGGCAAGTCAGTGAAGAACAAATTCTTATTTACAATGACGGTCAAACCCGGACGACGCTGAGCCAATTGTGCGCCACCCTATGGGTCTCCCAATCACGTCCGGATGTGATACAGCGTGGATTTGAACCAGGGACTGTAGTGACGCCTCTTGCACTGAGATGCAGGTGCCTTAGACCACTGCGCCACTCGGGTGCCTCGGGTGTCGTTATCACATTTCTTATTGTACCCACTATAACGAACGCTGGGTTGAATGGGGAATCATGTGTTCTGTATATGTGTTTGAACTTGCTCTCCCCATAGACTTTCCAGTGAACAGCCTCCTTTGTCTAGCAACAGGATCAGCAGTATTGCTCCGAGTCAGTCACTTGAATGGATGGCCATAATGTGGGTTGTGACTGTGAATGTGTGCTTCTGGAGCGATGCCTTGTCCACCCCCTAGACACAGCCTCCTGACGGACAGGGAGATGGGGAGAGGGCCGGAGTGGGGGTAATTAGCCGTTGCAATCACCTGTGATGGAAAGCGTAATTATAGGCCGTGAGAGAGAGAAGAGGGGAAAGGAACAACAAAAGCCCCTCAGAGAGCAGCCAGTTGTTAGTGGCAACTGGTGGAGATGAGACCGGTGGAAGGAACATAGAGGAGAGAAAGTGGGACACCAGGTCACTCTTTAAATCGCAGTATTGTATTACACATCTAATGTTTTGTGCCGGCACTCGTCTTCACAGCCGTGTGTGTGTCCTCTATTAATGGCTTCTCACGTGATTTATACCATCCCTTCGGTGTTTAATAGCTTTTTAATGAGATTGTTGAATTTGTTTAGGGCCCTACGTGCAGAAACACCAGAAATACCCCAACGTACTCTCCCCGCTCGCCTCGTGGCCGCAACCTAACAATGATTCGAGCTATCTGAATTAGGAGAATGATCCCATTCTCCCAGGCGAGCCTTTCTCCACCCTGCTGTGTGCAGATCAATACCAGTGCAGATACTCTGGGAGACTGAACATCTCGCCAGTCTCTCCCGATCTAGGAGTGAATATTCACAGGCCTCTGTGTAGAGATGACCTCCATTTTGACTATTGATTGTATGACTGTCAAAGTCCAAATAGCTTAAGGTAAAGGCAGGCTCCCTCTTTGTTTCATTCTCTTGCCTCAGACGTTTGTCCGCAGGCCAAACACAACTCAATGCAAAGCGCTGTATTGAGCAGAGTTCTGTATTGTGTCAAGCCTAATGCAGTAGTGCTAAGTAAGCACTTAATTGTGGGTGTGGGTAAGCTACTCGAGAACCTGTCTGCCTCCAATAGCAGTAATTGATCAGGTCTTTCAGTGGTGAAGAGATCGCAGGTTGAGCGAAAGAGAGAGCGGCATTTGTGTTCAGCAGGGGAATCGATGTGCATCAGCCATTTGTAAAGGCATGGATGCTATATGTTAGGAGTTAGACCTAACTTAGAGGTATGCACAGACTCTTTGTTTTGTCAGACTAGTTCTCCTGATCTTTACCACAGTGAGGTGCCCATGATGGTTGTTTGGAGCGGTGTTCCCATACTGAGATCAATGCTAGCTGTAATATGCTGGGGACTCCTGGGGCTAGATGTGGTTTCACATGAGGTGTGTATGTGGTTAAACGCTTTCATATTGCAGATAGATTTTGGCATCATTGTAATTGTCTCCATCAAATGATGGCAATGACAATCCCCCATAAACTGTATATCGTTTTTGGCACCTACTCATTCAAGGGTTTTTCTTTATTTTGACTATTTTCTACATTGTAGAATAATAGTGAAGACATCAAAACTATGAAATAACACATGGAATCATGTAGTAACCAAAAAAGTGTTAAATCAAAATATATTTTATATTTGAGATTCTTCAAAGTAGCCACCCTTTGCCTTGATGACAGCTTTGCACACTCTTGGCATTCTCTCAACCAGCTTCATGAGGAATGGTTTTCCATCATTCTTGAAGAACTTCCCACATATGCTGAGCACTTGTTGGCCTCTTTTCCTTCACTCTGCGGTCCAACTCATCCCAAACTATCTCATTTGGCTTGAGGTTGCGTGATCGTGGATGGCAGGTCATCTGATGCAGCACTCCATCACGCTCCTTCTTGGTCAAATAGCCCTTACACAGCCTGGAGGTGTTTTGGGTCATTGTCCTGTTGAAAAACAAATGCTAGTCCCACTAAGTGCAAACCAGATGGGATGGTGTAGCGCTGCAGAATGCTGTGGTAGCCATGCTGGTTAAGTGTGCCTTGAATTCTAATAAATGGAACTGTGTTTCATTGAAATGCTATTTGTGATGACTGAACTGTGGCAGTATAACTCTAATGGTGTGGTTCTGTCTTTCTGCGTTCTGTAGGACTGAGGACAGTTGAGATGCATGGCCTGTAAGCAGCCAGCGCCAGTGATGGCTCATAGGAAGAGGCCAGGGACCAGCAGCTCCAGCTGCAGCATGGTGGTGCCCCCCGTCCGGCCCCTCTGCCCCGCCGCCTACCCCCCAGAGCAAGACCAGGAGCATGAGGAGGGCCCGGGCGAGGAGGAGGAGGAGGTCCACTACTGCCGCCAGCAGGGCCTGGAGCCAGAGCTGACGGACAGCCGGCCAGCCACACCTACTACACCTGACCTGGAACACGAGCATGAACACAGCCATGACCATGATCACCCAGCCTGCCACGACCATGATGACCACAGTCACAGCGACGACCATGCAGAGTGCCATGGCCACGAGCATGCAGACTGTCATGGTCACGATCACAGTCACAGTCACGACGACGTAGACTGCCATAACCACGGCCACGTCCACAGTCCCATCAATGACCACGACCATGCAGGCTGTCACGGCCACCGTCACGACCACGCTGACAGCCTGGACGGAGACTCCAGCTCTGACTATGTGAACAACACCTCGGAGGAGGAGGACTATGATGAAGGTCTGCCGGAGGAGGACGAGGGAGTCACCTACTACATCCGCTACTGCCCTGAGGATGACAGCTACCTGGAGGGCAGCATGGACTGCAACGAGGCCGAGGCTGACTACACGGCCAGCACCGTGCAGCACGTCCGGGCTGAGCCCCCGGGCGACACAGACGAGTGCCAGGAAGCGGTGGAGGAGTGGGCGGAGGGAGAAGGAGGGGTGGAGGTGGGGGAGGTGCGCTCTGAGGTGGTGGAGCAGGACCCAGATGAACAGATCTACAATGTCCTGGACCACCACCCCCACCCCGCCGCCGTCCTGCACGAGTCCCCCCCACCCACAGAGGAGGAGGAAGAAGAGGAGGAGGAGGAGAGAGCTGGGGTTGCCTACACTGGACCCTACTATGGCCCAGAGGAGGACAATGGGAACTCCATGGTTCACATACCGCGGTCTCCATACCGTGGCCGTAAGGTGGTAGTGGAGGGGGAGACTGGGGAGGAGGCGGAGGAGGACATTGACCAGATAGTGGCAGAGATCAAGATGAGTATGAGCATGGGTAGTCTGAGCAGTGGTGGCACTGACCAGAGCCCTGACGAGCTGGTGCAAGACAGTGTACCCAGTGATGACCACCTTCCTGAGGCCCACGCCAAGCCTGAGCCTGCCCCCTACACCCCAACCCCACACCGCCACGACAGCAGACCCAAGTCCCTCAACCTCCCCTCCTCCACACGGCACAACAACCCTGAGCTCCAGAGGGGCTTCAAGGTTCGCTCCCGCACCCCGGAGGAGCGACATCAGTGGGTTCAAGAACAGGTGAGAGGGAGAGGCCATTTTGATGGGTATTTTCTATACAAACTCATTGAATCTCCTCTATTGAAATGATGTGAATGACAAGTCATATCTACAGTTAAGGTGATGTGTTGAGAAGGTTGTCAGAGTATGAATCCAACGTTTAATCTTCCAAATGTTACAGGGAGATGAAGGGCACAGTAATCAAAGTCATTTTCAGACTACATTTTTCCAATCCAAAATGTCTAATGCCTCTAACACGGCCTCTCCAGGATAAACATGACTTGGGTTTTTAATCGTCTAGTTGTTGGGGCATTTACCAAAGTATCCATTTTAGAAGGACTATAACCAACCCTTAATCCATGGTCCTCCTCCTTTACACTCTACCTGAGTGGAGGGAGAGATCTGTATAGACTAACGTTATATATTCAAGGTCAAATCGGGGCTGCTTATATTTGTCCCGTTTCACACGTGCACAAGTGTGTAACCTGTGGAAATGGAAATGGAAATTTCACCACACACTGTGGTGCATATTCCACTCCCCCTGAGACACCCTCGGAGAGTGGGGTCACGACACGTGTTTAATACAGTTGGAGACCGCACACAAGATGTACGGCCAGGTTATGTTCAGATTCTGGAGCAGACCTGTGCCATTGGAACTGATTAAAACAAGATTTGTGATAGGGAGATAATAATGATGTGTGAGGTGGTTGACAGGCAGGTTATTGCACTGTAGCTTTAGTGCAGCTAGTGAGACTCTTCCCTTCCCCCTGCTGGAGACCCATCCCCCAGCCACAGCCAGACACCTTGAGCTCCCCTCTCCATCCCCCACGCCCACTGCCCTCATTCAGATCCAGCCTGTTCATCTATTCCACACAGGCACACACCTCTTCCTGTCCTCCACCAAAGCCCCTCTCTGAGTCCAACCATGCTCACCCCCAGCCCAGCCAGATGGTGAGGTGAGGGGAGAGCCTGTGTGTGTGCCATGCGGTATGGGATGGCAGAATGCTGATACACACCTGCTCCATCGTGTGCATATGTGTTATGCAGAACGGTGTGTATGGTTGTGTTTGTTCTCTTTACTGTGTTGTTGGAGAGAAGTGGGACAAGCCACATAGCTGGATTATATTGGAAGCAAAAGCACATATTGTGCAGAACAGTCACTGACAACAACAATAAAACATCTACTGCCCAGGTTAAATTCGGTGACTGTTTGTGATTTTAAGCAGCAGTTGTAGATGTTTTGCAGAATGCTTTCAGTGTTCAGTGAGCCTTAATCACAGTACCTGAAGTGTTTGAAAACATCAGATTCAGGCTGGATACTTCCTCCTTCCTCAGGGCAGAGATTTGTTTTATCCTGTCAAACAAATGGATATAATTATTATTGAATTGCTGTTTGCTCAAGCTGATGTGTAGATGTTGAATACTAATCAGGACTTGTGATTGTGTTGTCGCTGTAAAAATATGGGTTGTTGAGTTATGTAAATTTGAAATGAGAGCAATTTCATAACCTTTCATTTCATAATCTTTACCATGCGTTGCTAAGTAAATGTGAACTGTCAAGACTATAGTGGTACTCCAGACAACATGTTGTGTATTTCACAGAACTCAATGTCTAATAATAGCATGACCGTATTTTTTTTCACGTTACAACTACCCCTTTCTCCAACCCATAGAGAAATGTATCGGACTGTCGCTCCCTGAGGGACCGGCCATTTATTTGTCTTTTTTTCATTTCTACTGTCTGCATGGAAACGTTTTATTAACTCTCTGTTGCCCGCTGGTCCCTGTTTAACCCCTGGTTTAACCCCCACAGATGACCAACGGTGCAGAGCATCCCAGGAAACAGCAGCGTTCTGACCTCAACGTGCCGCTGGAGAACAACAATGTCCCGGAGGTAAACTGTCTCTGTCTGCTGTCCAAACTGATTGTGACAGATGATATTATGTGGAATACATAACAGTATTATTACTGTCCTTTGTTTGTCCTTCAGAGCCTGTGTCATGGGTGTGAAGAGATTTTCTTCAGATTATTTATCATCATATCAAATCAAGCTTAATTTATACAGCAGATTTCAGACATGGAATGCAACACAATGTGCTTTACAGGAAAAACGAATAAAAACAATGAAAATAAAAGCTGTATCGCAGAGCTGTTTGCTTTGCTAGTTAGAGCCTAATGTTCGCTAGCAAACATTGAACCTGGTTGGTTAGCTCCCACCAGATTCAAGCAGGGTAGTAATGACATGATTTGGCACTATGTTCATTGTTGTTTAACTAGCTAACTTTAGCTGGCTGGCTCATTAGCTAACGTTACGTGACGTGTGTGATCTTACACATTGTTTACCTAGTTAGGTTAATTGTTTACTTACAGTTGAAGTTGGAAATTTACGTACAACTTAGCCAAATACATTTAAACTCAGTTTTTCACAATTCCTGACATTTTAATCAGAGTAAAAATTCCCTGTTTTAAGTCAGTTAGGATCACCACTTTATTTTAAGAATGTGAAATGTCAGAATAATAGAAGAGAATTTTTAGCTTTTATTTCTTTCATCACATTCCCAGTGGGTCAGAAGTTTACATACACTCAATTAGTATTTGGTAGCATTGCCTTTAACTTGGGTCATGCGTTTCGGGTAGCCTTCCACAAGCTTCCCACAATGAGTTGGGTGAATTTTGGCCCATTCCTCCTGACAGAGCTGGTGTAACTGAGTCAGGTTTGTAGGCCTCTTTGCTCGCACAGGCCTTTACAGTTCTGCCCACACGTTTTCTATAGGATTGAGGTCAGGGCTTTGTAAACGTGCGATCTTTGTCCCCATGTGCTGTTGCAAACCGTAGTCTGGCTTTTTTTTAATGGCGGTTTTGGAGCAGTGGCTTCTTCCTTGCTGAGCGGCCTTTCAGGTTATCCCGATATAGGACTCGTTTTACTGTGGATATAGATACTTTTGTACCTGTTTCCTCCAGCATCTTCACAAGGTCCTTTGCTGTTGTTCTGGGATTGATTTGCACTTTTCGCACCAATGTACATTCATCTCTATGAGACACAACGCATCTCCTTCCTGAGCGGTATGGCAGCTGCATGGTCCCATGGTGTTTATACTTGCGTACTATTGTTTGTACAGATGAACGTGGTACCTTCAGGCGTTTAAAAATTGCTCCCAAAGATGAACCAGACTTGTGGAGGTCTACAAATGTTTTTCTGAGGCCTTGGCTGATTTATTTGGATTTTTCCATGATGTCAAGCAAAGAGGCACTGAGTTTGAAGGTAGGCCTTGAAATACATCCACAGGTACACCTCCAATTGACTCAAATTATGTCAATTAGCCTATCAGAAGCTTCTGAAGCCATGACATAATTTCCTGTAATTTTCCAATCTGTTTAAAGGCACAGTCAACTTAGTGTATCTCAACTTCTGACCCACTAGAATTGTGATACAGTGAATTAATCTGTCTGTAAACAATTGTTGTAAAAAGTAATCGTGTCATGCACAAAGGAGATGTCCTAACCGACTTGCCAAAACTATAGTTTGTTAACAAGACATTTGTGGAGTGGTTTAAAAACGAGTTTTTATGGCTCCAACCTAAGTGTATGTAAACTTCCGACTTCAACTGTAGCTTGCTAGCTACTTGTCTTAAGCTAAAGTGTACAACACCTGTTGAATATGGCCGGTGTCAGTAAACATCTACAAAAAAGCATAATGAAATTGTTGCCAGCAGAGCTGGTTAGGCTGTTTTCATGTTATCCAGAGGTAAACAAATCATCCGCCAGAGTGTCAAGTGTGCTCTCTAAACGCTCCGAGAGTCGAAATTAGATGGGTGGGGCTAAAGCTTAAGAGGGTGTGAACGATGCTGAATGGGTGTAGACAAAGTAGAGCTCTTCACTAGATACCAAAACAACTTTCAAAGCAGAATGACTTTCCCATTGTTTTGTGTATGATATATCATTTTGAAGCTGTGAGTCTCTGCTTTTATCCAATGTAAAAAACACAATTTCAAATGTTGTTACACAAGACCGAATACAGGTGGTGAGTCACATATTTACTACACAACAAACATAAAATATATTTTTTTTTAAATGATACAAACTGAACAACTAAAAGGAAAAGCAAAGCAAAAAATATGTGTTTCAAGGTCTCTTTAAAATATGTCCACAGTTTTGGCCCCCTCTGGCAGGCTATTCCAGAGCCTGGGGGTATAATAACTAAAGGCTGCCTCTTCATGCCTCGTTAAAAGGCCAGTGCCAGAGGATTTATGAGGATCAGTGAACGGTGTTTATGAATAAATGAAGTCCCTGTCTCCAGGTAACACAGTGTGGTTGTCCAGTTTTCTTAAGGAAATCACCATTGTTATTATTGTGGACATTTCTCTCAGGAACATTCTATACAAGGCTGCTATCCTCATTCCCCACTTCCATTGCTCTGAAAGGAAGGGAATTGGCTGTGCCCTTTTTTGACTCTGCAGTCAAGCCACTGGTTGAGAGCAGCAAGCTGTGTGTTTACATCAGGGAAACCACTCAACCTTGACCTGACCGATCAAGTGATGCTCAGAGACAAAGCCCTCTCTGCTCTGCACAATCTCCATAGGAGCCCTCTCCCCTGCCCAACCCAGTCGTATCATCCTAACACCGTTTTGTCCGGCCAGGCTTTCAGTCACACACCAGCACAAAGGCCGGAGACAAAGCCGAACTGCAGAGCGAGGCACATCTTCACTTTAGAGGTCATCTAGAATCATACATTAGCATTTAAGTATTGTATATTTGTGGGAGGCCACTATAGCATAAGTGTACTAAGATATACTAGGAAGTTGTTTCCCTTTAAGTTATTAAGTGGTTTGATAATGCTCCTGGGCCTTCCTCGCAGACTGTAATGAATGGCCTGGACCCTCCATTTGAGTGGCATGTCTTTAAAGTGATGCCCATTAGTCAGAGTGCTTTAATGTGTGGCTCTCTCATTCAGAGCTTTGTGGAAGTATTGATATACAGTTGTGTTTCACATCTGAAGATGTAGGCATGTCATGACCCTGCATGTTAACACGGACCACTGTTTACAATCAGGTCGATGCCATGAAGTTGCACTTCCTTTGATCTGTACTAAACACTCTTAGAAAAAAGGGTTCCAAAAGGGTTGTTTGGCTGTCTCCATGGGACAACCCTTTTTGGTTCCAGGTAGAACGGTTTTTGGTTCCAGGTAGGACCCTTTTGAGTTCCATGTATAACTCCCTGTGGGAAGGGTTCTACATGGAACCCAAAAGGGTTCTACCTGGAACCAAAAATGGTTCTTCAAAGGGTTCTGTTATGGGGACAGAACCCTTTGAAGAACCCTTTTTGGTTCCAGGTAGAACCCTTTTGGGTTCCAGATACCACATGCTTTTCTAAGAGTGTACCACAAGTCTATGTATTCAGGTCTTGCATAGGTTTCTTACATTTTCTTCCTCATCTGTTGATGAATAGGGTTTGTATCGATTTCATCGGCTACTTTGAACTGATGTTCAAAAATGTTTCATCTTCTTTGACAGACTGAAGCTTTTGGAGTTTGTTGGTCTGTTGTTTGTTGAGGAAGCCAAAGGCCTTGCAGAGAGGCGGGTTTTCCTTTCAGTTTCATGAAATGAGAATGCATATTTCATTCCGCTTTACTGATTCAGAGAGTTCAATCAAGACTTTCTGTTTTTCAGGAAACAAAGAAGGCTGCATCTTTCCCCAGCTTCGTTGATGGTAAGGCACCTCTACATCTGTTTCTCTTGAGTGTGAAATCAAAAGACAAAAATCAATCAAATTCCCAACATCAACAACAGATATTCCCTGTAAGAGGCTTATATCACTTTGGGTGCAGGGATCTGCTCATTCCAAGAATATTAGATTTGTCTCTCTAATTCAAGCGCCTTAATAACCACGCAAAATCTAGTTGCAAAATGACAGATCATGGAGTATTAAGTAGAGAAAATAATGAGCTTGCTGCTGTTACATGAGATCAGGAGGGAGGGAGGGAAAACAACAGGTTAATGAGTCTGAAGACAAACAAGAAAGTAAAGAGGAATGATCATATAAAGTGTTCACTATCTTTATTTGGCCAATTTACCTGAGCGCCATCATGTTAGTCGTCAATGTGGGAGGGCTGTATGTAAGCAGGCCAGTCCCAGGCCTTTTGAGTATGTTTGGTTTGAGATGTTTTCAAGGCATTCCTCGCCAGGCCCCTCTCACCACTGGGCAGCGAACAGCAGGGCTGGAGGCTGAGCTGTTCCTTTCTTTCGCTCTCTCTGATATCATGACAGTGCATTGTATGCCTCAGAGGTTGTCACAGAGTCTTATCTCCATATCACACGGCCACATGAATCCCTTGGTGCCTCTCTCAGCTCTCAGCTCCCTGCCCACCCATGGCCATTTTACCGCTCAAGCCTCCACCGGAATTGTTTCTCTGCATAATACCCAACAGCTACAGAATTTCAGTGTTTGATTTATTCAAGTTGTACATACAGAAGGCTACCAATACTCATACGTATGTTGGCTTACAGCTAGAACAACTCAGATATGTCTTTGTTTTGCAAGAGAAGTATGATCTAATAGCCTTTATCTTTTCCTGCTACTTCGTTTCTCTGTCCGCCCCTTCTCCCTGTCCCTCTCTGTCCGCCCCTTCTCCCTGTCCCTCTCTGTACGCCCCTTCTCCCTGTCCCTCTCTGTACGCCCCTTCTCCCTGTCCCTCTCTGTACGCCCCTTCTCCCTGTCCCTCTCTGTACGCCCCTTCTCCCTGTCCCTCTCTGTACGCCCCTTCTCCCTGTCCCTCTCTGTCCGCCCCTTCTCCCTGTCCCTCTCTGTACGCCCCTTCTCCCTGTCCCTCTCTGTACGCCCCCTTCTCCCTGTCCCTCTCTGTACGCCCCTTCTCCCTGTCCGCCCCTTCTCCCTGTCCCTCTCTGTCCGCCCCCCCTGTCTCTCCTGTCCCTCTCTGTCCGCCCCTTCTCCCTGTCCCTCTCTGTCCGCCCCTTCTCCCTGTCCCTCTGTCCGCCCCTTCTCCCTGTCCCTCTCTGTCCGCCCCTTCTCCCTGTCCCTCTCTGTCCGCCCCTTCTCTCTGTCCCTCTCTGTCCGCCCCTTCTCTCTGTCCGCCTCTTCCCCTTTGTTTCTCTGTCCGCCTCTTCCCCTTTGTTTCTCTGTCCGCCTCTTCCCCTTTGTTTCTCTGTCCGCCCCTTCTCTCTGTCCGCCTCTTCCCCTTTGTTTCTCTGTCCGCCCCTTCTCTCTGTCCGCCTCTTCCCCTTTGTTTCTCTGTCCGCCTCTTCCCCTTTGTTTCTCTGTCCGCCCCTTCTCCCTGTCCGCCTCTTCCCCTTTGTTTCTCTGTCCGCCCCTTCTCCCTGTCTCTCTCTGTCAGTTCCGGGACCCTGTGAGCCAGAAGATCTTATTGATGGCATCATCTTTGCTGCTAACTACCTGGGCTCCACCCAGCTGCTCTCTGAGAGGAACCCGTCCAAGAACATCCGCATGATGCAGGCCCAGGAGGCTGTCAGCCGGGTCAAGGTACGGACAGACAGCAGACAGGCCTTCCATCTCACACACACACACACACACACACACACACACACACACACACTGCACCACCCGTTTCAAATCCCGCAAGCAGCTTCCCTTCCTTCGTTCCTTTTCATATGGATGTTGTTTTGATCTGGTATATTTTCACCGTGACTCTAGGAACCGTTTTGGAAGATTCAGAGTGATGGTGTCTGGTGTGTTTGTTTACACCCCAGGAGGCTGTGTCCAATCTAGTAGGATTATTGCTACTGTACTGTAGGACGCAGTGGTACTGTGTAATCATGTTCCTCCCCAGTGGGTTAGTTTACAGTCTTTTCGCTCTGATTTAATGATGCCCTGTAGAGGAAACAACACCTTAAGGTATTCATCAATAATCTTTGATCTTTCTAGTTCTAGTATATCTTGAATAAACTTTGTTCATGTTTCAGGCATATATAAAACCTGATGGAGACTTCAAAGCTGGTACAGACTATTGGCATAACTGCTGGAAACTGTTTTAATTAGTACTCTAAGTGGAACCTCTTGCTGTAGATGGTCTGCAATCTGGCAGACAGAAATACAGTTTTAGAAATTAATTTCAAATGTGAGTGCAAGGTGCTGGTCTTTTTAATTCAAGTGAGGTCCAGATTGGCCTATTAAGTCCACATGGACATCAACGCTGTTTATCTCCCCAGTCAGAGCAGTTTGAGATTTGGATTAGCAGTCCATTTGGGCTCCAGTTGGGCCAGATTGGGGTAAAGCATGTGTCACATGGTGTTGGTAATGGATTGCTGGCTCACAGAGGTTATGTTTCCCCTTCCATTTCAGTCCCATTTTCTACATGACTTCTCTGCTATGAATACTGATGGGCAGCAGCCAGAGAGAATGGCCATATTCAAAACAGATTCCGCCACTGTGCATTTCAATCACTTCACTACTGGTTGGCTCGCAACTAGCTCTGGAGTTATGATTGCTTTTGGCAGTCTAGTTTTTGAAAGGCCATTTATGCAAGGGCCATTTTCCCCTCAGTCTGATCTGATCACCGAATGATCACAAGGGCCATTTTCCCCTCAGTCTGATCACCGAATGATCACAAGGGCCATTTTCCCCTCCGTCTGATCACCGAATGATCACAAGGGCCATTTTCCCCTCAGTCTGATCACCGAATGATCACAAGGGCCATTTTCCCCTCAGTCTGATCACCGAATGATCACAAATATAGTATTTGCACAGAATGTTCTTGAGTGAGTTCATGTGTGCTGACGATGTATTTTTGAGACCAGAGACAAGGAGACGCTGTACATGACTTTAGGAGCTATACCTATCGGATCAAAGAAAATACAACTCAAGATGATACGCCAGATGTTCATGAGTTGTCCAGGCACCATACGTTTCCTCTCCCTCTCATGAAAACATGGACTGGGCTGTATCATGAATATTTTATAACCTAACTCGTGGTCCACTGGCACTTGGCTGGGATCTACTTTTAGAAACATCCACCTGTGGCAAGGCCAGCCAGTCACTGCCAAGCAGAGATGGAAGTGTATGTCAGCTCAGTGGGTCAGATTGACCCACAGCTCAGTGTGACACAGTGGCACACTCTCTTGTCCAGCAGCAGTCTGCTTCAACGGGCACAAGACTGGGGCAGGTGACCCTCCCATCTGAGACAGCTGCCAGCTTTCCTTTGGGAAATGCTGGCATCTTTTGGAGGGATATTTGAGTTGTGATGGGCCCCTGCCTCGCTTCCACTGCTGCTGGGATCTGGCTCCATCCATCTCAGTGACAAAAAAAAATCCTTCCGTTCTCTCGCTACCATCGAAGGCCTTTTGAAGATGATACCATGGCAACGCTTAACTGAGCGTTTTCTTCTTCATTATTTTTAAGTTGGCTGTTCAGCTGTGGAGGAGGCCATCGGGAAGCATGCCACTTGTTCTCTCCCCTCATCTGAGGAGGAACTACAGATGATGTTTCTCTCCACAGATGAATTGGCCATATGTCTCTCTGGAGGCAGGGGATCGGGCTCTGTTATGTGTTGGTAGCTACCAGTTCTTCACACACCAACCCCCTGAACACTGGGACTGGGCAGGGTGCTCTGTGCTGCCTGCCTCCCTCAGTTTCATTTTATGGTTCTCATAAACCCACAACCCACACACAGATTAATTACACTGCTGTCCTCAATATTTAGTCCACTGCTACAGAGAACAAAAAACCGTAACGTTGCAGGTAAATAGCACGCCGTCGTAGGTTTTATTTATACAGACCTTTTTGGCTCCCCTCATGTTCATGTAATATTTATGCAGCTTCATCGCCCACTCCTTTTTCTGCCTGCCTTGATTTGATGCAGTGGGTGTAGCTGGATATAGCTGGAGGACTGCCTTGATTTGATGCAGTGGGTGTAGCTGGATATAGCTGGAGAACTGCCTTGATTTGATGCAGTGGGTATAGCTGGATGTAGCTGAAGGACTGCCTTGCATTAGGAGGGCTGAAGGTGGTAAATGTGTAACAAACAACCCAGGATCATCCCCGAAGGCCATTTTCTGCTCCGCTTCCCATGCAAACACAAATAAACTGACTAGTTTGAGAGGCAAGATCCTGCCCTCTGCTCTGTCTCCCAGCAAATGGTGAAGCGGTAGAGAGAGTGCTGACCCTTCCTCTGCTCCTGACTGGCTGGCTTGCAGAGAGCTGTGGTACTAACTCTCTCAGGCAGAAATGTAACAGAGTCTATCTGACTGATGATGGATGGGATTGGAACAGATGAACCAGCTTCAGCTCAGGGATCACAAACAGAGGGCCTTTATGTGTCTGGACTTCACCACACCCTCCTTCTGGTCCTGTGCAGTTGACATACAGCGTTACGGTCCTTTTGTGGGGCTCAGTGTTGGGAAAGGCGATACCTCGTCAGTTGCACAGGAGGTGTGAGATTAACTGAATCTGAATCTTAACTGAATCTGAATGAACTGAATCTGAATCAACTGACTTAACTGAATCTATCTTAACTGAATCTGAATCAACTGAATTTACTGAATCGAATCGGTGATTAATGGTCAGCCACCCTACAGTAGGTTTCTCAATATGTTGTTTTTAGACCAACTGTCAGTTTTGACATCCCATTTCTCAGGGGGATGGTGATGGACGTCAATAGAGGACTAAATCATTGTGTTGCCTTAAATTACATGTCAAGTCATCTCAGGATGCTGGGCTCTGCTGTAATTCCTCACCATTTTCTGAAAGACAGGACAGGAAAGGTATGCCGAGGATGTCTTGCCTTGACTTCACATTTGAACCTGAAGCCCTTTGACAGAGTATTTGCATATGCTACACTCAAGTTCCCTTTTTACTTTGATATTTAGGTGTGGTATCAACTCATTTTTGCATGTTTTTATGATTTGCTGTATTCAAAAGAAAAAGAGCAATTCTGATCCTTTTAATTGCCGTTTTAATTTGTTTCTGCAGAACACAGCTGTGTCATCGCTCCTCTCCCTCTCAGAGCAATGATACACCTGCTGTTTGGTTGAGTTATTGTCTCTTACTTTCTTTTACTTTCTTTACTTCCTGCCCTCTGTTTTTGCCGCTCCTCCCGTCCCGTGTCTGACGACCCTGTTCTGTCCCAACGTCTCCTCCCAGAGGGTTCAGAAGGCTGCCAAAATCAAGAAAAAGGCGGTGTGTAAAAACAATCTGATCTGATAAGAACAGAGAGAGGGGCCACCTTGACTCCACCCTCACCCTCCGGCTCCCTGTTCCATCTGTCTGTCTCATTCTGACTCCACCCTCACCCTCCGGCTCCCTGTTCCATCTGTCTGTCTCATTCTGACTCCACCCTCACCCTCCGGCTCCCTGTTCCATCTGTCTGTCTCATTCTGACTCCACCCTCACCCTCCGGCTCCCTGTTCCATCTGTCTGTCTCATTCTGACTCCACCCTCACCCTCCGGCTCCCTGTTCCATCTGTCTGTCTGTCTCATTCTGACTCCACCCTCACCCTCCGGCTCCCTGTTCCATCTGTCTGTCTGTCTCATTCTGACTCCACCCTCACCCTCCGGCTCCCTGTTCCATCTGTCTGTCTGTCTCATTCTGACTCCACCCTCACCCTCCGGCTCCCTGTTCCATCTGTCTGTCTCATTCTGACTCCACCCTCACCCTCCGGCTCCCTGTTCCATCTGTCTGTCTCATTCTGACTCCACCCTCACCCTCCGGCTCCCTGTTCCATCTGTCTGTCTCATTCTGACTCCACCCTCACCCTCCGGCTCCCTGTTCCATCTGTCTGTCTCATTCTGACTCCACCCTCACCCTCCGGCTCCCTGTTCCATCTGTCTGTCTGTCTCATTCTGACTCCACCCTCACCCTCCGGCTCCCTGTTCCATCTGTCTGTCTGTCTCATTCTGACTCCACCCTCACCCTCCGGCTCCCTGTTCCATCTGTCTGTCTGTCTCATTCTGACTCCACCCTCACCCTCCGGCTCCCTGTTCCATCTGTCTGTCTGTCTCATTCTGACTCCACCCTCACCCTCCGGCTCCCTGTTCCATCTGTCTGTCTGTCTCATTCTGACTCCACCCTCACCCTCCGGCTCCCTGTTCCATCTGTCTGTCTGTCTCATTCTGACTCCACCCTCACCCTCCGGCTCCCTGTTCCATCTGTCTGTCTGTCTCATTCTGACTCCACCCTCACCCTCCGGCTCCCTGTTCCATCTGTCTGTCTCATTCTGACTCCACCCTCACCCTCCGGCTCCCTGTTCCATCTGTCTGTCTCATTCTGACTCCACCCTCACCCTCCGGCTCCCTGTTCCATCTGTCTGTCTCATTCTGACTCCACCCTCACCCTCCGGCTCCCTGTTCCATCTGTCTGTCTCATTCTGACTCCTGTTCCCCTCACCCTCCGGCTCCCTGTTCCATCTGTCTGTCTCATTCTGACTCCACCCTCACCCTCCGGCTCCCTGTTCCATCTGTCTGTCTCATTCTGACTCCACCCTCACCCTCCGGCTCCCTGTTCCATCTGTCTGTCTCATTCTGCTCCCTGTTCCATCTGTCCCTCATTCCCTCCGGCTCCCTGTTCCATCTGTCTGTCTCATTCTGACTCCACCCTCACCCTCCGGCTCCCTGTTCCATCTGTCTGTCTCATTCTGACTCCACCCTCACCCTCCGGCTCCCTGTTCCATCTGTCTGTCTCATTCTGACTCCACCCTCACCCTCCGGCTCCCTGTTCCATCTGTCTGTCTCATTCTGACTCCACCCTCACCCTCCGGCTCCCTGTTCCATCTGTCTGTCTCATTCTGACTCCACCCTCACCCTCCGGCTCCCTGTTCCATCTGTCTGTCTGTCTCATTCTGACTCCACCTCCCTCACCCTCCGGCTCCCTGTTCCATCTGTCTGTCTGTCTCATTCTGACTCCACCCTCACCCTCCGGCTCCCTGTTCCATCTGTCTGTCTGTCTCATTCTGACCCTCACCCTCCGGCTCCCTGTTCCATCTGTCTGTCTCATTCTGACTCCACCCTCACCCTCCGGCTCCCTGTTCCATCTGTCTGTCTCATTCTGACTCCACCCTCACCCTCCGGCTCCCTGTTCCATCTGTCTGTCTGTCTCATTCTGACTCCACCCTCACCCTCCGGCTCCCTGTTCCATCTGTCTGTGTGTCTCATTCTGACTCCACCCCACCCTCCGTTCCATCTGTCTGTCTGTTCCATCTGTCTGTCTGTCTCATTCTGACTCCACCCTCACCCTCCGGCTCCCTGTTCCATCTGTCTGTCTCATTCTGACTCCACCCTCACCCTCCGGCTCCCTGTTCCATCTGTCTGTCTCATTCTGACTCCACCCTCACCCTCCGGCTCCCTGTTCCATCTGTCTGTCTCATTCTGACTCCACCCTCACCCTCCGGCTCCCTGTTCCATCTGTCTGTCTCATTCTGACTCCACCCTCACCCTCCGGCTCCCTGTTCCATCTGTCTGTCTCATTCTGACTCCACCCTCACCCTCCGGCTCCCTGTTCCATCTGTCTGTCTCATTCTGACTCCACCCTCACCCTCCGGCTCCCTGTTCCATCTGTCTGTCTCATTCTGACTCCACCCTCACCCTCCGGCTCCCTGTTCCATCTGTCTGTCTGTCTCATTCTGACTCCACCCTCACCCTCCGGCTCCCTGTTCCCTCCTGGACTCCACCCTCCGGCTCCCTGTTCCATCTGTCTGTCTGTCTCATTCTGACTCCACCCTCCGGCTCCCTGTTCCATCTGTCTGTCTGTCTCATTCTGACTCCACCCTCCGGCTCCCTGTTCCATCTGTCTGTCTGTCTCATTCTGACTCCACCCTCCGGCTCCCTGTTTCATCTGTCTGTCTGTCTCATTCTGACTCCACCCTCACCCTCCGGCTCCCTGTTCCATCTGTCTGTCTGTCTCTGTCTCATTCTGACTCCACCCTCACCCTCCGGCTCCCTGTTCCATCTGTCTGTCTGTCTCATTCTGACTCCACCCTCACCCTCCGGCTCCCTGTTCCGTCTGTCTGTCTGTCTGTCTGTCTGAATCTGACTCGCTCTGAGCCGTGGAGTGTGAGGAGGTGACTAGAGTTATGATGAGAATCTCCATAATCCCACTCCATCTGATTACCCTGCATGCATCACTGAGAGACTGGACTGTGTGAACTCTGGGAACATCCCTGCAGCTTGTGCTCTGAAAATCAGAGCCAGCAAACATGAAATCCATTGATGATATTGATGATGCAAAGAAATATTCTAGCCTACACAGAATTACTACAAATTATAATTTAATCTATTAGACATATCATCAAATGGATTGCTTCATTATATATTGCATATTTTAAAAACATGTAAATGTTGCTCATTATACACACATCAGTCCTTAGATAATTAACCTAAATCAAACGTGATTGAATTAACACGCAGTGCGTGGTGATTAGCGTGAATGCAAACCACATGCCTGGGACTGGTATTCACACACATCCGGCAGCTCGTAATGGCTTAGTAACTGCCATGTTGCGCCCACTCTCATCTGTGCCAACTCTCAACACACTAACATCATGTCAGACCTATTGATGTAAAGCCCCAGAGCCAACCGGGTCCCTCTGTGACTATATGACCTGCCCTCACTGCTGCTGCCTCAAATCCCTTCCACTCTGCTCTGATGTGGATGCTGACCCTGTCTGTCACAGAGATGGCTGTTTTTAATTCCACATGTATTCCATGCAGTCATGCATGTGCAGTCACATGACCATTTATCATGAATATTAATATTATTAATCACCTAGTCCCCATTGTATAGATATAGTAGCCTTCAGGGACCCATTTTGTGTGGAACAATGTGAGCATGACCACCACTCAATAAACAACAACAACATCCTATGGCAATGCTACTAACCAATTCTTTAGTAGATATCAATGTGTTATAATTCAGATTATGAGATGGAATATGAATGTACATTTCATGGCTGTTCTCTATGGGCGTAGCCTTAGTCCAGCACTGACTGAACACCTACTTTAGGCTTGCCAGGAGTCTGCCGGGTCCCAAACTACATGATTTATGAAATAGCTTTAAAACTGTTCTCAACGGGAGATTAAAGTGTGCAGCCTATTAACTGTGGGCCCTTGGTGAGCTCTCCTCAGCCTCCGGCCAGGGTGCTTAGAGAATGTGCACCCGGGCCGCTCTCTCCTGCCTCAGGGGGGACTCTGACACACCTGTCTCTCTTTTGTCTCCGTCCAGAGCCCAGAGGGGGACGCACAGACACTGACAGAGGTGGACCTCTTCATCTCCACCCTGAGGATCAAAGTGCTCAACGCAGACACACAGGTGAGTAGAGGTCCTGACTCCAGCCCTGACAGGACCAATCCGATGCAGTGGGGCCATAGCCACGCAACTCCTCTCGGTGACCTTTGTGACAGATTTTGGGTGATCATTTATTTAATATTTATTATCTGATCTCCCTCTGACTGAGGATTAAAACAAATAAATGAAATATTAAAGCCAGAAAGCCTCTATAGAAAGCTGTCAATAAAGTGGGACGTAGCAGGAAGATGAAAGCTAGTTTTAAACACTGGGTTTCCCAACACATTTGATTCCCAACCCATTTGATTCCCAACCCAATCCATCTACAATATTAATTAGTCAGAAATCATCTCACCTCCAAAGCCAAATTGTTTAGGACATACAGTACATGCTTGACACATGGCGTTGAACAGGCATGCAGTTATAAATGAGGTAGAGTGTAGCACTTTACTCTTGATGTCATGCCTCAATGTCTTATGGGAAACAAGGTTTTCCAATGTGAGAGGGTCAGCCGTAGTGTTAACAGTGATATCTCTGATGTAGAGACTAGAGTGCCAGCCGACTGACTGTGAACAGAATGTGTGTCCCTGTCGTTGAGTTGCAGTCCGACTGAACAGAACAGCAGTGTGTGGGCTGGCTGCCTGGAACAGCCCACTGTAATGTGCTGCAATGCAGTGTCTCTCCATTCCACTCCCTGCCTGGCACAAGGCTACCTGCTTCCCGCAACCATTGAGATGGGGAAAAGTCTGGATTTATGGGGGTTGGTTAGTTGGTGAGAGATTGAAGTCAGAACTGCTCTTTCATAAGTTGCAACACAATGGAATTTGCATGTGATTTTTCTTATTTACGATACCAATTCTACCACTTCCTAGATGGAATAATGTCATATTTCATACACACTCTGAACATTTGTGCCGTGAATGAAAATGTAAGAGCAATCCTGTTGAATAATCTTTTTAAATAATTCCCAAACATGCCTCGGTTCAGCCCCTGCTGTCTGTGTGTACCAGAAGGCACGAGAACATTTGAGAACCCCAGGTTGATTAGAGGTGTGATTCCCACGCCTTGGTCTGCTACGGAGCATATGGGCTGAGTGGAAATGCATGGAGTTCTGCCACTCTGTTGACGCTGCTCACCATGAGAAAGGTGAAAGGCTGTAGGCGCAGCAAGCACAGACAAATTGGATCGTTAATTCTGCTGACGGACTAATGATGTTTCGCTGAAGAGCGTGCAGGACGGAGCTGAGCGTTCCCGCTCCTCCTACGGCGCTACCAGACACTCGTGTGAAGATAAGCACCTTGTCATACTTCGCCTGAAGTTTTTGCAAAACACAGTGTGTTTATTTTACTCGAAGCGTCGATTGTAATAGAGTTGTTAAGTTCTAATTCTCAGAGTAAAACACTCAACGGACATTTATGAAAGCTTAACCAAGTTTATTCTGCCCATACAGCTGCATTCAGAGGAAAACAATTTCACCCAAGTACTGATATTTAACTGTTCCTCATAGGCTGAGTCTCCTCCTGCCCATCTGTACAAAAGTCATTCTTACTGCTAGGCAGGACACTAGTGATACGGGCCATAAACTTTTATTTCTCCCTTAAGCTGACCTGACCTCAACCCCCCTCCATCACTAATCTATGGCTCTCTCCTCTTATCAATGCCTACCACATGTAATCACTTCCCTTCACTCAACACATTCCAAGCTTAGTTGCCCCCACTATATACCTTCCTCCTATAACCATTAACTTCTGGTGTAGACCCTCTAAACCTCAGCACTCAATCACTGACATGAATAAGTATATTTCCTATTCTCAGAACCCAACACCGTATATAGTTTAGTATTTTTATACTGTGTATTAGTACACGTGTTACGGTGTGTTCGGTCGTCATAGTTGTTTGTTGCTGTGGTGGCGTACACAGGAAACTATGATGGACAACGCCCTGCGCACCATCTCCTACATAGCTGACATTGGGAACATCGTGGTGCTGATGGCGAGGCGCCGCATGCCGCGCACAGCCTCCCAGGACTGCATCGAGACCACACCTGGAGCCCCAGAGGCCAAGAAACAGTACCGGATGATCTGCCACGTCTTTGAGTCTGAGGACGTAAGTGAATGTGTGTAAATGTCTGTGATCTGCCCCTTGAGGCTAATATCAAATGGTAGAATGGATCAGGACCAGGTGAAAGGTTATGCACAGGACATGTTTCTAAATGTCGAGGTAATGGGTTGTAACTGATTCAGAGATTAGTCACAACACATTATGAACGACATGTTCACCAGTAACACCCTCTGTGATACGTTGAGCTGGGAGGATCCACCTCTGATAGGCCAGTCTCTCTGCCTGTCTCCTCCCCTAGCCAGTGTGCGTCTGCCCCTGCATTGCAGTTGTCCCTCTTAATCGCCATTTCTCCATGTCGAATTACCTGGTGTGTTATAAAGGACAGTCAGTCTGAGTGTTGACACAACAGTCATTTAGTCTCAGTGCAGAAGGGGAAATGATATATGTCAATGCCTCTCCTGACAGTGTCTTATTACTGTCTACCTATATTATATGGTAGGACTGATACTTGATCTACTGGTCTGGATAAGAGCAACGACTAGCTTTACTGTCCTCGTTCTTTGTGGGCAGGATTGGCTGAGTTAGGGGTAGGGGATTCCTACAACTCAAATAGCAGGTTTATATATCGCCATGACAACTTCAATCACTGGTTAACTGCCCCCTCTCCCTCGGCCAGTGCAGAGACATTGCCAATGTGTGATATGCTGTCTGTTACAGTAATACTGCCAATTTTCACCCACACCACAGGATGTGCTTCATGTGTCTATCAAAGCCCAGCATCCAGTTGGATGTCAGTTTGTTAACAGGGTAACCACAGCTTGCTTCCTTGGAAACATATTATTCCCTATAACTGCCTGAGCGAAGGTAGGAGGTAAATATAGGGAAACTGGATGGGAGAGACACATCCCTAATATCATATAATATGCAATTAGATTACTTTCCTTTTCTTCTCCTCTTTAGATCAGCTTTTTACAATCAATACCTTTGCTTAATTTTCCGTATAAAATGGCAATCATTGCACCAGTGATCCAGGCTTCATGATGCTCACCACTTTAGCTGTGCGAACATGTTTTGGTCCATTTATATGGACCAAATATGTCAGTAATGAAGACATGACAAATAGGTTTTGACATTTAAATTCCATTTTTATTGGGCCTCATATAGTACTTGGCAACAGTGAAGCAATTCCTTATGTGCATTGATTCATACCACATAAATGAATATTGATCTGCATCCCCCAGTTGCTCTGTGGTGTGATTCTCCACATTGCTGTCACTGTGACAGTGTATTGGAAATGGATTGCTTCTGCCAAATGCGTAGCTGTTTTTTGTCATAGAAATATAATTACTAGAAGGGAAAAAATATTATTATTATTATATTATTAAAAACCCTCTCAGACCACAGAAATTTGGCTCTTAACACTCATGGGTAAATTATATTTTCATAGCCTTATCCTCTCTTCTCATTGGCTCTCCAGGCCCAGCTCATAGCCCAGTCGATTGGGCAGTCATTTAGCGTGGCTTACCAGGAGTTCCTGAGGGCCAACGGCATCAACCCAGAGGACCTGAGTCAGAAGGAGTACAGTGACATCATCAACACACAGGAGATGTACAACGATGACCTCATCCACTTCTCAAACTCTGAGAACTGCAAAGAGGTTTGGCTCTCATTTATCTGTATGAGGTAACTGTATAATGGTGCCTCAGATGCACTGTGCAATCCACTTCTCTGAGGACTTTTGGATGCTCAGACAGTGACCTCTTGCTTAGTAGGAAAGAATTTCTGATGAGCAGTGAGGCAGTCTAGTTCTGTGGAAGTACTGCACATGGACTGCGCCAATTACCAGAGAAGCTGACAGTGGTCTTATATCCATCTGACCCTCCTTCGTCCACACGTTGTTTATGTTCTTCCCACTACACCGTTATTTTTCTCCTGCCCACAATCGCTTTGACTGGCAGCACTCATCACTCTCTCTTATCTCTCTTTCTCTCGCTATTGGCTGGCTCCACAGCTGCAGCTGGAGAAGCATAAGGGGGAGATCTTGGGCGTGGTCATAGTGGAGTCTGGCTGGGGCTCCATCCTACCCACGGTCATCCTGGCCAACATGATGAACGGTGGGCCGGCCGCCCGCTCCGGGAAGCTCAGCATCGGAGACCAGATCATGTCCATCAACAACACCAGCCTGGTGGGGCTGCCGCTCGCCACCTGTCAGGGAATCATCAAGGTACATGGACAGGGACAGAGTTCTAGGAAGAGTCATTAGTGCTTATTATGTTGACATTACAGTAATTGTGTAAGACTACATGAATTCTGCAATTTGATCATAATTCTAATGAAAAATAATCCACTGACTAAACCCAGTGGAGGTTGCAGGATTCCCTCTGCTCTGTCTGACCACTGTGTTTGTCCATCAGGGCCTGAAGAACCAGGTGCAGGTGAAGCTGAACATTGTGAGCTGTCCACCTGTCACCACCGTGCTCATCAAGAGGCCAGACCTCAAGTACCAGCTGGGCTTCAGCGTCCAGAATGGGATTGTAAGTACGATCAGATCAGTCACCACCGCTTGGCTCTGTAGGTTGAATAACACAGGCTGAGATGACAGTCTGGGATTGGTTTAAAAAATACTTTTGATGAGATTCTGGACTTTGTCAATGTCTTTGTCCAACGAAACTTCAGTTCCCTCAGGAGGATTTCAGCTGACATAAACTGAATAGGAGAAGACAGCCCCGTAAATTATTAAAAAACTTTTTTTGTTTTCTCCTTTCAGCTGGTACAGTCATATCTCTGAGGAAAATAATATTGAATCAAATGATATGACAGGCTGTTAGCCTATAGGTCTGTGTGTATGTGATTTGCATCATGAGCGTTACAAGCTTTGATGGAAAAAAACATGCTGCGCACACACGTATTTTAGTGTGTTCCTCATACCACTTTATTCAAGTCTCTGCTGTGTTCAAGTTATCCTCTGTGACACTCCTTAGAGCAATGTTTATATAGTCTGACAATATCCCTTAAAAATCCTATAAAAAGACAAATCCAGATGTAATTACTGTTTTATCTCTCGTGGCTATCGTTGCACCGAGGCTGAAGCTAGGAGCTTTATTGCCTTAGGTTTTCAGCTCGGTCTGAACTGCCATTTTCCTTGCTACTGCATACAGATTAACCTCACAATGTCATTCACAGAGCTCAAATCTCACCCTGGCCTCTCCCTATCAGGATCACACGGCCAAATCCATGAACGATCCTTGACATTTTAGCAATACAGCTGTTCCAGTAGATTTAATGGAACAGCGTTGCATCATTGTTTTATTCCCCTATAGACCCCCGTCTTGTTGCCAATGGGGATGTGTGACTGCCATGAAGGATAATATTCACCTTCTGTTTGTCATCTTCACCCACAGATCTGCAGCTTGATGCGGGGGGGTATTGCTGAGCGGGGGGGTGTCCGGGTTGGCCACCGCATTATTGAGATCAATGGCCAAAGCGTGGTGGCTACAGCGCATGAGAAGATTGTCCAAGCCCTCTCAAACTCTGTAGGCGAGGTGAGGTTCAGATACACAGATAGTTCATAAAGGAGCTCAGACCACAATCAAATAGTATGAGAATTCACAGAACTAGATCACTGGCCATGGCAGGTACATCTTTGAAAGAGGAATGAGCATGATATGCATTCATCAATACAATCATTAGGCTGTACGTGTGTGCCTCTAAACTGGATTATTTTCAATAAAGATATTGACAGATAAAAGAACAAGCGATAGATGCAGGTGCCGAGCTAAATGTTTGTTTTCTGTCTTTTCCTAAACCAGATTCACATGAAGACGATGCCAGCGGCCATGTTCAGACTCTTAACAGGACAGGAGACTCCTATGTATATATAAAGGACAGATCCCATTTTCCTCCACAGAGCAGCTGTACGCAGTGGTTGTTTACAGTCCAGTTGGAGAGCTCTGGGTGGACCAGACTAGCAGACTAATGAGTGTCAGCCTGAGTGATTACCTTTCTTACTTTTGTGTCGATGACTTATCCTTTTCTGAGCTAACATTCATTCAACTGATACTTCCGATATTTTGCTGATGTTAATACTAAAGAGGGTCATCTGGGCAGAAGGTGTTTACGTTATTTATTTGTGTTTGTGTATTTTGGATGCATCACAATGTATTTTTTTATATTCACATCAATGTAATATTGTACCTGCATATTGTTTCATTTAATTGTCATGTAAATACATATTTTGCTAATGTGTCTGAAGTAATGGGGAAGGGTCATGGCTGCTTTGTAAATATGTATTTTCCTGCTGGTTTGATAGCAGGGAAGAAAGCCCTTGACCACTAAAGGACGATTGAAATCCTGTTGTCAATATAGTTTAGATGGACAATGAAAGGGTATTTGGGAGTGACTTGGGTAATATAATTTTGTTTATATACAGTACCAGTCAAAGGTTTGAACACACCTAATCATTCAAGGGTTTTTCTTTATTTTTACTATTTTCTATATTGTAGAATAACAGGGAAGACATCAAAACTACGAAATAACACAATCATTAAACAAATCAAAATATATTTTATATTCTTCAAAGTAGCCACCCTTTGCCTTGATGACAGCTTTGCACACTTTTGGTATTCTCTCAACCAGCTTCACCCGGAATGCTTTTCCAACCGTCTTGAAGGAGTTCCCACATATGCTGAGCACTTGTTGGCTGCTTTTGCTTCACTCTGCGGTCCAACTCATCCCAAACCATCTCAATTAGGTTGAGGTCGGTTGATTGTGGAGGCCAGGTCATCTGATACAGCACTCCATCACTCTCCTTCTTGGTCAAATAGCCCTTACACAGCCTGGAGGTGTGTTGGGTCATTGTCCTGTTGAAAAACAAATAATAGTCCCATTAAGTGCAAACCATGGGATGGTGTATTGCTTGCAGAATGCTGTGGTAGCCATGCTGGTTAAGTGTGCCTTGGATTCTAAATAAATCAGACAGTGTCACCAGCAAAGCACTCCCACACCTCCTCCTCCATGCTTCACAGTGGGAGCCACACATGCAGAGATAATCCGTTCACCTACTCTGCGTCTCACAAAGACACAGTGGTTGGAACCAAAAATCTCAAATTTGTACACATCAGACCAAAGGACAGATTTCCACGGGTCTAATGTCCATTGCTCGTGTTTCTTGTCCCAAGCTAGTTTCTTATTATTATTGGTGTCCTTTAGTAGTGGTTTCTTTGCTGCAATTTGACCATGAAGGCCTCTGAACAGTTGATGTTGAGATGTGTCTGTTACTTGAACTCTGTGAAGCATTTATTTGGGCTGCAATTTCTGAGGCTGGTAACTCTTAATGAACTTACCCTTTGCAGCAGAGGTAACTCTGGGTCTTCCTTTCCTGTGGCGGTCCTCATGAGAGCCAGTTTCATCATATCGCTTGAGGGTTTTTGCGACTGCAAATTTTCTTGAAATTTTCCATATTGACTGATCTTCATGTCTTAAAATAATGATGTACTGTCATTTCTCTTTATATATTTGAGCTGTTCTTGCCATAATATAGACTTGGTCTTTTACCAAATAGGGCTATATTATGTATTCCACCGCTACCTTGCCACAACACTACACAACACTACTGGCTCAAAGTCATTAAGAAGGAAATAAATTCCACAAATTAGCTTTTAACAAGGCACACCTGTTAATTGAAATGCATTCCATTTCATGAAGCTGGTTGAGATAATGCCAAGAGTGTGCAAAGCTGTCAAGGCAAAGGGTGGCTACTTTGAAGAATCTCAAATGTTTCTTTAAGACTTTTTTGGTGACTACATGATTCCATATGTGCTATTTCATAGTTTTAATGTCTTCACTATTATTTCTAAACTCAGCAAAAAAGAAATGTTCCGTTTTCAGGACCCTGTCTTTCAAAGATAATTTGTAAAAATCCAAATAACTTCACAGATCATTGTAAATGGTTTTAACACTGTTTCCCATGCTTGTTCAATGAACCATAAACAGTTAATGAACATTCACCTGTGGAACGGTCGTTAAGACACTAACAGCTTACAGACGGTAGGCAATTAAGGTCAAAGTTATTAAAACTTAGAGGCCTTTCTACTGACTCCGGAACACACCAAAAGAAAGATACCCAGGGTCCCTGCTCATCTGCGTGAACGTTCCTTAGGCATGCTGTAAGGAGGCATGAGGACTGCAGATGTGGCCAGGGCAATAAATTGCAATGTCCGTACTGTGAGATGCCTAAGACAGTGTTACGGGGAGACAGGACGGACAGCTGATCGTCCTCGCAGTGGCAGATCACGTTTTGTTCCCTGCAAGACAGGAATGTCAGTGTTCTGCCATGGCCAGCGAAGAGCCAGGATCTCAATCCCATTGAGCACGTCTGGGACCTGTTGGATCGGAGGGTGAGGGCTAGGGCCATTCACCCTCAGAAATGTCCGGGAACTTGCAGGTGCCGTGGTAGAAGAGTGGGGTAACATCTCACAGCAAGAACTGGCAAATCTGGTGCAGTCCATGAGGAGATGCACTGCAGTACTTAATGGAGCTGGTGGCCATTACCAGATACTGACTGTTACTTTTGATATTCCCCCCTTTGTTCAGGGACACATTATTCAATTTCTGTTAGTCACATGTCTGGAACTTGTTCAGTTTGTCTCAGTTGTTGAATCTTATGTTCATACAAATATTAACATGTTAAGTTTGCTGAAAATTAACACAGTTGATATTGAGGACGTTTCTTCTTTTGCTGAGTTTACAATGTAGAAAATAGTAAAAATAAAGAAATGCCCTTGAATGAGTATGTGTGTCCAAACTTTTGACTGGTACTGTATATCAAGCCAATGCTAGCAGCAGAGGTTGTATGTTTCAAAATGCCACATCCCTTCAGATTTTAACTTTTTCATTTTGCAGAAATTCAAATCTCATGAGGTAAATGTTACTGACTAGTGTGCAAGTATGTTTTTAACTTCCATATGTCAACACAATGTTTTGGACAGCACTGTCTCTCACATTTTAATAACAGTTCATTCAAAACTATAAGCAATGTATGAAACTTGAAAGGGTAGTTTCTATGTGTGCTATGTTCATCTTATGTGTTTCACCCCAACAGAAACTCAGTTGAGTCGATTGTGAATGTATTGTGTTGTAAGAACTGTGTCCATTGCCATAAGCAGTATTAGAATGTCTGTACATAAAGATAACTTTGTCTAGGATTGTGCTCATAAGCATCATGGTTAGTCACTGCAAATATCCCTCATTCTGCTGTGTCGGGCTTCAGCCTTGAGAGAAAGATGAACAATGAATCCCACTGTGACTGAGGAAGCCTTACAACTGAGTAATGCTTTTAACATGCATTGTACTAAAAATGACATTTGAACATTTTACATTTATCTGTGTGCATGCCTCATGATAGTATCAAATCATTATGTCAAGATAATAATAAAATCTCAAATAAACTCCAATTTCTGTTTGGCTGCCTCATTGGAAGGTATGTTTTACTGTGAATTGTCATTAGATTTTATCAGTCAACGGTTTCACATAAACCATTTACATTTTTAAATATTTATTGAATGACCAGGAGATTGATTGTCTCTATTACAGTATGTGCAACACACTGGACTTGAAATACAGTGGGTGAATTAGTCTCTACCTCCTCCTGGTGGCAGAAGCTAGGTACTGACTAGAGGACAAGACAAAAAAAGAACAGCTAAAATATTTCAATACTTTCTGGTTTATAAGATTCAAAGGATGTATTTAACAGTTTTGTGTTATCTTATACAAATATGGTAATCAAGCAATCCCACTCAAATGCAACTTGAAATCACATGATGAAAGAAAGCTGCTGTGAGCACGTTTGTCAAATCATATACTTAGTTTCATACAGTAACGTCTCCAAATATCACATTTCAAGAGTGTAAATTGCTGTTTGGGCAACAGGTAACCCGATTAAGATGTATGCCTGAATAAAATCAAACATTGAAAGTATACAATAAAATGGGGCAACATAGACAAATAACAGAATAATCAACTGTTAGATTTAGAACACTGTGGTTGTCTACACTGACTCTTATTGGTCCTGGTGTTCCCAGTCCTCTCAGGGGTTCTGGTCAGTCTTGTCACACTTGAGCATGATCTTGACCCCTTGTCCCTGGCGTGTGGTCTCGAAGGCCTGCACAGCCTGCTCTAGGGGGAACCGGTGGGTCACCAGGGGCGCCACGTTCACCTTCTTAGAGGCCAGCATCGCTATAGCTATTGGCCAGCTAGAATAAGAAGACAAAACACATTAACAGTTGAGTTATAAGACAACCAATAAACACAACTTGCTGTAATTGTTGGAACATCAGGGACCATATTCCTGAAGAACTCCCATTGTTGGGAAGGGCCTATAAGTAAGCATTTCACTGTTAGTCTACACCTGTTGATTGCGAAACATGTGACAAGTCCAATTTGATTTGAAGACTTCCTGCGCTGGCTTCGGGGCTCTGTTGTATTTATCTGGCCTGTTGATGTTTTTTGGATGTCAGTTCAGTGAGACTACATGGAATGCATCAAAGTATTTTTTAGATTCATATCAATGTAATATTGTAACTGCATATTGCTTCATTTAGTTTTTGTTGTTTTTATTTTTCGTGTAAATACATATTTTGCTAATGTGTCTGAAGTAATGGGGAAGGCTCATGGTTGCTTTGTAAATATATATTGATTTTTCCTGCTGGTTTGATAGCAGGGAAGAAAGCCCTTGACCGCTAAAGGACGATTGAAATCCTGTTGTCAATATAGTTTAGATGGACAATGAAAGGGTATTTGGGAGTTAATAGGGTAATATTATTTTTTATATATGTATATCAAGCCAATGCTAGCAGGAGAGGTTGTATGTTTCAAAACGCCACATCCCTTCAGATTTGAACTTTATCATTTTGCAGAAATTAAAATCTCATCATGGAGGTAAATGTTACTGACTAGTGTGCAAGTATGTTTTTAACTTCCATATGTCAACACAATGTTTTGGACAGCACTGTCTCTCTCACATTTTAATAACAGTTCATTCAAAACTATAAGCAATGTATGAAACTTGAAAGGGTAGTTTCTATGTGTGCTATGTTCATCTTATGTGTTTCACCCCAACAGAAACTCAGTTGAGTCGATTGTGAATGTATTGTGTTGTAAGAACTGTGTCCATTGCCATACGCAGTATTAGAATGTCTGTACATAAAGATAACTTTGTCTAGGATTGTGCTCATAAGCGTCATGGTTAGTCACTGCAAATATCCCTCATTCTGCTGTGTCGGGCTTCAGCCTTGAGAGAAAGATGAACAATGAATCCCACTGTGACTGAGGAAGCCTTAAGACTGAGTAATGCTTTTAACATGCATTGTACTAAAAATGACATTTGAACATTTTACATTTATCTGTGTGCATGCCTCATGATAGTATCAAATCATTATGTCAAGATAATAAAATCTCAAATAAATTGGAAGATATTTGTTTTACTATGAATTGTGTCATTAGGTTTTATCAGTCAACAGTTTCACATAAACCATTTACATTTTTAAATATTTATTGAATGACCAGAAGATTGATTGTCTCTATTACAGTATGTGCAACACACTGGACTTGAAATACAGTGGGTGAATTAGTCTCTACCTCCTCCTGGTGGCAGAAGCTAGGTACTGACTAGAGGACGAGACAAAAAACAACTACAATATTTCAATACTTTCTGGTTTATAAGATTCAAAGTATGTATTTAACAGTTTTGAGTCATCTTGTAAAAAATATTTCAAAAGCAACTTGAAATCACATGATGAAAGAGAAAGCTGCTGTGAGCATAACGTTTTGTCAAATCATATACTTAGTTTCATACAGTAACGTCTCCAAATATCACATTTCAAGAGTGAAAATTGCTGTTTGGGCAACAGGTAACCTGATTAAGATGTATGCCGGTTAGTCTGGGGGCCTAGTGGTTAGATTATTGGGCCAGTAACCGAAAGGTTGCTAGATCGAATCCCCAAGCTGACAGGGTAAACATCTGTCCTTCTGCCCCTGAACAAGGCAGTTAACCCACTGATCCTAGACAGTCATTGTAAATAAGAATTTGTTCTTAACTGACTTGCCTAGTTAAATAAGGGTTAAATAAAAGTCTACACCTGTTGATTATGAAACAAGTCAAATTGTTCAGGGCTCGGTTTTGTGAGATGAATGGCAGTGTAAAAGACAACTTATTTTCTGTACCTAGTTAACCTGAGAGAAGGAGGTTCACTTACGTGTTGCAGTAGCGGAAGACCCCTCTGATGTCCACCTCTCTGAGAGCAGCATTAAGCAGTGGGACAGTGGTCATCGCTGCACCCAACCCCACTAGAACCACCACTCCTCCAGGACGTGTAGCCTGGCAGCAAGTAGTACCAGTCAAAAGTTTGGACACACCATTCAAGGTTCTTTATTTTTACTATGTTCTACATTGTAGAATACTAGTGAAGACATCAACACTATGAAATGGCACATATGGAATCATGTACATAGCAAAAAAGTGTTAAATCAAAATATATATTATATTTGATATTCTTCAAAGTAGCCAGCCTTGATGACAGCTTTGCACTCTTGGCACTCTACCAGCTTCATGAGGTAGTCACCTGGAATGCATTTCAATTAACAGCTGTTCTTTGTTAAAAGTTCATTTATGGAATTTCTTTCCTTCTTAATGCGTTTCTCACCACTCCCCCATATGCAATGTCTTGAACTATGCAGACAGACGGATTAAAAGTATGTTTACATTCTAATACTTCTGACAGCCAACTGTCTCCACCCATAACCTTTGGACTTTATAGCATTCCCAGAAAGCATGAATCATTATTATTGAGTCATTATTAGTTTTACACTTAAGACATGACTCCGTTGCTGTGCTGTAGAATGTGAATTTTGTCTCTTGTATAATCAATTCTATAGATTAGTTCATACTGGATTAAGCGTACATTTTCGTTAACTGTAATTTCTTTAGTTGTGCGCCAACATTCCCTCCATCTTCTACCAACATCAGTTCTTTGTCTTGGTTGAAATAGTTTGGTTTTTTTGTAAGAGAAAACTGCAACATTTCACAGTACAGTATTTCCATGGGCTCTAATATCACTCTTGTAGCTGTACTTACTCTCTCTGCTAACTCTCTCTCCTCTGCTCTTATCCTTCTAGACCTATCGGCTGCCTTCGATACTGTGAACCATCAGATCCTCCTCTCCACCCTCTCCGAAGTTGGGCATCTCCGGCGCGTGCCCACGCTGGATTGCGTCCTACCTGACAGGTCGCTCCTACCAGGTGGCGTGGCGAGAATCTGTCTCCTCACCACGCGCTCTCACCACTGGTGTCCCCCAGGGCTCTGTTCTAGGCCCTCTCCTATTCTCGCTATACACCAAGTCACTTGGCTCTGTCATAACCTCACATGGTCTCTCCTATCATTGCTATGCAGAGACACACAATTAATCTTCTCCTTTCCCCCTTCTGATGACCAGGTGGCGAATCGCATCTCTGCATGTCTGGCAGACATATCAGTGTGGATGACGGATCACCACCTCAAGCTGAACCTCGGCAAGACGGAGCTGCTCTTCCTCCCGGGAAGGACTGCCCGTTCCATGATCTCGCCATCACGGTTGACAACTCCATTGTGTCCTCCTCCCAGAGCGCTAAGAACCTTGGCGTGATCCTGGACAACACCCTGTCGTTCTCAACTAACATCAAGGCGGTGGCCCGTTCCTGTAGGTTCATGCTCTACAACATCCGCAGAGTACTGACCCTGCCTCACACAGGAAGCGGCGCAGGTCCTAATCCAGGCACTTGTCATCTCCCCGTCTGGATTACTGCAACTCGCTGTTGGCTGGGCTCCCTGCCTGTGCCATTAAACCCCTACAACTCATCCAGAACGCCGCAGCCCGTCTGGTGTTCAACCTTCCCAAATTCTCTCACGTCACCCCGCTCCTCCGCTCTCTCCACTGGCTTCCAGTTGAAGCTCGCATCCGCTACAAGACCATGGTGCTTGCCTACGGAGCTGTGAGGGGAACGGCACCTCAGTACCTCCAGGCTCTGATCAGGCCCTACACCCAAACAAGGGCACTGCGTTCATCCACCTCTGGCCTGCTCGCCTCCCTACCACTGAGGAAGTACAGTTCCCGCTCAGCCCAGTCAAAACTGTTCGCTGCTCTGGCTCCCCAATGGTGGAACACACTCCCTCACGACGCCAGGACAGCGGAGTCAATCACCACCTTCCGGAGACACCTGAAACCCCACCTCTTTAAGGAATACCTAGGATAGGATAAAGTAATCCTTCTCACCCCCCTTAAAAGATTTAGATGCACTATTGTAAAGTGGCTGTTCCACTGGATGTCATAAGGTGAATGCACCAATTTGTAAGTCGCTCTGGATAAGAGCGTCTGCTAAATGACTTAAATGTAATGTAAATGTACTTACATAAATGGCAGTCTGGACACTGCTCTCCACACCGGTGCACTCAATGGTGATATGAGGCTGTGCTCCCAGCAGTCCTTCAACTCTCTTAGCCAGCTCCTCAGGCCCATCCTCTCTCTTCACAGTCAGAGGGAAGTCTGATCCCAGCTCCTTGGCCATGACCAGGCGATCTGCTGACAGGTCTGAAACAGGAAAGACAAAAATAATACTGTGGCAGTCCCTACTATACTGGGCAAGCACACAGTATTACTCATGTACCCACACAAAAACCTTTTCACTTCTAAGCCCTTTCAAAAGAAGGAAGTCCTCGGTAGACTATTTAGATTTGAGAGAACCAAAACAGATCCCATAAAGAGTGTAGTGTTTCACCCTGTGCCTTACCAGTTATGACCACCTGTGAGGCACCCATAGCCTTGGCCACCAGCAGACAGACCAACCCAATCGGTCCTGTGATAGGGAAAAGAGAAATGCTTAGTTTGAATGTGCACATGTTAATTGGAAGTTTGGACACTGCTCTCCACGCCGATGCACTCGATGGGGATATGAGGCTGTGCTAGTAACCATACAGGATATTTTTCAACTTAGCTGGTCAACTGTGTGCATGAGGGCTAGAAGTGATGACATGAGGGGTCGGTATAGGAAATAGTACATAAGCCTTGTCTGAGCCAGAAGGGCCCATAGGGCAGGAGCCTATCAACTGATTCAGTAGCTTGAGGCACCTTGATGTGAAAGTACACTCCCTGGACAGGGCACTAGTCTATCGCCAGGTCTATATCGAAAATACAGGGAAATACATTGAACTAAAAAGCAAGAGCTGATCTTTATTTATATGTGTTAGTTGTTTATAAAGCACGCTCGCTTACCAGAAGAGTGGATTTGTTCAATATCTGTTACTATGGGTGTTTAAGTTGACTGGGTTTCCCCACTGTTGTTATGCTGTGTCAGCATGATTCTCACTTCTGTAACTAAACCACATTCTTTCATTTCCGAACTTGCATGTGCATGTTAATGGAATGTAATAAGCGCCATACTTCTTATTGGCTGTATGTTTGGCAAAGTTACATCGATTTGTATTTCATTTCATCATGTCTTGTAGTAGTTGAATGACTGGACATAAAACCTGAATAGCTGCAACTGCAAAATTGTGTCACACTTCATGGATCCAAGCTGCAGTAACAGTAAATAACAGTAACAATGAATGACAGCCGAGCTTTACCTACCTGCCCCACAGATCAGTACACTGCTGCCCAGGGTCACTCCAGCTCTGCGGCAGGCATGAATAGCCACAGACAGGGGCTCAATCAGGGCTCCCTCCTCATATGTCACATTGTCAGGCAGCCTGTTCATACACAGAAACAGAGAATTTAAGCAATGTAGGTTTGTCATGTTACCCCAAATGTTCTACATTACAGTATGTTGACAGTTATCTGTCCTTGTAGATAAAGTAGAAATAATGAACTCACTTGTAACAGAAGTTGGCGCTGTGTTTGTAAAATCTGCACAAATTCCCATCATCAGGGGGTGTGGCACAGAAGAAGATAGTGGGGGAAAGATTGTATTTTCCTGATTTGAAGAACTCATCTATCTCGCGAGGGACACCTGGCTCTACAGCGACTCTATCACCTAATTATCCAACACATATGAATAATTGACAGACAATCCAAAGTTGCATTATCTGTTCAGTTTTTATAACTGTTGAACATTAACCTGCATTAAAAGCAAAACATTGAATCAAATGAGTACTTCCTTCTCACATGCTTGCACAGTTCTTACCTTCTTTGAGGTTCTTCACTGCTGAGCCCACCTTCACCACCCGACCAGAGGCCTCATGTCCCAGCACCATGGGCTTTTTTACCACATAGTCACCTATGCGTCCATTTTGCCAGAAGTGCACATCGGACCCACAGATCCCAACTGAATGCATCTGAAGCAACACCTCTGAATAAAGGAAAGACAAGCAATTGTGCCACAGGATACACAAACTGTACACAATTAAAAATCTAATTCTGAAATATATACTGTACAAGCTGTCTGCATTGTTTCTTATACCATTTGGACCTGGTTCAGGGATGGGTCGTTGTTCCTGTAAGAAATCAATCGTCACAATTAGTCTGACCATTCGGGTAATCAATCTTAATTAATTCTCCATTCGCGTCCCGCAACCAGCAATTTAAATTACAATTTATATTAAAACATTTGACTTTTAATGTTAAAAAGTAAGTCAAAATTATTCATATTGTATATGGTCATTTAAATGGCTAGTTCCGGGACGAAGCTATGCCATGAGCAAATGAGCTAACGTTGGTTATCAACTTTGTGATATTGACCGAAAGTTGCAGTTTTCATTAAATCTCGATCTGCTTATATCAACATGACAACGTTTAGAGACTACTTTATTACCAGTCTGAGGTCGCCCTGGGAATGCAACACCACGGATAGGTTATCTTTGTCCATGTTGTATTTACTCAAAGACAACTAGTGTGAATAAAATAAAAAACCTTGTAAAATTCTTGTTAGGTCTGTGCAGGACTCAAAGTTCACCTTCCTGCTGCTTGGTGGGCAGTCGACAAAACAAAACATGTGATTTGAGTATCGTGAGAGAGAACATTCCATTTTAGCAAAGAGAGGGTCGAATTGAGCTATTCTTAAAATTATACGAAAAGTGTATTGCTATTTGTATTAATCTAATATGAGTTACTTGAATGATTTATACGTTAATGTTGTAAGGCTCTGAAATGAATGCTACAATTTTTATGTTGCTCCTGTCTCACCTGCTGCGTCGCATTTGAGCTAACCCAGAGCGTTGTGGTTAGTCACGTGATTGCAGTGAGAAGCAAATGAATAAATCACAGGTCTTGTTTCCGGGGGCGGGAATGAGGTTGAAGACGCACAGGAAATGTTTCTATGGAGATACGTATATATGGATATATATGCATATATAGAAATGTTTTTTTTACTTTTTTACCATGTTTTTTTTTACAGTAACATGCAAAACATAAACATAACAGCCAGCGGGATTCCACAAAGAAATTAGAAAAAAAAAAAAGAAAAAAAAACTAATCCACATTATATCAATTCAAATAGACATGTAGCGAATACATTGTTTTTTACGTTTTGTATGCGTTTTAATGACTCTAAATAGTTCTGATAAAAATTAAGAGGGTATTTTTCTTCATAAATTTTGATTTGTGTATGACAAATGTTCCTAATACAATAAAGAGATTTATGACAATTGTGGAATCAGTGTAGTAAAATAATATGTCAAACTTTTCATGGCTGTATGCAGTTTGAGGCTTTGCTCAGTTAAAAAATAACAAATCTCCAGGTTGTGATAGATTAACCTCTGAATTTTACAAAACCTTCTCTGAAGAAATAGCACCATTTTTACTTAACCTTTAAGGAGGCTATAAAGAAGGAAGAACTACCTGCCTCTCTGAAGCAAGGGGTCATTACTCTTATACCTGAACCACACAAGGATCTCTTAAATATTGATAATTGGCGTCCAAACACTCTCCTAAATAACGACTACAAAATTATAGCCTTAATCTTTGAAAAAAGGTTCAAGTCTTGCTTCAATGATCTGATTGATGAACATTGCTGGATATCCATAATGGATAAATCTTGACAACAAGACCAATTGAATTCTTCACTAACCAAATTAACATTCTCTATAGAATCAAGGAGATCCTTAAATCACTCAAATGGTTATCAAGGAGTAAAGATTCTCATAAAACTTAGTGGTAAAGTCTGATAACAACTCTCTATCCTCAGTGGTAACCCCATTAATCTGAAGTTTCTGAAGTGTGTTGAGTTCCCCTCTCTGCTTTTCAAAAAAAAAAAAAGTGTCTGTTCTTTTTGCCTTTTTCAAGCCATTGTTTTATGGATCTTATGAAAGCTCCTCTAGCCTTTTCCTCATACAATGTATCTAGTGATTCTGTAAATCGTTCAATTTAGCGTTCTCATTAAGATCAAGATGCTCAGTCTCCGTGATATCCGCAATTGTCTTCGAGAGTTCAGCTACTACACATCTCCTTCTTAAAGCAAGCTGTTTTCCATATGTAATACAGGTTGAGCGGATTTAAAATTTCAGCAGTTCCTAATATTTCCCAAACATACCGACAGAACAAATCACCTCGGTCGTATTTATTTTCCGTTGGCGAAAAAAGGCTCTGATTACCCTGTAGTATCCACCCTTTCCTTGATTTCGGGCCTGTTGTACAAGAGGCCACCATTTTGCCTTTGATGCCTTGTCTGCTGCAGTCAGGTCCTCACCGAATCTAAATTCTCGCTTTCAGAAAGGTGCTTTCCTTTGCTTTCTTCCAAACTGCATCTCTCGCTGTGCGAAAAGCAAACTGGATGATGATCGTGCGGCTGATCTTGCGGCTGACGATGGCATCTTGCTTCTTCCCAACACGATGAGCGACATCCACAGCCTTATCCATATAACCATCGGGGAAGTCCGGTGCCACATGTTTACAGATGTCTCTTACTAAGGGCATCACATTCTCATCCTGGTCCTCTGGGACACCATAAAGCCGTAGCCCCCAACTTCCCCGGTATCACTCTGCTTCCGATAAGCGCTCTTGCATGTCAGCAATGGTCTTCTCCTGTGCAGTGCATTTCTCAGAAGTAGCCGTGTTTGCAAGTTTAAGCTCTTCGATACTGTTGTATGCATGATTCAAAGGTCTCAAGGTCAACGATTTTTGATGTGTTTTCGCGTATCATTTTCTCCAGACCATCGACTCTTTCATTTATCTTTGCAGAGACGGCATCAATTATGTTCACCTGTAGTTCGCGCAAAGACAATTCTTTCTGTGTCTTTTTGGGTGCTGGACTTTGACTGGATTTTCAGAATCAACCAAATGTCCAATTGCCTTCTCCTCCCTTTGCTCTTTCGCACATTTTTTTCTTCCATTTCTCAAAGTTTCAGCGTTGTTCTCTATTGTGTTTACTATAAGCCAAGTTCTGTTACATTTAAGTAAGCTTGAGAGGGATAAAAGTTACTTGGAGCAAGCTGAAATCTCGTCTGCACTCGCCGCAATCTTCAGTCTGATGGGGGTAACATTATGGAGACAAATTTTAAACACGTCGGAATCAGTGGTCTGAATAAGTGGTGAAAAACACACACAAAGCCCCCCACCTCGTCCGGGGCTAAGACCGGAGGTTTGAAACATTTCTGAATTGGACGCAACTAGCTGACAGCTGAGGACGCGGCGAGGTGGTGGAAATTGATTCCCTAGAGAAAGCAAGAATAAGATGGTTGCCAGGAGTAGTGCAGTTTTATCAGGAGACATATACTTGGAAAACGGAGGAGGAATGGAGCGGAAAAGAGAGGGAGAAGAGGTTCGAAGAGACAGGGAAGAAGAGGGTGAGCTTGAGTCGGATAAAAATTGTGGGAAAAAAGGGAGACGGTTTGAAAGTGTAAGCAGTGGGAGCTGAAGACAGGAGGAGAAATGGAAGTAAATGAGGGTGAAGTATCAGAGGTGTTATCAGAGACCGAGTTATGCACCGAGGGTTATTGTGAATTTTTCAGTTACATATGTGGCAATTATTTATTTCAGAATGAGCCACCAAAACTAGTGCACTAGTTGTGCTCTGGGTCATTAGACACCATTAGACCTGGTTACACCTCTTGGGTTTTTACCAGAACAGGGGTGGCCCTTTCAGAGGAGTCAGCAGGAGGACACGGATTGGTTATTCCTGTAAAGTGCGTTGCTATGGTCCTATGGTCCTATGGTATGAAACTATTTCTGTGACTCTACAGGTTGCATGTCCTAATATGAAGGCAAATACATGAACAATATAGTAACTTCGTAATAAATGTCGAGACGATATTAGCGAGTGGCCCGTGAGACCATTAAATTCTGTACTGCAAAGTGGATGAATATTCAGTCTATAGAAATTGGAACATTTGAAATAAGAATTTACTGAAAAAGAGAACAGTTATAAAAAAACAAGAAACAGGAGTAATTATCAATAGTTAGAGTACAATAATCAGAGAGAGAAAACTAACATGGATATAAATAGGAGAGAATAGGGTCAAAAAAATGTGTGTTTGAACAGATCGTTAAAATTTTTAGCCCTGGATCTATAGGGAGTAATATAGGAACAAGATAAAGTGGTTTAATAAGGCAATAGCACAAAACATGAAAATAGGAAGTAAAGAATAAATACGTATATCACACAAAGCTAAAGGAATAAACCCAGAAACAAGAATATCCATAGCATTAGAATAAATAAGGAAAATTACTTAAAAGAGCAGCAATTATAAAAATACAAAACGGCCTATAGACTAATATTAAAGAAAATACTAGTACTTGGTAGATTAACACAGAAAAAGGAATAAAACTGAGACTGACGTTAGGAAGACCAAAACGATGCAGGCCGCATAATGTGTAAAAGGGTAGTAGACATTTTGAGCGTTAGTCATCCCCTATGCAAAAAATAACTAAAAGAAATGTCTATGAAATGGGAAAAAAAGCACCAGGAAAATGGGTACTAAATGGCCGAAAGAGGGAACATTTGATGTCTCAGTGTGTGAGGAAATGGAAACTCTAATAAAAACCATGAAGCAAATGGCACAGGAAAGAAATGGAAAAATAAAAGAGCTAGAGAAAGCGAGTTGATGAAAATGTTCAAAGTATACGGAGCGGTATTGTTAAAAAGTATAAAGACAGCAAGAAGAATGTTAGAGAAAGACAATGAAAAGTCAGACAGGAAGAAGGTGGAATGGTTTACAGAACCTCCACCATTCGCCAATGGACAATTCCTGCTGGTGTCTGGAATCGTGGAAATAAAAGGGGAAGTGGAATTAGAGGACGAGGGGGTTGTTTCCTCTACACTTCCTTTAGAGAGAAGAAAGAATTTGGAAAGGATAGGGGAGATTGAGCAAGGCACAGGAAGGAACCCAGAAAAGTTTAATTGTTATGAAGGATTAAGAAAGGCCTGAGCAAAAATGAAGGTTCAAAAGGATGAAGATTCACTGGATGAAGACATAGTAACTGAAATAGAAGCAAGAAGCAGGAGGGTGGATGGAGAAATAAGAAAGATAGAAAAACGCTTAAGTGAACAGAGGGAGAGAGCAAAGGAAAAGAAACGGAGAGAACAGGCATGTAGTATACAAGAGCGGGAAAGTGAAGAAGATATGGCCAGTTTTAAGAACATGGTCTATGATTATGAAAGAGAGAAAATAAGTAGTGAGAGGAAGATGAAAGAACCTGAAAGATATGGTACACAATAACAGATTTTGATTAAAGTGACCCAAGGGCATTACGTTCCATGGGGGTCACAGGACCTGGAATGGTTGGTTACCCATATACCTGACCTTCCTGACGGCGCTGGAAAATGGATCAGAATGTTTGAAGAGTAAACCATGGGGAAACTACTGGCTGTGGGGGATCTGAAGGCACTGTTGGCGAGAGTAGTAGGAGTGGCAGAAATGGAGGATGTACTGGATGTGGCCTGAGAATGGCAATAGGGGATCCAATGAGGGATGGAGTGGACTTTGATACATACCGTCCAGGAGTCTGGAGAGCCCTAAGAGATGAGTACTCTGCACGGATGGACACAAAGTCACTAAAAGGAGAGCCAATGGGGGTGACAGAGAATCCGGCTGTGTATTTACACGGACAGCTGAAACAAGGCAGGAAACAGAACGGGATCCAGAGGGAGACCTACTGATGACAACTCTGTTCCGAAACTCAGTAATAGAAGCCATGCCCCTGTCAGTGAGAAGCAAGCTGGAGGATGTAGTGGGACTGACTTCAAAATGTCACATTCATCGTATGAAGGAGACCAAGGCGCAGCGTGGTATTTGTACCTTCTTATTTAAAGAATGAACACTGAACAAAGTATCAAACGGAACCATGAGGCTATACAAACAAGTGCTGACAGGCAACTACACATAGACAAGATCCCACAAACACCAAAGGGAAATGGCTACCTAAATATGATCCCCAATCAGAGACAACGATAAACAGTTGCCTCTGATTGGGAACCATATCAGGCCACCATATCACACAAAGAATTTTGTGACCTTGTCATCCATGCAGTGGGAAAACACAAAAAGCATGAACAGAAACTCACAGTATTAGAAAAAAACGTTCAGATAAAAATAACTCCGCTTCAGCTGGAAGAATTGACCTACAAAGGAAAAAAGAAAATCCAGATACAACACCTGTGCCGGAAGTAGGGACTATGGCTACAGTCTCCCCAGGAGGGCCGCAACTGCCTCCCGTCCAGCAGGCCCAAGTGCAACCCACACCACCAGTAGTAAATGTGTATGCACAACATCCCCAACAATGTAATAATGACAATGGGCAACATAGACATCCACAGAACAATCATAGAAAAGGATTTAGGAGCCCACATGGGCCACCTAGGCCCCGTTGGGGATGTCACCAGCTAAAACACTTAAAAATAAACTGCCCTACAAATCCTTGGAAGATACAAGGAAACAGGAACCAAAATGAACCACAAAGAAATGGGTATCAATTTAAATGGAACCAAGAAGGAGGCTGGCAAAATAATCAGAGACAACCACAGGACCCTATGAAACCATGGGCGGGGCCTAATCAGGGATACTAGGGATGCCCAGAGAATCCTACAGGGGAGGGTCAGTTTCCAATAACCACAAGAGCTGATCAATAACCTATGCTGCAGTTTCAAATAGAGAACAGAGGCCCACCTATGATGATCGGTTCTGGAGCCACTTACACATGTATAAATCCAAATTATGCCTCATCTCCCCATGTCTGGAAAATATGCCAAAACTATAGGATTCTCGGGACAAACGCAGCTAATTCCAATGACAGCTCCTGTACATCTAATGGCTGATGGTAGATCAGCAACACTCCCTATACTAGTGTCAGAACAAACTCCAATTAATTGGGTAGGGATGCTCTAAAATGAGAATACAAATTAAGTGCTCACCTGAAGGGGTAATTATTGATAGAACAGGAGTAAATCTACAAATAGTAATGACAGGAGAGACAGCAAATGTGTATTGGTTAGGGGACATTGAGTCAGAAGTAAATAAAACCATAGAGAAATAGGGAAGGTTTATTCAGGCCAAGATACCTGAAGAAAGGTAGAGCAAATTCCAAGTATCACTGCACGATGCAGTATGATCCTTACCAAGACCATTTGTTAGAACAGCTTTGGATAATGAATGCAAATGGAAAATCAGTACCAATTATGTGTATAATTATAGGGAAACAGAGAGCAGCAGTGGATGTAATGGATAGGGTTGGATCTATCTTTGTAGAGGAATGGTATAATGTCTCTGATTCTGCCCCTCACATTACATTGTTGGTAAAGAAAGGGTTCAAAGCAAAATAATTGGGACCCATGGTAAAGAAAGCCAAGAATTGTAAATGGAATAAAACAGACAATCCATTGATTTTCCACTCTGAAGATAAAGCCTTTCTCAAAATACTGACCACAACAGTAATGAATGGGGATCCAAGGGTATTCGAGGTTACAGCTAATCAACAAATACAATTAGGAGATAATATTTAATCAATAAGTGAACTGAGACAGGAAATGGAAAAATGTTTTACCTGAAGGGGTATGGTCGCAACATGACACAGACGTAGGATTGGTTAAATCAGCAAATCCTGTATGCATCAAAGTAAAACCCGGATGCTAAAACCCCCTTGGAAAATTCAATGTTATATGAAGCCTGAAGCTGAGGAAGAGGTAAGCATGACAATTGAGGGACTAATCAAAGCAGGGGTTTTAATAGAGACACAAAGTTGCTGAAATACACCTTTATTACCAGTTCTTAAAGCAGATGGTAAAAAATGGATACTGGTACCTGATTTAAGGGCAATTAATAACATAGCATTAGACTGGGATGCAGAAGTTCCTAACCCTCACACATTGCTGACCAATGTCCCCCCAAGATGCCAAGTACTTTACAGTGATTGATCTATGTGGAGCATTTTTTAGTGTGCCCCTGGCGGAAGAGTGCAGACATTTGTTTGCGTTTACGTACAGAGAACAACAATTTACTTATACTCAGATTCCACAGGGATTTAAGTACTCTCCTCACTCTCCTCATGGTGGAACGTTGATTCAATACGTGGATGACTTACTAATCTGTTCTCCCTCTCCAGAACAGTGTTACACAGACTCCATGAAATTGCTAAAGAGATTGGCAGAGGGAGGACATAAAGTCTCTAAAACAAAAGAGGAACAACCTAGGAAGAACCATTGCTCATGGAACCAAGGCAACAGCACCAGGACAGCTGGAAGGAATCAGTAAAGCACCCTTGCCACAAACATTAGCTCAAATGATGACCTTTTTAGGAATGACTGGATTTAGCTCAGACTGGATAGGAGAGTATGTAGTGAAGACTGCCCCCTTGAGAGAAATCATGAAAGAAGCAGGTCAGCTTAATCTCAGGGCTAAACTAAACTGGAACAATGATGCTCTGGTTGCATTTGAAACATTAAAAAAGGAAATACAGACAGCTACCAGCCTTAGCGGCTCCAGACTACACAATGCCATTTTTGTTATATGTAGCAAACAGGTGCGATGGTTATGCAGCAGCGGTACTTATGCAGAATACATGTAGTGGAAGGCGGAAGCAACCCATTGCTTACTACAGTACTAAACTGGACTCTGTTGCCCAGGGTTATCCTCTTTGTTATCAGGCAGTGGCAGCTTTGCAGTACGCGTATGACAAAGCTTCAACCATAACTATGGGATATCCAGTAACACTCCTCACACACCATAAAATAGTAGAGTTGATTGAACAGGGAACATTTATATTAACCAATGCAAGAACTTTAGAATACATGACCCTGCTAAATTATACAGATGTTTCTATGAAACGATGTAATACAGTAAATTCAGCTGAAAGAAGGAACTACTCATGATTGTGTAGCAGTATCTCTAACATTTACCAACCTAAGACCAGATCTTGAGTCTATGCCTTTTCTGGACAGAGAAGGAACTTATTTAGAATAATACTTTGTAGATGGGTCCTGTTATAAAGACTATACTGGTAACCATGCAGGATATGCAGTAGTAAGAAAACAGGGAAAGTATTTTATAGAGGAAAAAACGAAATACTGTCCACAACCTGTTCAGCTCAGTTGGCAGAACTAATGGCTCTTACTGCAGCATGTGTTTTAGGGAAAGGTAAAACAGTAAATATATATACTGACTCAGCCTATGCACACGGAGAATGCACACTAAAACATAACTCGCACATAACATACAAGGACATGAGGGGAAACATAGGGTTAAATACACAACATGTAATTGATGGTATTGGAACCAGGTGTGAAGGAAGACAAGACAAAACCAATGGAAAATGAAAAATGGATTAGCGATGGCTAGAAGGTTGGTGACATCGACCGCCGAACACTGCCCGAACAAAGGAGAGGGGCCGACTTTGGTAGAAGTCCTGACATTACTACCCCCCCCTGACGCGCGGCTCCAGCTGAGCGTTGCCACCAACCTCTGGGACGAACCGGGGGGCGAGGCGCAGGGTGCTCCGGATGGAGACAGTGGAAATCTCGCAGCACTGAAGGATCCAACACGTCCTCCACATGTCCTCGAACCCAGCATCTCTCCTCTGGACCATACCCGTCCCAGTCCACGAGGTACTGAAGGCCCCTCATACGATGTCTCGAATCCAGTATGGAACGAACGGATGTCGAGATGTCCCTCGATGTCCAGAGGGGAGGAATCCCCTGCACCTCAGTCTCCTGGAGTGGACCAGCCACCACCAGCCTGAGGAGAGACACATGGAACGAGGGGTTAATGCGGTAATCTGGGGAAAGCTGTAACAAACCTCCTTCACTCTCCTCAGGACTTTAAATGGCCCAACAAACCGCAGACCCAGCTTCCAACAGGGCAGGCGGAGGGGCAGGTTTCGGGTCGAGAGCCTGACCCGGTCCCCCGGTGCGAACACCGGGGCCTCACTACGGTGACGGTCTGTGCCAACTTTTTAGCTCAGCACGGCACGCTGAAGGTGGACATGGGCGGCATCCCATGTTTCCTCCGCTCGCCAGTCGTCCACTGCAGGAGCCTCGGTCTGACTCTGATGCCAAGGAGCCAGAACCGGCTGATACCCCAGTACATACTGGAAGGGAGAGAGATTAGTAGAGGAGTGGCGGAGCGAGTTCTGGGCCATCTCTGCCCAGGGCATGAATGCCGACCACTCCCCCGGCCGGTCCTGGCACTAAGACCTCAGAAACCTACCCACATCCTGGTTAACTCTTTCCACCTGCCCTTTACTCTCGTGGTGAAAACCTGAGGTAAGGCTGACCGAGACCCCCAGACGTTCCATGAACGCCCTCCAGACGCTACCCTATAAAGGAGGAAGATCAGTCAGGAAATCAACTGACAGGTGCGACCACAGCCGTTGTGGAACGGGTAAGGATTGTAACTTACCTCTGGGCAGGTGCCTTACACTGAGAGCACACCAAGCAGGAGGAAACATAAACCCTCACATCCTTAGCCAAAGTGGACCACCAGTACTTCCCACTAAGACAGCGCACCATCCGACCGATCCCAGGATGACCAGAGGAGGGTGACGTGTGGGCCCAATAGATCAGCCGGTTGCGTTCAGCAGACGGAACGTACAGACGCCCAGCTGGACACTGGAGGGGAGCGGGCTCTGCACGTAGCACCTGCTCAATGTCTGCGTCCAGCCCCCACACTATCGGCGCCATCAGGCAAGAGGCGATGAGTATGGGAGTGGGATCCATGGGCCGCTCCTCTGTGTCAAACAGCCGGGACAATGGGTCTGCTTTAACGTTCTGAAAGCCTGGCCTGTAGGAAAGGGTAAACACAAAACGGGTGAAAAACATGGCCCACCTTGCATGGCGAGGGTTCAGTCTCCTCGCCGCCCGGATGTACTCCAGATTGCAGTGGTCCGTCCAGATGAGAAGAAGGTGTTTAGCCCCCTCAAGCCAATGTCTCCACGCCTTCAAGGCCTTGACGACGGTTCCGGTTCCCCACATCATAGTTTCGCTCCGCCGAGCTGAGCTTCTTTGAGAAAAAGGCACAGGGGTGGAGCTTCGGTGGCGTACCCGAGCGCTGAGAGAGCACTGCTCCTATCCCAGCCTCGGACGCGTCCACCTCCACTATGAACACCAAAGAGGGATCCGGATGGGCCAACACGGGAGCCAAGGTAAACAGAGCCCTCAGGTGACTAAAAGCCCTGTCCGCCTCAGCTGACCACTGCAAGCGCACTGGGCCCCCCTTCAGCAGTGAGGTAATGGGAGCCGCCACCTGACCAAAACCCCGGATAAACCTCCAGTAGTAATGGGCAAACCTTAAGAACCGCTGCACCTCCTTTACCGTGGTGGGAGTCAGCCAATTACACATGGCTGAAATGCGGTCACTCTCCATCTCCAGCCCTGAGGTGGAAATGCGGTATCCTAGGATTGAGACGGACTGCTGGGAGAACAGGCATTTATCAGCCTTTACATACTGGTCATGCTCCAACAGTTGACCAAGCACCCTACACACCAAGGACATCGATATATGGACATTGATATACACCACTACACCCTGTCCGTGCAGGTCACCGAAAATCTCATCCACAAAAGCTTGGAAGACTGACGGAGCATTCATCAACCCGTAGGGCATGACAAGGTACTCATAATGCCCTGAGGGGGTACTGAACGCTGTCTTCCACTCATCTCCCTCCCGGATACGCACCAGGTTGTAAGCACTCCTGAGATCTAGTTTAGTGAAGAAGCGCGCCCCGTGCATTGACTAATTCGCTGTGGCTATGAGAGGTAGCGGGTAACTACACTCAATACACGGGCGCAGACCTCCCTCCTTCTTCTTCACAAAAAAAGAGACTCGAGGAGGCGGCTGAAGTGGAGGACCGAATGTACCCCTGACGCAGAGATTCGGAGACATATGTCTCCATAGCCGCCGTCTCCGCCTGTGACAGGGGATACACGTGACTCCTGGGAAGTGCGGCACCTACCTGAAGGTTTATCGCACAATCTCCCCGACGATGGGTTGGTAATTGAGTCGCCTTCTTCTTGGAGAAGGTGAGAGCCAAAACAGAATATTCGGGGGGAATGCACATGGTGGAGACCTGGTCTGAACTTTCCACCATAGTAGCACCAATGGCAACCCCCAAACACCTCCCCGAGCACTCTCGCGACCACGCCGTGAGAGCCCTCCGTTCCCATGAAACAGTGGGGTCGTGACAGGCTAACCAGGGAAGGCCTAGCACCACGGGAAACGCAGGAAAGTCAATGAGGAAGAGACTGATTCTCTCCCTGTGATCCCCCTGCGTCACAATGACCAAAGGAGTGGTGGCTTCCCTGATAAAGCCAGACCCTAATGGTCGACTGTCCAACGCGTGAACTGGAAAGGGCCTAACCACTGGAACAATGGGGATCCCTAAACTATGGGAGAATGCTCTGTGGTGCTGGGAGATGGAACTGACAGAGCTGAATCTGAACGTCCGCGGGTGACCAGCAGGTTATCCAGCCGGATGGACAGGTCCACCAGCTGGTCAAAGGTGAGGGTGGTGTCCCTGCAGGGGCATCCTCGCACAAGCTGCAGTGATAGTGGTTGATCAGGGCCCTGTCGTTCCATCCCGCTCCGGTGGCCACGGTCCGGAAGTCCAGGGCGAATGGAAGAGACGTTCACCCGCCGCTCTACCCTCGGGCGGGCGGTTGAAGACTGCCCGGAAGTGGCAGGTGAACTCCTCTAATTGGTCCAACGCAGCATCTCCTTCTAACCCAGGGCTTTCCCCGAGAGGCACGAGACTAGGGCGGACACCCTCTCACGTCCAGAAGGAGCCGGGTGGACGGTCCCCAGATACAAGTCCAGCTGCCGCAGGAACCCCTGGCAGTGTGCCGGCGTCCCATCCAACACCCTGGGAAGGGCGAGATGAATCTCACTGGGACCGGGTGCAGGGGAGGCGGGTAGTGGAGACCCCTGTTGTCCTAAGGGTGGGCGCTGGAGGGACTCCCTGTCTCTCCCAGCGGTCCATAGTCTGGATGACGCGGTCCATAACAGCGCTGAGATGGTGAAGCCCCCACAACGGGGTCACCCGCTCCTTCTGACTCCATTGATAGGTGTGGAATTCTGTAACGGGGTGAGTGACTGGTTGTCGGGAAGTCAGGCGCAGGAGAACAGAGATGGGTGATAACAGGAGAACTTTAATATACACCCTGGCTCAAAGGCACAAGCGAGGCAACACAAAGAACAAGCACAGTAACATGAACCGGATTAAACAAAACAAACAAACATTGGTTTAAAACAAACCTAGCGCAAGCAAGCCTGTAGTGTAGCACCCTACACAAAGAACAATTCCACACACAGACATGGGGGAAACAGAGGGTAATATACATTTAGTCTGATGAGGGAATGTGAACCAGGTGTGTGGGAAAACAAGACAAAACAAATGGAAAATGAAAGGTGGAGCGGCGATGGCTAGAAGACCGGTGACGTCGACCGCCGAACGCCGCCCGAACAAGGAGAGGGACCAACTTCGGCGGAAGTCGTAACAATAAGGTAGTTATACTCTAGTCTAGTAGGTGGTGGTAATGCAACAAATTGGATGCCAAACTCAGTTAAACCTACAAGAAGAAGAAGTTCTGACTAAGACTCAACCACAGATAAAACAATGAGACAGACCAGATGTATAAATGTGAAGCACCTTTGACTCAACTGTCTGTCCGTCTGCTCTGTACAGTATTTTGCTTATTTTTTTCAGATGTAAAAAAAAAGACTTAGCTACAAATAACGCTAAGAAATAATGAACATCGACGATATGGTTGTTGAATGTGTTTGCAAACATTTGGAAAAGTGAAACATTAGTCACCGATGTCTAGTTTAACAACACCAGCCAAAAGAAAAAAGAAAAAAACTGTCTTTGAATGACAACTGTCTTCTCTTTTGTCCAAACTAGGTAAGCAAGACTGTAAAATAACTTTAATTGAAGATGTTACCTCAATTTTCCATATTATCCACAGGCCAGCCTACAGAGCACCACTTACGGGAAAAGTTGTACAAGTGCCCTGCATTAACATCTTGTCGATAGAAATATGACTTCCTCTCTATTTTTGTGAAGATTCTGCATTTAGAACCGGTTGACCTCAGAGAAAACCCACTCAGACACAAACCACATCATTGGTCCTCAATGATGTCACCATTGCCATTGATTCTAATCAATGTTATGCTGCTATTTTTATTGACTTGGCCAAAGCTTTTGATACGGTACACCATTCCATTCTTGTGGGCCGGCTAAGGAGTATTGGTGTCTCTGAGGGGTCTTTGGCCTGATTTACTAACTACCTCTCTCAAAGAGTGCAGTGTATAAAGTCAGAACATCTTCTGTCTCAGCCACTGCCTGTCATCAAGGGAGTACCACAAGGCTCGATCCTAGGCCCCTCACGCTCTTCTCAATTTACATCAACAACAAGCTCAGGCAGTAGGAAGCTCTCTCATCCATTTATGTGCAGATTATATAGTTTTATACTCAGCTGGCCCTCCCCGGATTTTGTGTTAAACGCTCTACAACAAAGCTTTCTTAGTGTCCAACAAGCTCTCTGCCCTGTTCTGAACACCTCCAAAACAAATGTCATGTGGTTTGGTAAGAGGAACGCCCCTCTTCTTTAATGTGTTGATTAAGTACTGACTGCAAACCAGTCTGGTTCAGGTTGCTATATGTATGTATTGGTAACCATTTAGTTTAGTTTTTCTATGCTCCATGCAGGGGTTGGACTTCATTTTGCTGGGAAAGGTGAATGAAACCGTGACAGATATTTCTGATTCATAACACACTGTATATCTCATCATGTCTGTGTAAATAAAAATATTTGTAAGTAAACTCTTTAAATCAATAATTAAAAAATATATATATTCAACAGCAAACGATGGTGAATAGTGAAAGAGGGACAACACTGTCTAGAGATCCTGTTAAATCTTCCGTTTAACGTTCCATACTGTATTTGTTCTTCTCCAATAAAAAGTGTTACTTTTAATTATCGCTGTGATCTGTATCCTTGTAATATGACATTAAGCAATATCTACTGTGGAGCACCTTTTTTAGAGACTGAAGAACTACAATGGCCTGGTAGGAAGTCTTGAAGTCCTCCTGAGTAAGTCCTCAATTCATCAATACGGACATATTCTTCAAATAGAATAAACATGGTTGCATTATAAATGTTTCCATTATTCTAGAAAGGGTGTATTTCTATAATTGATAATACATTCATATGGAAAGCACATAAGGATAGTTGTAAAAATGCTGGGTGATAAGTATTTGTTATACCTGTAACCATGTTATTAACTGGGTGATGTTGTTCTTCACAACACAGAGCACCCTCTCTTTGTGGAGTATGCAGAAAGGGTACCTCATGGCTATTTCATAAAAATAGTATGTTGTTTAGTGTGAGTAGATTTTGCTGAATTAGTTGTAACCATTGCATAGGAACATATGACCCCTAGTGGTAGAAATGTAATAAAAAAAACCCTGCATGCTCTGTTCTGGACCAATTATTTATATACTGAGTTTACAAAACATTGGGGACTCCTGCTCTTTCCATTACATAGGTGAATCCAGGTGAACGTTATAGCTGTGTTCGAATACCCAAACTAACATACTGTATACTACATACTTAATGAGTATATACTACATAATATATATTATTAGTTCATTTTAATATACTGTAAACGAACAGTATGGTTTCAGTTGAGCGTACTAGCTCTTAGCATGTCTACCGGAAGTTGATGCTTAACAAATTACTAGTTAGACATTTTGCGACATCGGGTGTGTTCTTAAATTCAATCTGGAGTGTTAAATTGTCCGTTTGTAAATTCAGAGCGTTTTGCTCTCGGGGTGCGCACACTGGACGCTCGGACCGAGGAGTAGGGTTGATTTGAGCGTTCTGACCTTACAATGGCAGTCAAGCACCCAAGCTAAAGTTGGCTAGCTTGCTAGCTACTTCCAGACACAAATGAGACCACTCTGACCATTTTACTCGCCCTAGCTGAGCTGGTTAGGCAGTTTTCATGTTATACAGAGCATTTGTGACTAACTGTGCTTCTGGCAACAATTGAATTATGCTTTTGTCCCGACGTTTACTGACACCGGCCATATTCTAACAGGTATTGAGCGCTCATAAATGAATTACTGATTTTTTGGCTATCGGAGTAGATTTACGAAAGCTAGGGCGAGTAAATTTACGAAAGCATCCGAATGTCCATTGAGAATGCACGACTATACCATTTAGCTAAGCTAAGAATGACAGGAATAATCAAGTCAATAAACGTTGGGTAGTTAGTTAGATAGCCTATAGTTAATATACTCGCAAGTTTGATGTATAAGTAGCCAACTAACGTTAGGTAGCTAGCTAACAACATACCAGTATATACTGCGATAATGATATGCTATGTGGTTCGTAAGAACAGCGTAGCTAAAAAAAAATTGTCAGCCAATCTAACTTGTAAGGTAACTTATTTGAAAAGTCATTAATTTATTACAATTGCTCAACATTTTCTTAACATTTGTCATGATTAGTTAAAGCAATGAATTTGTATCCGCTCTCGTTGTACTTCGACTGCATATTTTCCACCATTTTCTTCAAATCTGGTAACGACGTGAAGCCACGCCCATTTCCTGAGGAATTGCATTATGGGCCCTAAAGTACGGAAATAGTACGACATCCGGGAACTTTTGGCATACTGACTATATCCATACTATGACCAATAAGCATACTCTATACTAAATTCACGTCACAAATTTTACGGTTAGTGGGGTTAGTATGAGTAATCGAACACAGTTTATGATCCCTTATTGATGTCACTTGTTAATTCCACTTCAATCAGTGTAGATGAAGGGGCAAAGAAGGATTGTTAAGCCTTGAGACAATTGAGACCTGGATTGTGTATGTGTGCCACTCAGAAGGTGAACTGGCAAAACAAAAGATTTAAGCGCCTTTGAATAGGGTTTGTGTGAAGAGCTGCAATGCTGCTGGGTTTTTCAAACTCAACAGCTTCCTGTGTGTATCAATAATGGTCCACCACCTAAGGGACATCCAGCCAACTTGACACAACTGTGGGAAGCATTGGAGTCAACATGGGCCAACATCCCTGTGAAACACATTGTAGACCTTGTAGAATCCATGCTGCGATGTGTGTTCTGGGGGGGTATTTGTTTGGTATACTCAGTGAATATATACGTAATTGTTCTGAACCCCTCAAAATTAGTAGCTGATCAGTTGACCCATACAAGATGCAGTACATACCAACTACTGATGTCCATGTGATCACTCCACTGCAGTCCTCTTCCTTCTGCCTATTGCCCAATGCCAGTCTGTCATCTGAATCCTTACAATAGAAATACAATACATACACAAATGAATTGTGCTTAAAGTGAACAAATTATCACTTTCACTAAATTGAAACTAAGATGAAGAAGAGCATATTTTACCTCTGTATCAACAGCCTTTGCATTATCCTCCTGCTCCCAAAAGTGTCACACCCTGATCTGTTTCACCTGTCTTTGTAATTGTCTCCACCCACTCCAGGTATTTATCCCTGTGTTTCCTGTCTGTCTGTGCCAGTTCGTCTTTTTTAGCCAAGTCAACCAGCGGCTTTCCTAGCTCCAATTTGTCCAAGTCTCTTTTTTTCCTAGCCCTCCTGGTTTTGACCCTTGCCTGTTCTGACGCCATATCCGCCTGCCAGTTCTGACCTCGAGCCTGCCTATCTCTTTGTACTGTTTGGACTCAAACCTGGTTTATAAACTCTCGCCTGTCCCCGACCTGTCTTTTACTTACCCCTTTTGTTATCATGAATTTCGGAGCTCTATTTGGGAAGCAAGAAATTAGTCTTGCCGAAATCCCCCCTCTTCTAATTTCCAATAAACAAATATGCAGTGCCCAGCCTGATTTTATAGAGACTATAGATGGATTTTAAATAGACAAGTGTCATGATTAGGCTACTAGGTCTGTTATAACAAAGCCGAATAGTAAATTGGTCTGAGTGCTGTATTTTCTTGGTGAGCAGTTTGTGAAGGTCTAAACTGAGTATGATAATCCTCTTAACAACATAAGCACCAAGCTAATTTTTTGTCCATGCCCAGACTGTCGACCTTCCTGTCCAGACGTATTATGTCTGGTGGAAACATAGTCCGCATTATGGAACTATTTGGCATGGCAACCTCCACATTTGTAGAATATGTGCTACCATCCAATTGACTTTTGTTAAAGAAAACTTATTTTTATCCAACCTCAAAATGCTGGGTAGTGATACTCGGAATTGGTTTGTGAAGAAGCAGATGAGCGGCCGGGGACCATCTGGCAAGAAGAAGAAAACGTGGGCTGACAAAATCCTGAGGCACCATAGGGAGCGGTTACTGAAGGAGCTGGATATCAACAAGGTGCTGCCATACCTTGTGTATGACAGGGTGTTCTCTCTGGTGGAATGCAAGGACATCCTGGGTTATGACACCAATAAGAAAAGGACAGAGATATTTCTGGACAAGTTGTCTTTGAAGGGCCCGGGGGCCTTCTGTGCTTTCTGCTCTGTGCTAGAGGAGGTGTGTCCACACTTACTAACCTGTTTTCTGCTGGATATTGGAGGTACAGTAAAATCAGTCTTGAAATCACAAAATATGTCATTTTTGTCAGTTTCAATGGAAAATGTGTGATGTGTTAATGTTAGTAGCAGGAGGTTTTAACCTGTTCTAAACTACCTGAGAACTGGGATAAAATAGCGACTGTAAGCCACGGCAGTGAGGAGATTATTGTCTGTCCAGTGGGATATGTTGTAACACATGGCCCCTGCATCAGTGCCAGACAGTCCATTGTCCCAATTAGTTAAATGAAGAAAACACGAGAGACAGGGTAATCAGCATTCTGTACTGTCTTGAATTTTGTTTGTATTTTTGTTTACATGTTGTTGTTGTTTTTCAATTGCTGGTGTTTAGGCCGAAACAACGGAATGAATGATGAAGTGGCATATTGTAACATGATTTAATTCATCATCTGGGGAAAATGAAGTGTGTGTCACACCAGTATTTCACCAGTATTTCTTAATCTGATGGTATAATTCGTTTGAATATTATGGATGCTTTCACTCATTGTTATTATTGTATTATCTCTTACAGATCAGCCTGTGTTGAGGAGCTGTCACAAGCAGGAGGGGGGAGTCATGGCTCCTCACAACCAGGGTGTATTTCTATCTCAGGAGCGTACAGTGATGCACCCTCTATTAATCTATAATGACCCTCTCTTCAACACCAGGTGAGCAATAATATCTACCAAGAAAACTGCATTCTGCAGCAACCTTACCATCGCCTACAATGGGCTGTAGATGTAGTACCTACTTATAACCACATGATGGTGATATGAGCTGACTTTATTGGGGGTCAGTGGTCTTCTGTCCCTGATACTGGGACACAACTGAATTAATCGGTGTGTTTTCCACCTTAACCTTTAATGATCAATATATTGTGTCTTAAAAGTATTTCATTTGAACCAATTTGACGGATGTTTGGCAATTCTAACTCTAGAGACCTCACACATGCCGTTACCTAAAGACGGCAAGTACTTGTGTCTACAGTGGTGCTGAGCAATTAACTGAAATTTCGGTTATTTGTCATTTTTTAACTAAGTCATTGACCATCGTCGGTTCAATTATGTGAATTCCATTGAATTCTGTTTTTGTTTGTGAGCTCAATGTGCAGAATGTGCAGTTTTTCTAGAGATAAATCAGATCAAGCCCGAACTGTGCGATGTAGTAGGGAGTTGTAGTTTCCAACAGGCCAATATTCAACATAGTTTAGCGCAGAAAAAGTGTTAATGAGCAACAATGGCCATAATCCATTACACGCCTACTGCTATGTAAAATAGATAATAATGCGCGATTGAGAGAGACTCGAGAGCAGTTGCTTCACGAGGTACATATACCGGACATACATTAGCGAAGTGATTGATAGTTGGTATTGAAGAACTACTAAAATAGTGATTTTGTCAGACAGCATAGGCAGCAGCTCTGTAGAGATGAGACGACTTAGAATGAAGTAATAAAGTTATCAAATAAAACAAATGTAATATACACAACAACTGAAATATTTTATTGAAGTAAAGTGAATAAATGATGGTTAATAGGTGATAAGCAGTAATGGGCATCACTACCATCATTGGACTTGTATTAATTGTTTTATTCTGTGTTGTTACAGCATTCAACCCACATAGTGCATTTAATGTTTAAAAAAATTAACAAAACCAAAATCAAAAACCGTGATTGTTTTTTAATTGAATCGAAACCAGAACCGACCACAACAAGCACTAATCGCTCAACACTAGTCTACAGTGTCCACTCTATTGAACAAAGTGGTCCTCTGATCTATTAGCAGTGGATGTACGGTATTCAATGGAAGATTCCTAAGTGATGCACTGAATGTGGGATTGAAACAGGAAAGTATTGACTTCTCAAGCAACCCTAGTATCCACACTTGGTGATTAGAGACTGACTTAATACCTTTCTGTACAAAATGTTTGTATTTGCATATTTTTATTTGTCTGGTCTGGTGTCACACGATGGACATGTTAAATATTTTGTCCTCATCATCAGTGAGGACTTGCTTGCAGATCAGGAGCTTATAGGCTAGCTGACACAGATGCATGCCATTACCAATTTGGTATCATCCCTCTGAAGGCAGTAATGTCATGTAGCCTTATATTTTACATCTTGAGGAGACTATTAAAACATATATTACTGTGCGGGCAGTGTGTGCTATCTGCCGTGAAATTGATGGGGAATGCTTCTGTGAGCTCTTGATGCCAGCATGGCTGTCACAGTGGGCTGAGTACTACAAATCAAGCCCTGATGATGCTCAGCTTAGAATCTAGTTCGAGAAAGGGAAAGGGGGATACCTAGTCAGTTGTGCAACTGAATGTCTTCAACTGAAATGTGTCTAGGTGTCAATGTGTATGTTGATATGCTTATATATTATCTACTTACTGTCCTATTAGGTGCAGTATATTGTCTGTATGCGAGAGAGGAATATAATATTGGCTAATCCCTATAGGAAATCCAGCTGGTACTAAGTGAATTAGTTAAATAAAAGGTTAAATTAAAAAATAAATAAAAATTGGAGAGACCGAGTCAAAGGGGAAAGTGGACAAGATACCTCTCGTATTGGATAGAAAATTCTTGCTCGTTTACAATGTTCAAGTACTATGGCAAGTATGTTGCTAACCAACGGTCAAAATCAAATCGATAAGCACATAACCATTCTGTGTTTGAGTCACTCCATGACAACAGTAAAGCCAGAGGATTTTTGTCGCACAAACCCCTTTGGATGGTGCAGTGGAATGTGCAACTGCTTTTTCCGTCTTGTTTGTTATATCACAACAGTTCCGTAATTGTGTTCTATAGTTTCTAGCGTTGTCCTTAAAAATATCCCAACTGGTGATGACCAGTGCAGATCTAGTTGGAAGCATTTCTTTAAAATATACATGTTTATTCATGAGGTTTATTTCCCATTACAGCCGTAAGCACGCTTTGTTGGTATAGCGTTCTGTTTCAGCCATAATGTGAAAAGTCAGCAAGTCTGCTGCTTTCTTATTTAGGAACACAATAATGCTTTCTGTGCACAATCTTTTAAGTATAAAATAGTGTTTTCTGGTTTGATACTGACGGGAGTTATACAATAGCTCTGTTATCTGGGAGATACTGACGGGAGTTATACAATAGCTCTGTTATCTGGGAGTTTAGAAGCTTTCTCTCAAAGCGAGATTCACAGCAGAATTCCAGAGATTGCATCAGAATGATATTTTTTTATCCAAAAAAATAATGCTCTGTCATCAGTTGTGGATTCACTTGAACAGATAAATCATGATCAACATAATGAAATGTCATGATGAAATTAGGAAACGGGACGTCGCGTTAATGAGGATTCCATGGTGATTGGTTGGGAAGGCCAGTTAAGACAGGGTATGGGGCGGGGTCAAGGCGAGGGACAGAGGTACAAATGTGGACCATCGAGGATAAACAGGGTGAAACAGCTACTTTAAGACATCATGAGATGGCCAGCCAGTGTTCTGTCTGTCTTTACTGTACATTTCTATAGGCTAACAGCACTGGACTGTACAGCACTGAGTCTGACTGTATACATATGTTCATGGTGTCGGTCAGCTTCTGGTTTTCTATGCTTTTTCTTATGAATGGCTCTTTGATTCCAAGTCAGCACTCTACACAGCAGCCTATAATAAAGTGGGAATAACATGGTAGGAGGATGGTAAAAATGTATACCTATAGGTCTGTACATTTCCAATGGATAGGCTATGAAAAGGTTCCTTTCTCGAAAACGGTCTCTCAAGTCTCTCTTTTCACTCTGAGTCTTACATAGAACATTAAAGGAGTGTGTTTTATCGCAGGTATTCTGGGATTTAGGCCACTGCAGGATTGTGTTCTTTCAGCTCCCTCCACCTTTTAAAGTGTCATCTCATTCACCTGTTTGCCTTTCTGTATAACACATTTTGGTAGGCCAGAACCATCAGTCCCAAAATAGAAGTCCTATTTCTACATTTCCAAATGTAGACAAGAGCGCTAACACAGAACATTGCTAATAAATTGCAAAGTGCCTCCACACAGACGGCAAAAGTCATTGTCGGGTGAAAACGTCTTATTTTCAAAACAGAAACTTCTTAGGAAACGGAACGTTTCCTCATTAACGAACATACAATCATAAAACTTCAAAACCTACTTTGAATACATTTTCTTCATCCTAGAGTCATGAAATGTTCAGAGTACATTGAGGGGTTACTGCTTTTAATACATGGTCCAAAATTTTACAAGGGTTTCATCCGACAGCGACAAAATATATGTCAGACCATACTGTCAGACCATATTGTCAGACCATATTAATTGAACATATAGTAGAAGACAATAACACTGAAGAATAGAAATGTTCCTAGTCTTCCAACACAAAATACTATGACTTTTTCCATGTGTTATCTTCGTATTTCGTTTAAGCATTTATTCGAAAATGATTTACAATACATTAGTCTTGGCGTTAAGCTCTGCTCCTTTGCGGTAGCTCACTGCCAGAGCATGCATCGTGTTAAGGTAATTATAATAACAAGCAGTGAGCAAGGTACGCTGTACAATCCCCTTGTCCCAAAGCAGAGGCCAAACAGGTGGAGGCTGGGAAAGCAGAAAAAAAACGTGGTGATTAACACGTTACAGCAATAGCATGCCACCAGGAACACCAGCTTAAGCTTGCGCACGGCAGCCAACAAAGAATTGGTGTGCAGAACCTGATTGATTCATTAGACCACCATATTCAAGTAGTTATGCATCTAATTGGTGAAATATCAGCTGATGCTATTGCAAAGCACTTAAGATGCTATTGCAAACCCCTTGAATTTATGTTGCACATTTTATTGTTATTGTTGATGTTGGTGATTTTTTGCTCTATTTATATCTTATTTAGATGGGAACTAAAATGCGAGAAGGCAGCTGCCCCAGAATGTTAGCAGCAGAGAGGCTGTAGCTGCTGTTATCTCACCACGGGCGTTTGGACTCTGTGTCAGGCCTTGTGCACACTGTGCCATTTGTCAGGGTGATTTCTGGGCCATGTGAGGACCCCTGGCAAGCAGGTCTCATTTTCCCTTCGAGGAGGGACAGCGGGAGGCATTGCTTCCCAGACCGTTAAGGGGCTGTGGAGGAGTTTGTGAGCAGAGTCTGACAGTGAGGTCAGAGTTGACGCTACCCCTGAGGTGAAGGGCTGTGTATTAAGGACAGGACGTTGAAAACAGGAAGGTACACATACATAGACACCCACACAGGCACACACAAAAACATAAGTGCAGTAATTGTATCATAAGAGGAGACATGAAATAAGTTGACTATTTTTATGGTCCATGATCCTCTATTGTCAAGGTACATTTGTGGGTAACTTGTTGAGGTCTTCCACGATATGAGACCATTGAGAAGTTTAAAGGTGCTCTGTCCATAACGTACATACAGTAAAATAACACTCACAGCATAAACAACAGACTTGGCTGAAGTGTGTAGGATGTAATTGGGGAGTCTGGTTTCCCTCCACATGCAGTGTAGCCTCATGCTGATGCCTGTTCCTCCTCCTCTGTATTAACAACACAGGATGCCGTGTCTAAACACAGATTCACTGTTCTCTTCATTTACACGTCCCCTGAGCTTGTGGCTGACAAGGCTGAGGTCTGGACCCTGGTAGTTATACTGAATCACACTTCGTTCTGCATTCCATACAACACCACTGTTTAGGTTCCTGTCACCACAGGAGCAATGTAGCATCTCAGTTTCAGAAATAGTCCTTTGTCATGTCCCCTCGGTCAGTAGTTGGGTGTGAAATGTTTATACTGTGTCTTCCTTCCCGGTTTCACCTCACAAAACCTAGATTACTGTAGTACTATTCTGATGTACAGTATCGCCAACTCCATACGACATATTTTTATACCGAATATTTCTGAACAGACTTTGCTGAATCTATCTCGGAATGAGTTCATGGGCTCATGCTTCGGATCAAAGTCTTTTGTAGTAAGGAGCTGCTCATCGATGGCACAGTTTCATGACATGCCGTCTCAGAAAGAAGACAGTGGTATCGCCATGCAAGACCAAAACAAGTAGCTATTTTGCTAGATAATAGCTACATACATCATGTCCAGGTCATATTTCAGTCCCAGCCAGGTGCAGTGTGGTTATAACTCTTAATAGCATAATATTTATATAATTTTAAGGCAATTTGTCAGAGCCAAGTGCCCAAATGTGAGTTTGAAAGGTTCTACACCCTAAAAGGGTTCTTCAGCTGTCCCTATAGGAGAACCCTTTGAAGAACCCTTTTGGGTTTCATCTAGAAGCCTTTCCACAGATGGTTCTACATGAAACTAAACAGGTCCCTACATTGGTACAGTGGCCTGTCTCTCCTATGGGGACCACAGAAGAACCATTTTGCAACCCATTTTTCCCAAGAGTGTACTTTTCACAACAGTGTTCCTGGTTCCATTATGCATCGCAGTATGTTTCTACTCCTGGCAGACCCTCCTTAGTCAGCCAGGGCCTTGTGGAGGTCCCCTGATCCAGTACTGCCATAGTAGAGTTTCTGGAGACCTACTTACTGCAGAGAGCACAAGATGGATGCTGTAGCTATACCCACTGTCTGTCAGACACACATCACATCACCATCCATTAGTCCCAGACATTCCACTCACTAAGTTTGAACTGAACTCTTTTGACGGCTGTTTTTAGCAACAACTGAAGGTAGGACTCAGGCTGACATCAGGGAACTGTAGCAGTTCAAATTCTAAAGCGTGAAAAGTAAACTGTCAACTCTTGTTATCGTGTTAGAGAAGGGAACAAGCTGATAGGTGTTTTTAAAGCACCTTTAGGCAGAACAGGTCCCTACATTGGTACAGTAGCCTGTCTCTGTGGGGCCTGGTTTCAGAGCAGAGTGCAAATGACTCAGATCAAAGATACTGTAGAACCCCAGGAAAAGCTCCAGAAGATGCTCAGGGACATTAATGATTTGATCAATGACCTGTCCGTCAAAGCTTTTACATCTTATTAATGAAAAGACCTTGATTAAGGGGTGAGAATGAAGAATATGTTGCCCTCCAGTAGGGTTCTATACGTGTTGTGAACTCTGGTTAATGGCGGATGCTAGGTCCTATCTAGGCATTATATGTGAAACGTCAGATAGCATATGGATAGATGTGTGACGGCTCTGGGGCTCCCTCCCCTGGGCTGTGTCTTCAGCTCACAACAGCAGCATATGGAGGAGGCTTTTTCGCAACACATAGGCTAGCTCACTGAAATTATAATTTAGCAGCACTATATCATTCATTTAGCTTCAGGCTTTTAATGGCAACATTAATTTGTCCATGTAGTTCAACTCTAAATGTGCCTCCTGCCCAGAAACGCCCCCAGAGCTTTTAATCAACTACATAGATAGAACCGGCGGTGTCAGAGGAAGGCCCTAAAAATTGTCAACGACTCCAGCCACCCAAGTCATAAACTGTTCTCTCTGCTACCGCACGGCAAGCAGTACCGGAGCGTTATGTCTAGGTCCAAGAGGCTTCTAAACAGCTTCTACCCCCTCATCTGTATTTTTTGAAACTGCATTGTTGGTTAGGTGCTCGTAAGTAAGCATTTCACTGTAAGCACCCGTTATATTCGGCACAGCACATTTGACTAATACAATTTGAAACCACATAAATGGAAAAGTCTGCAGATCTGTATTATATTGTGTCTTACATTTTGTACACTGAATTATGTTATTACTCTACGCTGTGATGCTATTACGTTATGTAACAGGTTTAGTGTTGTCTTGAGTGAATGGATGGTGAGAGAGTCTAGAAAGCTTTTAATTAAAAAAGTTGCTTATTCAATTTCACTACCATGGTAACTGTGTGTGGTGAAGGCTCAGGGTTGTAGGTTTGTCATTGCTGAGTCCTTCCTTTGCCGTGTGGATAGTGTTCAGTGTGCTCTTCTCCATGCCGGTTCAGTGTTAATGATGCAGAAAGTATCAGCATCCAGGAGCCCCAGCCAAGCCCATCCAGACTGTCTCCTGTTTCCCTGGCTTCTGTTCCTTACAGATGCCCATGGTTGAGGAGGAGAGACACATCTCTCTCTCTCTCTCTCTCTCTCTCTCTCTCTCTCTCTCTCTCTCTCTCTCTCTCTCTCTCTCTCTCTCTCTCTCTCTCTCTCTCTCTCTCTCTCTCTCTCTCTCTCTCACACACACACACACACACACACACACACACACACACACACACACACACACACACACACACACACACACACACACACACACACACACACACACACACACACACACACACACACACACACACACACACACACACACACACACACACACACACACACACACACACTCTTCCGTTGCGGTGCTGGTTCAGGTTTCCTTTGGCTAGAAGCAGTGGGTTTGACCTTGACTCTGGCCCTGCAGATCAGATGTGCCCAATGCAGCAGAAACACACCCCCTGCTTCCCTGCTCCCAGCCCTCTGTCTCTGACAGGTCCTGCCTGGCCTGGCGCACGTTCAGCTCACAGCCTGGAGAGGTAAACACAGGGAAAAAGCAAAGGGATATCAAGGATATTCCGTCTTACCCTCTTACTCAGCATGATCATGTGGGTGTGAATATATCTGCATAAATGTGTTTATTTAGGTAGTGAGACCTGGCTGCTCCTCACAGACCGTAAAACCAATGTCAATGTGGGAAAATGTATTGTGACTTCTCTCTCTTTAGCTGTGCTCATCAAATCTGTCAATGTTTGTGTGCTTAGGAGTTATTGCATGCAAAGGCCCACCTCTCATAAGCCTATTGCTAGAGGTGAGCACGGCGGTGCCTTAGTGCTCAGCAGGGGGTGAAGGCAGCTGTGTGTGAGTGTGGGAGGGAGCGGAGCCGGGTTTAAATGCACTCATTGAAGTATTTGTGCTGTTATGCAATAATTACAACCATTGCATGAAGTCCAGACAATGGACTGTCTCTGTGATTACACATGCTTACAAAAGCTTTTTCAAGCAGAAATTTACATCCTGCAACACAAACTCAAAAAAGTTCTGGAACACTGTAAAGTCCATGGAGAATAAGAACACCTCCTCCCAGCTGCCCACTGCACTGAGGCTAGGAAACACTGTCACCACCGATAAATCCACTATAATTGAGAATTTCAATAAGCATTTTTCTACGGCTGGCCATGCTTTCCACCTGGCTACCCCAACTCCAGTCAACAGCACTGTACCCCCCACAGCAACTCGCCCAAGCCTTCCCCATTTCTCCTTCTCCCAAATCCAGTCAGCTGATGTTCTGAAAGAGCTGCAAAATCTGGACCCCTACAAATCAGCCGGGCTAAAATTATCTGCCGAAATTGTTGCAACCCCTATTACTAGCCTGTTCAACCTCTCTTTCGTGTCGTCTGAGATTCCCAAAGATTGGAAAGCAGCTGCGGTCATCCCCCTCTTCAAAGGGGGGGGCACTCTTGACCCAAACTGCTACAGACCTATATCCTACCTTTCCTTTCGAAGGTCTTCGAAAGTCAAGTCAACAAACAGATTACCGACCATTTCGAATCCCACAGCACCTTCTCCGCTATACAATCTGGTTTCAGAGCTGGTCAGCCACGCGGAAGGTCCTAAACGATATCTTAACCGCCATCGATAAGAAACATTACTGTGCAGCCGTATTCATTGATCTGGCCAAGGCTTTCGACTCTGTCAATCACCACATCCTCATCGGTAGACTCGACAGCCTTGGTTTCTCAAATGATTGCCTCGCCTGGTTCACCAACTACTTCTCTGATAGAGTTCAGTGTGTCAAATCGGAGGGTCTGCTGTCCGGACCTCTGGCAGTCTCTATGGGGGTGTCACAGGGTTCAATTCTTGGACCGTCTCTCTTCTCTGTATACATCAATGATGTTGCTCTTGCTGCTGGTGAGTCTCTGATCCACCTCTACGCAGACGACACCATTCTGTACACTTCTGGCCCTTCTTTGGCCTCATGCCAATGACTCCTTATATGGCTGTGAATGAGTTACGAATGAGCTTACGTTTTCCACGTTTTCCCCAAGGTGTCTACAGCATTGTGACGTCTTTTTAAGCATTTCCATTGAAGAATGGCTGTAAGGGACCATATAAGGCATGTGGTCACATGGTGTCTCCCGCAGAAAACCTTGCGTAAAATACTGAGGTAGCCATTTTTCCAATCACTTCTTATGAGAAACCAACTGCCTCGACGGATATATTATCGAATATATTTGTTAAAAACACCTTGAGGATGGAATCTAAACAACGTTTGCCGTGTTTCTGTCGATATTATGTAGCTAATTTTGAAAAATGTTTTGCGTTATAGTTGTAGCATTTTTCGGTCGATTTCTCAGCCAAACATGGTGAAGAAACGGGAGCTTTTTTGCCTACAAAAATAATATTTTTGGAAAAATTTGCTATCTAACTGGGAGTCTCCTGAGTGAAAGCATCAGAAGTTCTTCAAAGGTAAATGATTTAATTTGGTTGCTTTTCTTATTTTCGTGAAAATGTTGCCTGCTGCCAGCAGAGCCTAGCATAGCATTATGCCATGATAAACTTACACAAATGCTTGTCTAGCGTTGGCTATAACGCATATTTGGAAAATCTGAGATGACAGTGTTGTTAACAAAAGGCTAAGCTTGTCTTTGAATATATTTATTTCATTTCATTTGCGATTTTCATGAATAGGAAAAGTTTATAGGGGTATTTATGTCCGTTGCGTTATGCTAATGCATTTGAGGCTATGATTACGCTCCCGGATACGGGATTGCTCGTCGCAACTGGTTTTAACAACCCCCCAGGCAAGCTTCAATGCCATACAACTCTCCTTCCGTGGCCTCCAATTGCTCTTAAATACAAGTAAAACTAAATGCATGCTCTTCAACCGATCGCTGCCTGCACCTGCCCGCCTGTCCAACATCACTACTCTGGACGTCTCTGACTTAGAATACGTGGACAACTACAAATACCTAGGTGTCTGGTTAGACTGTAAACTCACCTTCCAGACTCACATCAAACATCTCCAATCCAAAGTTAAATCTAGAATTGGCTTCCTATTTCGCAACAAAGTGTCACGTTCTGACCTTAGTTCCTTTATTTTGTCTTTGTGTTAGTTTGGTCAGGGCGTGATTTGGGGTGGGTAGTGTATGTTCTTTTTTATATGTTGTATTTCTGTGTTTGGCCTGGTATGGTTCTCAATCAGAGGCAGCTGTCGATCGTTGTCTCTGATTGAGAATTATACTTTGGTAGCCTGTTTTCCCCATTTTAGTTGTGGGTGATTATTTTCTGTTTAGTGTTTTTCGTCACCTTACAGGACTGTTCGTTTGTCGTTTTTGTTGTTTTGTTCAGTGTTCAGTTGTTTTATTAAAATAATGGACACTTACCATGTTGCGCATTGGTCCTCCTCTCTTTCTCCAGACGACAACCGTTACACAAAGCATCCTTCACTCATGCTGCCAAACATACCCTCGTAAAACTGACCATCCTACCGATCCTCGACTTAGGCGATGTAATTTACAACATAGCCTCCAATACCCTAATCAATAAATTGGATGCAGTCTATCACAGTGCCATCCGTTTTGTCACCAAAGCCCCATATACTACCCACCACTGCGACCTGTACACTCTCGTTGGCTGGCCTTCGCTTCATACTCGTTGCCAAACCCACTGGCTCCAGGTCATCTACAAGACCCTGCTAGGTAAAGTCCCCCCTTATCTCAGCTCGTTGGTCACCATAGCAGCACCCACCTGTAGTACGCGCTCCAGCAGGTATATCTCTCTGGTCACCCCCAAAACCAATTATTCCTTTGGCCGCCTCTCCTTCCAGTTCTCTGCTGCCAATGACTGGAATGAACTACAGAAATCTCTGAAACTGGAAACACTTATCTCCCTCACTAGCTTCAAGCACCAGCTGTCAGAGCAGCTCACAGATTACTACACCTGTACATAGTCCATCTATAATTTAGCCCAAACAACTACCTCTTCCCGACTGTATTTATTTAGCTCCTTTGCACCCCATTATTTCTATTTCTACTTTGCACATTCTACCACTGCAAATCTACCATTCCAGTGTTTTACTTGCTATATTGTATTTACTTTGCCACCATGGCCTTTTTTTGCCTTTACCTCACCTCATTTGCTCACATTGAATATAGACTTATTTTTCTACTGTATTATTCACTGTATGTTTGTTTTACTCCATGTGCAACTGTGTTGTTGTATGTGTCAAACTGCTTTGCTTAATCTTGGCCAGGTCGCAATTGTAAATGAGAACTTGCCTACCTGGTTAAATAAAGGTGAAATAAATTTTAAAAACACCTAACCCTGAACCGAACCCCTAATTCTAAACTAATTCTAACCCTTAACCTAACCCTGAGGATAGAAGAACAAGACCACACACACACCCACTGATCATTTAACCTGAAGGCTTCAGACTTATTAGAACATTGTGCCATAAACAGCACATGACTGACTGTGAGTGCTAGACCTAGATAAAGGATGTGTAGCGTATTTTCGTGACTGACTGGTGTTGCATCAGAAACGGTGGTCAATAACAGACCCAGCTGGCTATCCATTCGTCTGGCGTCAGGTTGAGTGACAGTAGCGGTGATTGTAGCTGGGTCAGCCTCTGGTCTGCAGTGATTACTACTACTCTCTCCCTCTCCTTCATGTGGACAGTTGAGAGCTCCTGCTGCGACATTTATCCCCCAGCTCTACTGGGCCTACTCAGGGATGCCACTCACTTGCTCTCAAGAAGAAGACTCGATGTGCCTCCCTCCACTGTAACCCTCGCCATCCTCTCTGCCTGCAGAGAACAACTTTCACATTCTTGTTATCTGTCCTCACCCTTCACTGACTGACAGGGGCTGACTGATACGGAGTGATGGGTCACATGGACACGACACACTGTAAACATCACAGCTGTGGGAGGGTTTTACATATATTAGGCCTATATGAATATTGTTTCTGTCCTGTTGCTTTAAAGATTGATTTTAGCATATTTCCCATTAATTTTAAGCCTTTTTTATGTGTGAAGCATTGAGCCAGCATCCTCACAGCTTCCTGTCGGATCTCCATGGAAACATAGTCAGATCAACAGCTCCCTCTCATTGGTTGAGAATGTGATCTGACATAAGTCACTCATGGCATATTGATTCATTTTGAAAGGTACTGTATTTCAGAGTGTTTTCACTGAAGCTCAGAGACCTTTTCCCATAACCTGTTTAAGCAATTACTTTCTCTGTAGTGTGTTCCCACCTGATCTGCTGAGACCTTTCATGGTGCTCTTGGGAGCTACACAGACTTCTATTGAGAAGCTAGCAGTCATAGCTTTTATGGGATTTTTAGTCTCACCCAGTGGGTTATTGCATGATTCTTCTCCCCTTTGTGATTTTGCTTCACGTTTCCTCACCTATTGGTCTTTGACAAGGGATACGGTTCCATCTGAGGCAGTAGATAACAGCCTGCCTTTGGCACATGGGTTCTAAAATAGGGTTTTTACTTGCTATAAGTAACCAGTGATTGACCTGTGGCTGGCAATATTTTTATGTTGTAATGCTGCGGTATAGATAGACTACTGGTATGGTAGTGTAGTCATTATTAACTGTTAAGTGTCTCTTTCTGACAGGAGAGTGGATGCTCCAGCGTGTGCACTCCCCTGTTCATCATTGCCTCAGCATATTTGTGCTGTGATGCACTTAGGGGGAAAGTCTGAACCAGACAGCTTCTTAAAAGAGAGATGACGGAGGAGGAGAGGGCTGATGTCGAGTCCTGCTTCACTGCCCTGCTGACTGGATCCACAATGTGAGCTCCGAGCATGCCAGTTCCCCCCAACCTCCTGCTGTCTCCTGCCTTCAGTCTACACCCGGAGCACTGCGACACAGTCTCCTGCCTGCCTGCCTGGCTGCCCACTCCACCTGGCATCCCTCCTCACACGGAGAGGCCTTTTTCCTCTCAACTTCCTCTTTCTCCCCTGAAGCTGGAGCCATAAATCACAGCCGGGCCAGTGCCTCATCTCTCAGCTAAGCCGTAGTCCCTCCTCCTACCTATGCCTGCCTGCCTCACCGTCCTTCTGGCCCGTATCTCCACCAGGCCTCCTCCGGGACCAGCCGCACCCACCAGTGGAAGCTGGTGGGAGGAGCTATAGGAGGATGGGCTCATTGTAATGGCTGGAATGGAATATTGTAATGGAGTCAAATGTGGGATACCATTCCATTCATTGCATTCCAGCCACTACAATGAGCCTCCCACTAGCCTCCTCTGCCACACACACACACACACACACACACACACACACACACACACACACACACACACACACACACACACACACACACACACACACACACACACACACACACACACACACACACACACACACACACACACACACACACACACACACACACACACACACACCTCTCACCAAGACACAGTCAGACCACAAACACAGCAAAACAGCAGCGAGCAAAGGAGGGAAGAGGCTGAGGAGGACAGGCGGAAGTAGTGGGCACTTCAAAAACACTGTTCTGTACCATTTGCATACATATTACATTACCCGACAGCCCCATGTAATGTTAAAATGAATATGCTCCACACCACCTCTGTATGCAACTTCCATTGCTGCCAGTGTCTCATTTTCACTTCATTACACTCTGGCATGTGAGACAAATTACATGTACGGTATGCAAATGGAACAGCATGTACGGTATGCAAATGTGTCAGTAGCCCCATCTCTGGATGGAGAGGAGATGGAGGGCCATGCAGGCTGCCGAGGCGAGGCGCTGCAGGGGAACGTGTGTATGTGTGTGTGTGTGGAATGAAAGCAGCACTGCAGTGGAGAGTTGAGTTACAGTGATGCTCCATGTCTGCAGTGACACCAAGCAGCTGGAGGTTTACACTGTCTGACTGTCCTGCGCTCCCTGACTGCAGAACGTGCCACACATAGTTATTGTGATAACGGCTCCTCTGCGTGTGTGTCCATGTCTACTGTTTGTGTCCATGTCTACCTTTGTGTGTGTGTGTTGTGTTTGCAGTGTAAGTGTTTCTCTATTATGTGTTTGAGTGCGAGAGAGACTGGTAGAGTGTGAGGGACTTTAGCTCAAGGCTACAGATGTAATCTTGCTGCAGTGGGTCATGTGATTAATCGTGGTCTGGGGCCAGTGGATAGTGTCATTTATGGCGAGGGATAATCAACACATTAGATGGGTGCTGCTCCTAGTGGAAATCTCAATCTTAAACCAATCCAATATTCTTCAATTCCACTCCACAACTGCAATTACGTGAAGGTGTGACCACTGTAAAGCTACAGTAACTTAAATGGATGTGATTGTGTGCCCTCTCTCTGTCTGATCCTGGTGGCATGTGGTCAGTGGGCGGGCAGACTGCTGGTGTTTATCTGAGTTAGTGGAGGCTGGGCTCTGTCACCTGTGACTGGGAGGTGTAGGTGTGCTGGGTAGGGTGGGGAGAAGCAGAGATAGAAGTGTGTGTGTGTGTGTGTGTGTGTGTGTGTGTGTGTGTGTGTGTGTGTGTGTGTGTGTGTGTGTGTGTGTGTGTGTGTGTGTGTGTGTGTGTGTGTGTGTGTGTGTGTGTGTGTGTGTGTGTACAGATCTGTTATTTTCAGTTGATCAATCTGTTGTCGCAGAGAATTTTCCTGCACACATCAAACATTAGGCTATATCAAAATCAATGCCACAGCATTTTCACAGCATGCTTTATATTTGGTTTTAGTCATTTAAGTTTACACTGAAAACGTTCTGTCATTCCGAAGTTTAAAAAAATGTTCAAAAGAAAAATTCCAAACGCTGGACTTGATTTGCCCTTACGGAAAATGTATAAACACCTTCAAAAATGTCCATTAATTGTAATCCACATAATAATTCACATTTATATTTCTGCAGGATTGTTTTCCTGCTGTGAGAAGCAGGGTCAAATTAAGATAGTGCACCTGTATTTATGTTGGTCATGTTTTACCAGTTCCTCTCCCTGAAGTTCCATTATGTCTAAGGAGGCTGTGGACAGTTATTTCAGTAGGACACCCCTCTGTTCTTCCCAAACACAAAGTGGTGCTGACAATAGCAGTTTCATTTTGACCTTCTCCAGCTGCTCACCAGCTTGTATATCCTGGCACGAGCTTAGCTACGTGTCTCTTGTTCTGGTGCTGTTTATTTATTACATTTAAGGATGTTGTGGTTTCCTGGCTGATTAAATCCATACAGTAGGGTCTCTGAGGTCTCAGATGTTATTTTTGCAATCTTATAGCCTGTAGCTTGAGTGGGTTAGGCTATTGATGTAATAACTGTAATATCTTATGGTTCACGAGTCGTGGCTGAACGACAACATGGATAACATACAACTGGCTGGGCTTTCCGTGCATCGGCAAGATAGAACAGCTGTCTCAGGTATGACAAGGGGTGGTGGTCTCTCTATTTTTTTCAATAACAGCTGGTGCACAAAATCTAATATTAATGAAGTCTCAAGGTTTTGCTTGCCTGAGGGAGAGTATCTCATGATAAGCTGTAGACCACGCTATTTACCAAGAGTGTTCTCATCTATATTTTTCGGAGCTGTCTATTTACCACCACAAACCAATGCCGGCGCTAAGATTGTGCTCAACGAGCTGTTTAAGGCTAGATGCAAACAAGAGCGCTCATCCAGCGGTGGCGCTCCTAGTGGTCGGGGACTTTTATGCAGTGAAACTTGAATCAGTTTTACGTCATTTCTACCAGCATGTTACATGTGCAACCAGAGGATAAAAACTGTAGACCACCTTTACTCCACACACAAAGCAGGAAGTGGTCAAATGACGCAGATGCTAAACTACAGGATTGTTTTGCTAGCAAAGACTGGAATATGTTCCATACACCACATCAGCCACTGGCTTCATCAATAAGTGCATCGATGACGTTGTCCCCATAGTGACCGTACGTACATACTCCAACCAGAAGCATTGGATTACAGGCAACATCTGCACTGAGCTAAAGAGTAGAGATGGCGCCAAATAGGATGGCTGAAGTTTTACATGCCTGTAACCAATTGTGCTATTTTGTCATTATTTTTTACTTATTTTGTACATAATGTGGCTGCTACCGTCTCTTATGACCAAAAATAACTTATTGATGTCAGAACTGGGATTGCTCACCACGAACTGGAAGAAGCTTTTTCCTTTAACGAGTCCGACGAGAAAGATATACTGCTCCCCCGGGAACAGGCCCAGATCCCGGTAATGTCCGTGAAGAAAAGACGGAGGAAAAGAGGAAGCAGATTGGGCTGCCTTTTGAGAATCCGTAGGCGAGCGAGTAAACTCCCCTTGCCATCAATTCTACTTACTAACATGCAATCATTGGAAAATAAAATTGATGACCTACCAACGGGATATTAAGAACTGTAATATCTAATGTTTCACAGAGTCGTGGTTGAACGATGACACGGATAATATAGAGTTGGAGGGATTTTCAATGCATCGGCAGAACAGAGAAGCTATGTCTGGTAAGACGAGGGGTTGGGGTGCTTCTTTTTGTCAACAACAGCTGGTGTGCGATGTCTAATATTAAAGAAGTCTTGAGTCTTGAAGTGCTCGCCTGAGGTATAGTATAATTTGATAAGCTGTAGACCACACTATCTACCAAGAGAGTTCTCATCTATATTATTTGTAGCCGTTTATTTACCACCACAAACCGATGCTGGCACTAAGACCGCACTCAACCAATTCTATAAGGACATAAGCAAACAAGAAAAGGCTCAGACAGAGGCTGCCCAGTGATGCGAGCCTACCAGATGAGCTAAATGCCTTTTATGTTCGCTTCGAGGCCCTTTACCACCTGGACAAACGGGAACACCTATGTGTGTATTCGGTGCATGTGACGAGTAAAGTTTGATTTGATTTAGAGCTGCCGCTTCAAGGTGCGGGACTCTAACCCGGACGCTTATAAGAAATCCCGCTATGCCCTCCGACAAACCATCAAACAGGCAAAGCGTCAATAAAGGACAAAGATTTAATTGTACTACACTGGCTCTGATGCTCGTCGGATGTGGCAGGGCTTGCAAACTATTACGGACTACAAAGGGAAGCACAGCCACAAGCTGCCCAGTGACACAAGCCTACCAGACAAGCTAAATTGCTTCTATGCTCTCTTCGAGGCAAGCAACACTGAAGCATGCATGAGAGCACCAGCTGTTCTGGATGACTGTGATGATCACGCTTTCTATAGCCAATTTTAGTAAGACCTTTAAACAGCTCAACATTCACAAGGTCGCAAGGCCAGAATAATTACCAGGATGTGTACTCCGAGCCTGCGCTGACCAACTGGCAAGTGTCTTCACTGACATTTTCAACCTGTCCCTGACCAAGTCTGTAATACCAACATGTTTCAAGCTGACCACCATAGTCCCTGTGCCCAAGAACACCAAGGTAACCTACCTAAATGACAACCGACCAGTAGCATTCACATCTGTAGCCATAACTACACATCATGGCTCACATCAACACTTTTATCTCAGAAACCCTAGACCCATTCCAATTTACATACAACCCCAACAGATCCACAGATGATGCAATATCTATTGCTCTCCAAACTGCCCTTTTCCACCTGGACAAAAGGAACACCTACATGAGAGTGGTATTCATTGACTACAGCCCAGCATTCAACACCATAGTTCTCTCAAAGCTCATCACTAAGCTAAGGACCTTGGGTCTAAACACCTTCCAAAGCAACTGGATCCTGGACTTCCTGACGGGCCGCCCCCAGGTGGTAAGGATAGGTAACAACACATCTGCCACACTGATCCTCACCCCCCTCGGGGGTGAGTTTTCTGTCCCCCCTTTTACTCCCTGTTCACCCATGATTGCATGGCAGGGGGCGGCAGGTAGCCTAGTGGTTAGAGTGTTGGGCCAGTAACCGAAGGGTTTTTACCGAGCTGACAAGGTCAAAATCTGTCGTTCTGCCCCTGAACAAGGCAGTTAACCCACTGTTACTAGGCCATCATTCTAAATAACAATTTGTTCTTAACTGACTTGTCTAATTAAATAAAATAAAATGGCCAAGCACGACTCCCACACCATCATTAAGTTTTCCGAGGACACAACAGTGGCCTGATCACCGACAACGATGTGACAGCCTATAGGGAGGAGGTCAGGGAGCTAGCAGTGTGGTGCCAGGATAACAACCTCTCCCTCAACGTGATCAAGACAAAGGAGATGATCATTGTATCATGTTGTAAGGTATGACCCAGGTGCAAACAGTGTTGGAGAAAATAAAGTTTATTCTTTAAACGGGCAGGCAAACGACAGGTCAAGGCAGGCAAGGGTCAATGATCCAGAGAGGGTGTAAGGCACCGGAACAGCAGGCGGGCTCAGGGTCAGGTCAGGCAGAGGTCGGTGATCCAGAGTAGAGGCAAAGGTACAGGACGGCAGGCAGGATCAGGGTCAGGTCAGGTCTGGCAGAGGTCGGTGATCCAGAGTAGAGGTAAAGGTACAGGACGGCAGTCATTCTCAGGGTCAGGTCAGTCAGAGGTTGGTGATCCAGAGTAGAGGTAAAGGTACAGGACGGCAGGCAGGCTCAGGGTCAGGTCAGGCAGAGGTTGGTGATCCAGAGTAGAGGTAAAGGTACAGGACGGCAGGCAGGCTCAGGGTCAGGTCAGGCAGAGGTTGGTGATCCAGAGTAGAGGTAAAGGTACAGGACGGCAGGCATTCTCAGGGTCAGGGCATGCAGTAAAGATCAACACCGGGAAACTAGAAAACAGGGAAAATAGCAAAGACAGGAGCAAGGGTAAACGCTGGTAGGTTTCAACAAAACGAACTGGCACAGACAGACAGAAAACAGGTATAAATACCCAGGGAAAGCTGAGCAACATCTGGAGGGGGGTGGAGACAAGCACAAGGACAGGTGAAAGAGATCATGGCGTGACACGTTGACTACAGGAAAAGGAGGGCCAAGCACATTCTCATCGACGGGGCTGTAGTAGAGCAGGTTGAGAGCTTCAAGTTCCTTGGTCCAAACACACCAAGACAGTCGTGAAGAGTGCACGACAACTCCTATTCCCCCTCAAGAGGTTGAAAAGATTTGGCATGGGTCCTCAGGTCCTCAAAAAGTTATACAGCTGCACCATCGAGAGCATCCTGACTGGTTGTATCACCGCCTGGTATGTCAACTGCTCGGCCTCCGACCGCAAGGTGCTACAGAGGGTGGTACGTACGGCACAGTACGGCCCAGCCCTAAAAATTGCCAAAGACTCCAGCCTTCCTAGCCATAGACTGTTCTCTGCTACTGCATGGCAAGCGGTACCGGAGCACCGAGTCTAGGTCCTAAAGGCTCCTTAACAGCTTCTACTCCGAAGCCTTAAGACTGCTGAACAGCTAATCAAATGGTTACCTGGACTATTTGCATTGTCCCCCCCCCCCTTTTTTTATACTGCTGCTACTATCTGTTTATTATCTATGCATAGTCACTTTACCTCTACCTACATGTACATATTACCTCAATTACCTCGACTAACCTGTGCCCCCGTACATTGACTCTGTACCGGTAACCCCTGTATATAGCCTCACAACTTATTTTATTGGTGCTTTTTTATTATTTGTTATTTTTATATTTATTTATTTATTCCGTTTATTTTAGTAAATACTTTCTAACACTTATTTTTCTTAAAACTGCATTGTTGGTTAATGGCTTGTGGGTAAGCTTTTCACTGTAAGTTTACCTACACCTGTTGGTTAAGGGCTTGTGAATAAGCATTTCACTGTAAGGTCTACCCACACCTGTTGTATTTGGCACATGTGCCAAATATAATTGTATTTTATTCTATGTTTGCCCGTTTGTATGTAGGCCTAATGTAGTCCATGTTACATTTAGCCCATTGAAGGAATATTTTCTGCACAATAGCCTATCCATATTGGCATCTGATATCAGACCCCTTCTCCCCCTCCCAGCCAGGCTGATGGGCAGTAATGTTCCTCTGCAGTGACATGCTTTATGAGGAGGTAGAGGAGATTTTGGCTCAGCTTAGTCATTAAGAATCCCTTAGCGCTTAATGAAAGATTACTAACTGTTACGTCTAGTGCCCTGGCCAAATTTTCAATTTAAAACACAGACCGTTACCATCCATTTAAAACACAGGCCATCCTGCCCCATCCCTCAATGTGATTGGCCAGGCACTTTATTTACTCCCAGAGTACAGCCCATAGACATACAGCGGACACAAAATGGCAGCCTTTCACTGGCCCTGAATGTATTATTAGCCAAGCGACTGCATGTTTTATTCTTCTTTTGGCAACATGGCATGTTAGCATAGTATGTGGCAAAATACGTGTATGTTGTCAATTAGTGCGGTCGCGTATTGTTTTGAAAAGAAGAGGATCACTGTTTGAGTCGAGTATGGCGACAGGGACAGTGGAGGACGATATACTGTTAGCACCACACTGACGTCAGTTTCACAAGCCATTTTGAATATTATATATATCCATAACTGCAGTATATACAATTCAATCCTGTTGTTGTCATGTTTTGGTGTATACAGTCCAGTGGCTGTGCTCAAATGAATGAGCTGTAGCATGACGTAGAGACTTGTTTAACCTTTAAAGGTTAATGGTCCTTCCCAGGAGGCCGAGGGGCTCTGAAACAGTCCCAGTGCTAGGATCATGAACTCAGAGATCACAGAGCTGCAGAGAGAGAAACAGTATCTTACACACGTCGGACCGGAAAGGGACAGGCCTTTTAAGTCTAGTGTTCTGTATAGTGTTTCCCACCTCTTGTTGTCTCGGAAGATTTAGACATGTTTACTGTTGCTTAGAATTGGACATTGAATCAATGTCAAAATAGCGGTCCTTCCAGAGATACAGGGGATCCTTTGACCGCTGACTGCTTGGTTTGACCTCTGATGTATCAAAAGAGAATAATAGAGGGGAATATATCTGTACGGGAAAAAGAGAAGAACTGTCTCATTGTGGAAATGGTTTGTTTTTCTGTGTGATGAAAAACAGAAACGGTATACAATAATCTGTGTGCAGTCGGCTGGCTAATCTAACTCAATCCACTTTTAGATTCCTAATCATCTGTAATCTGGGACCAGACAGTCAGGGATCTGTAGTTAAGGGAGACTCCTCCTGATGTTACATCGTTGTGCGTCAGGACAGAAAAACAACATAGAACTGTATGTTTAGGGCAGTAAATAACAAAAGCTATACATAGTATTGTGTTCGTAAACCACTTAGAAACCGTTTCTGTATTCAAATGAATGATGCGTTCTCCCCTCTCAGAGCCCTTTCCCAATTAGCCTTGTTGTTGAACTCTGACGCCAGTGATGGAATAATGGTGACTGTCCTTCAGACCTCAGTAGGAGCAGGGTTTGGCCGACTAAAAAGATTGAGATTAAAACAACAAGGTCGGTAGGTAGACAGCTGTCACAAATGAAGCAAACCCTGTTTTTCAGTTTCACTTACTGCCTTGTTACCTGCAAATGTAAGATAACATTGTAAATATATATATATATATATAATAGATAGGGTTGGAAGAAATGTTTAATGATTTATGTTTTATGAAATATGTTATATTTGATGTGATCAACATGTTGATAATAGAATATGTGAAAAGAGATGTATTAAAAATGTATCTTATTCCCTCCCACCTTTCTCCTCTGCTGTTCTTCCCCCTCCCCCTTCCTTTCAGTAGGTATAAAACTACCGGTCTGGGAGCAGTCCTGAATCAGCCCATTAATCAAGTTTTTATACAGACCCTTTTTGCAGGGTTTAATTATGAACCATAGGTTTGCTCTGAGAAAACAAAAAAACTATCTCATGCACCCAAATTAAATGCCGAGATGTATTCATTGGACAAGAACCCCTCTGAGCTCTCGACATGCACCCACTCTCCCTCCCTCTCCCTCTCTCCCCTGCTCTCTCTCTCGTTAAACACACACACACACAGCACACTCTCCTACTTCACACACGGACATTTGGGTGCCGCTGCAGCGTTTCGCTAGCTAGAGTTTTTTTTCTCCAAAGAAAAGTGCCTCGAGGGCGAACAACAAAAGAATGTTGTGGTCCTGACTAACATTGAATGGATAAACCATCTATTCTTGAGCACTAATGAGATTAGGGTGTCATTGCAGACATGGGTTGCAGCGGCATGGTACCTTTTGTTGAGCTCCGTGGGGAGTGTTTTCCCTGTCAGTCCTTCAGCGCTGGAAATGGCGTTCTGATGCTGAACAAGGAAGACGCGGTGCAGGCGGATGCCAGCGAATAGAAATTACATGTTTTCCATGAACTGGTTTGTGGTGTGGATTCCTAGTAGTGGTGGACAAAATGAAGTACCAGCAATACATAACGGTGATGCAGATGGCTATGGGGGTGACTGCCGTCAACAGAGACAATTGCATCCCTCCTAAGAGACAGATGTGGTGAGTAGGGATTTCACCGTGTGGGGAACCGGGGTGATGCTGAGGAGAGTATAGCATCGTGTATCTACAGTCTGCCGTATCACTCTTACCTAATGACAGCGGAGAGGAAGACAGAGAGACAGAGAGAGGAACCACACAGCCAACAATTATCTTGTTAGCTTTGTTGTCAAGGAGAGTGGGAGTCTCTCTTTGTGACATGCTTAGTTAGGATGAGCAGCAGCTGTTTGCGGAAGTCAGCTCAGCCTCCCTCTTTGTGCTCCTTGTTGCCATGACTGTGGTAGTGGGCAGGGAGGAAGATTGTATGCCGGTATATGGTTGTATATGTGTTCTCTGGGCAGGGGGATTGTTAGCCGATACATGGTTGTATCTGTCATGTATGTGTTTCAGGCAGGGAGATTGTTATGCCTACTTGGCTGTATTTGTGCCTACACTGTGTTATTTGGGCAGGGTGATAGAATGCCAGTGGCACATGGTTGTAATCTGTCTGTGAGTTTTTCAGGCAGAAAGATTGCCTGTACATGGTTGTGTATCCCCTAATATGTCTGTATTGGGCAGGGGGGGGGGGGGTGTAATTCCACTACATTCCAGTTGTATCTGTGCCTCTGACCAGGTGAAAGTAGTAAGTAATAAAGGCATTGTTATCTAGACACAATGTGTCAAATATGTCGGATACATTATATTTTAGTCTGATGAATACTGTGTGGACTCGATGTTGTCCCTGTCTTTGTGGCATTTCTAATTCCAGTACATTTGCCTTTCACACAGTCCACTTCCTTTCTCACCATGTCATTATTACACCCTTGTTAGAAATGGTAATACTACCCTGTGAAATCTGAATAATTATTGCTAACTTCATTTTTTGCTCTCTGCATCTAATTCAAATGAATAGCATGAAAATATGTAGCATGAAACATGATCTCCTACTGTTATCAGTTATTGTTCAATACTACTGTAAAACAGGAATTACTGGTGCATGGTAAGCTATATCACTGGAAGGATTTCCTGTTGATGGGTGTATCTAATCATCAGAACCCCTGTCACGCTCTCTGTGGTGTGTGTCTACATCTCAGCCTTCCCAACGGTCTGTTGATAACTAGATTGACAAATAATCTAATTTACCATCCGTCCATTACACAGAACACGATTCGTCCATCCAGATGTGACCACCATACTATATTCACTTGACCTTATACCCCAGTGGTTTAGTTCAAGTTCAACCTATGGAAACGTGGAGTGGTTCTGTATTGTACTGCAGTAGTCACGGTAAGACCAGGACAAAGTCTTGTCAACTACCTGTGTTTGGTCGTTCTCCGAAACCCTTTTACTTAGTGTCTTAGTAACCACCTTATCATGACATCAAACCCTTACTGCTTCAGGATAAATAAATCATGTTTATGAAAACATTCCAACTCTGTGTGAAGAAGATTCCAGATCAGCAGTCAAAAAGCCTCAGATTGGGAGTGGGAAGAATGTTTTCTCTTCTAGAATGTGCTCCTCCTTTCTTTGTGTGAATGCTGTCACTAGTGTTGAGAGAGCAGCAGCAAGCACTGAGGTTCTTTTTTTGACACTGCTCCCTTAAGAGAGGCCGTGCTGTGTGATGGGTCTCAGGGTCATCCCATCCCATGGTGGGGGGAGGGGGATACCCATTAAAATGAGATTACGATATTGCCTGATGGACTGCCCCAAGCAGAAGCCAGCTAGCCCCTGCTAGGCTAACTTCCTGTTGTTTTATATTGAGTCATTGGCCAGAATGGTTGTAATCTCCTCTCAGCTGGTTTATGGCACTAAAGGGAACAGATTAAATTGGGTTTATTGACTTGTGGCTGCCCCTATCCCCACCCCCATACAGTGCCTTCACCTCATGGGGGGGGGCATTTGAATCAGGCATCATTTAAGACGGTTGTAAGTGGGCTTATCATACACAGCAGGGTGCTCTCAGTGGAGCCAACACTGACCATATTAAAAAGGATAGGAGGATGGCTGTTAATATACACTGAGTATACAAAACATTAAGGACACCTGCTCTTTCCATGACATAGACTGACCAGGTGAATCTTGGTGAAATATATGATCCCTTAATGATGTTCACTTCAATCAGTTTAGATGAAGGGGAGGACACATGTTAAGCCTTGAGACAGTTGAGACATGGATTGTGTATGTGTGCCATTCAAGGGTGAATAGGCAAAACAAATATATTTAAGAGCCTTTGAACGGGGTATGGTAGTAGGTGCCAGACGCACCGGTTTGTGCCAAGAACTGCAATGCTGCTGGGTTTTTCACACTCAACAGTTTCTCGTGTGTATCAGGACATCCAGCCAACTTGACACAATGGTGGGAAGCATTGGAGTCAACATGGGAAATGTGGAACATTTACGACACCTAGTAGAGTCCATGCCCCGACGAATTTAATCATATTTTTTCTCTCTCTCTCTCTCTCTCTCTCTCTCTCTCTCTCTCTCTCTCTCTCTCTCTCTCTCTCTCTCTCTCTCTCTCTCTCTCTCTCTCTCTCTCTCTCTCTCTCTCTCTCTCTCTCTCTCTCTCTCTCTCTCTCTCTCTCTCTCTCTCTCTCTCTCTCTCTCTCTCTCTCTCTCTCTCTCTCTCTCTCTCTCTCTCTCTCTCTCTCTCTCTCTCTCTCTCTCTCTCTCTCTCTCTCTCTCTCTCTCTCTCTCTCTCTCTCTCTCTCTCTCTCTCTCTCTCTCTCTCTCTCTCTCTCTCTCTCTCTCTCACATATTAATCAGATTAATACATTCGCTGAATTTGTGTAGTTGATGCCCAAAAACAGTCCTTTTCCCTTCACACACAGACCAACAAACGATGCATTAATTCAACAAGCACAGAGCCCATGTTCGGGGCCTTCAAGACCTCATGGTAATGTAACTGCGATCATTGCTCCTAAAAAAGCCTGACTGGAGGAGCAATGACAACAAGACCTATCAGACATGTATCCCCTCCAGGAAGATACAGACGTGGAGAAGCATAACTGTGAGTCAAAGATTCTCCCGGCCAGAATGACTCATGCCTGTCATGAAGACTCACAGGAGGCTGACAAGATGGAATCAGTCACTGGACCACAAACACCGGAGGACATGACAAACTAGCTAACCACATGTCCCTTTCTCATATGAACTTGGTAATGTCCTCTAGACTGGGCTTTTTATATTTCCCTTTACGGGACTACATCCAGCTTTCTCAAGTGAATAGATCACGAGTCTAGGAAGTATGACAAGGTGACTCAACTACCCTACTTTTTATGTTTCTTTTTAGTAAGAAAAGAGAAAGAAACCGAACTGGAGTTAGCTCACACTTAGTGAGATGCCCTGCGGCTCTCACCTTGCCGGTTAGGGTTAGGGAAGGCTTCATCCTCACCTCAGTGCAGTCCATGGACAGATCCCCCATCACCCAGATGCTGAGCAGATGTTCCTGCCCTACTGTTCAATTATTACCCTTACATTACATGTACACACGATTAGTCAGAGCCTAGTGTCAACCTGGACTTGGGTTAATACACTTTACACTCCATTACCAGACATAACGCCAAGCTGTGCTTTTATTGTAAGTGTTTCACCCTCTCTAATAAGGAGGATCTACTGCACGTGGAGAAGTGATCAGGAAAGATGAGGCTTGTGGCTACAGTGTGCTGTGTTGATGGTGGGTCTTTATGTGCCTCTCCACAGGGGTCACCACAGTGTTCAGATGTGACCGTTGGCCTGTCATGTTAGATGCAGGTCTAAATGCCTAATCTGTCTATCCTTCTGTCTAGCCTACCGAATCAGGGTGGCGATCCCTCTGATCCGACCTGCCTTGCGTCCTTTCTCCTGGCCACCTCATGAGTTTAAATAACGCCTGCGTTTTTTTCTCCCCAATTATCTTTTCCACTTGGTTTAATATGCTTTGCTTTGTTTTGGCCTGTTCATATTTTTGTATTATTTTTTTATGCATCATGACATTGTTAATCTCAGGGATGCAAATGGGATGCAGCAAAATGCCTCTCTAGTCATCCCACGCTCCAGGAGGGATGAAGCCTGTAGTGGATGAGTAATGTGTTGTAGTGGTGGAGCTCAGGGGATGTTAGGTCCGGCCAGGCTTAGCCAGGAGAGTCAATAGTAGACCACGTGCTGACCGTACTGTCCTTCAGTCTCTCTCAGGCTCTCTCAGTCCCTCTCAGTCTCTCTCAGTCCCTCTCAGTCTCTCTGAATCCCTCTCAGTCTCTCTGAATCCCTCTCAGTCCCCCTGTCTCTCTCAGTCCCTCTCAGTCCCTCTCAGTGTCTCTCAGTCCCTCTCATGCCCTCTCAGGCTCACAGGATGAAACATAGGCCTTCTCAGTGCAGTGAGTTTCTGTAATGGCCCAGATACAGTTATTGATGTGTCTGCTGTGTTCCTTCTTCCTCCTCCAACAGAAAAGCCTGAGACAGAGGTATCAGACTCATTCTATGGCCTTTGCTGTCTCGGTTAAGTGCAGGCGATTGTTCTTCAGGGTGCACGCTGTGTGAGGAACGGTCATAACTAA